>NW_027437186.1:13440885-13915885 GCF_033239565.1 Halichoeres trimaculatus | reverse complement strand
CAAGATCAGCTCTGCAGACAGCTCCACACATGTTCCAACAACAGAGTCACAAGCTGTCCATCACCACATGTGAGACAGACAGACAGACAGACAGACAGACAGACAGACAGACAGACAGACAGACAGACAGACAGACAGACACACACACACACACACACACACACACACACACACACACACACACACACACACACACACACACACACACACACACACACAAAAAGATTTGCCAAAACAGAAAACCATGATGGGTTTTAAGGATAATTTTGTTTCTCTTAGCTGCTGCCCTTTGGTTGACCTCCGACCTTTAAAATTTCTAATCCGGTAAAGTGTAATAAAATAAGACAAAATCAATGTACCTCCAAACGTTTTTGCTTTTTTCATCTGGAGAAAAAATGTATGACAGTGGGAGCCCCTTGGTTATTTTAAAGCTACTCTGAGCTTCAAACTGACTATCAGGTGTTGTAGTTCTTGGTGCTGTATCGTGTATGTGCTGCTAGTCAGTAGACTGACGGTTCTCCTGTTTCTTAAAGAAACAATGTCAGCAGTACATTTTGACTGTTTTGCTGGTGTACAGTTGTCTCCTTTGAATGAGTTAATACAGAGTTAATTCCAGGTTAAGGTTCAGGTTCAGGTTACCTTATTTGTAACCGTAGGTAGATTTATTTAGCAGCCAGTGAGATCACAACAGTAGTTACAAAACACCAGAGACAGAGGTTAAACATTTAAAACATTATACGTTAAAGTGCTCCATGATCCCTTAACACAGCAGGAATACACATAAAAGAAGCATAAAAGATGGGGATGCACCCTCCATTAAGATCAGATGAAAACCTCAAAAATTCAGTAAATCAGTAGATCGAAAAACTAAGGATAAAACCAAGTTGAAGAGAGATAAAGGAATAAATACATGTGTTCCCAAATAAAAATACATGTGTGTAAAATAAGGCTACTGCTGCTACTGCTAAGCTGTTATTATAGCGCTGTGTCCTAGACTTTGAGACAAGGAACCTCCATCCAGAGGGAAGAAGCTGCAGCTCCCTGTGCAGAGGGTGGAAGTCGTCATTTAAGACCGAGTTAGCAATCCTCTGCAACTGACACCACGGCAAAAGACAAGATTAATTGAATAAAAGCATGATAAAACATCGGCATTAGTGTTCGGTCCATGTGAAAGTGTGACAGTTTTCTTAGACAATATAGCCGCTTTAGCTTCCTCACATGGATGCAGAGTGTGCATGTTAGCTGTTGACTTCTGGTTGTTTTTTGCTTGTGCTCACAGGCATCATGTGGAGAGGCAGAGTCAAGTTCTGATTCTCAGGAATCGGGATCCACTTCACATCAGTGGAAGAAGGTAAACTGATGTGCACCTAAAAACAACCCACCAACATGATCGCAGTCTCCCGCCGCAGAAGCTGGAGGAAGGGCCCTTGTAGGACAGATAACCAATTAGACAGTCTTTTACATCTGCTAGCTTACTTGCATCATGCTGCAGCAACGTGTCTGTGTCACCTGAAGTTTAAGATCAACAAACTTTGCTCTCCCTCCAAAGTGATTACTGCACCAAAAGAAATGACTTATGCACATTTCAGAGACCAGCATTAACTGCATTCAGAGTGAAAGTGGTATTTTAATCTCCAGTTATTTGTTTTACTTTCAGGGTTGCACTGTTTTGTCACTCAAAGACCGCTGCAGTAATATTGTTGCTGCACTCGTAGCAAAACTCCGAGGACAGTTTTATGAGTTTGTCCTCTTAAAAAGGACTTGTCACTTTTAACACAACTGTGTTTCTTTCTCAGGCTATACACACACACACACACACACACACACACACACACACACACACACACACACACACACACACACACACAACACAGTTTGACACATATAAAACACACACCTCAATCACATTCCCACCCAAACTCAAACCACAGGGGAAAATACTTACCTTGTGGTTTACTACGAACGTCATCTCAGCTCGTAAACTTTATAAACACACCTTCACTTATCTAACTCACCAACTGTGTGTGTGTGTGTGTGTGTGTGTGTGTGTGTGTGTGTGTGTTCTGTGATTGTAGCCTGGGGACTCTTCACTCTGTATGTTTGTGTAACAGGTGGTCTGGCTGTGTGTGTATGCGTGTGTGGTGGGCTGGATGGACACTCTTCCCTCACATAAAGGACACTTCCTCTCTCCTTTGTTTACTCCCTCATCAGAGTAAACAAAGGATGCTACTTCCCACACGCACACACAAACAGGTAGGAAGTGGAGGATTCATTCTCTGCCAGCAGGTATGTCAGCCCTCAGGCCACAGCAGAGCTTCAGTGACGCTACGAGTGTTTGGTGGCAGAGGTGTCTCCTCGCAGCTTTCAGAGTGTGGGGACCAGCCATGAGCTGTAACCAAAACAACACTTTGTTGACTCTGGATCACTTTTCAAAGCAGACAATAATTTTTAAATTAAGTTGTTCCTTGGCTGGGTATTTGAAAGGCTATGAAATTGTAGTCCCAACCCAAAAGTAAGATCAGCATGCTATAAAATGGATGTGATGAGGCAGGCAGAAACCGTCAGCAAAGACCAAACAGAAACACAATCAGACACTGGGACTCTTGTCTAGCTGTAAATCAGACACTCCATTCTCCACTTATTTAGTGTGCTTGGCTTTGTTTCTGAAGTGGTGATAAAACTGAAATTGATACTGATGTCTCTGCAGGTATTTGGGTATTTCTGTTTGTTGGATGCCTTAGCATTGCTGCCGCCTCATCAGTTTCATCAAAGGAGGGCACAGTTGATCAAAGTTGATCTTTCTTTAGTAGTAGTTTGCAGACAAAGATGTTAACTTTGACAAGTATCCATATGCTACAATGAAAATGCCCTCTACGATCCCAGTCAAGTAAAAGACAAAGCTTGGATACTAGCCAATCGATAACATAAGCTCCTGAATTAAAGGTATAATTGGTAGTTTGATTTGGATACACTTTTTGTTATACTGGTTATAATGATCTATATGTCCCTATGGCAAGTAATATATGATGTGTTCTGAAATTAGAGCGAATAATATCCACTATCTACAGCAGGAAAAACCCCAGGAAAACATCAGCCAATCACATCAATTGGGATCTAATCTGTTAAACCAATCAAATCCTGTCCTGCTGTTTTACCCTCCTCCTGCACATACATTTCATCGGCATGCACTGCCCCCGACTCAATGGGTGTTCCCGAGTTTAGCGGTGTACAGGTTTGCACTCAGCATTTGAATGGCAGAGAAACTACCCATACCCCGATTACTGGCTAAACAGAGCAAGAAAAGAAAGACGGAGGCTTTCTTTTCTTGCTCTGCTCCCCTGCCTCTAACTACTGCCCCTCTCACTCGACCTCAGGCCTGTCCCCTCTGACCCGATGAGGTACTTGGCTCTGGGCTGTAGTCTGGATCAGAGTCTAACACTGAGCTCACATTGGCTCCGGAACAGTTGCAGTCCAGATACCGTGCAGATTTTCCGCAAACTGCCACTCACATCAGCTACAGATAGAGGCTGCGGCTGGCTCCGGTGCCGGGTGCGGAAAGGGCACTCGCGATAGTAGAATCTCACGTGGGTTCACGTTCTTGTCTGGACTTCCGCGAGAGCTCTATTATAATAAGTATGGGATGTGTCATTTAAAATGGGATGACTTTCCACTTCAAGGATGAGTCTCTCATCGTCCCTTGTTCTCAAAATGCGACCTCCTGTCACCGGGTGTGATGTAATGTTACATTTACTACTAGCGCGACTGTGCTGTCACAGAAGAGTCAAGTTACATATGTTTTTTCACTGATTTTATTTTAAAAAACAATGGCTCTTCATGCCACCCCGCAATTAATTTCCTGCATAGCTCGTCATATTTCATTCAGCTTGACACAGACCCCCTCCGGCGTCCGGAAAAGATAGACTTCTTGCGGATTCTTTCCGTTGTGCCGTATGGCTCCCGCAACCCCACTCGCACCGCGCAGGGCTAATGTGAGCCTACAACAGTGATTTTAATGATACGGATTACATGCGGAAGCCGCACCGGACCCGCACCAGGTTCAGTGTGAGCCTGGGGTAATAAACTTTCACCACAGGGGCTCTGACAAGCAAAAAAACCTGTGGTATTTAGTAAGTCCTAGAGAAAATGTTCATGTGCTATTTGTATCATAGCTTTACTCATGATATCGTGTCACAGGCAAAAGTGGGTAGTGCTAGCATGACAGTTGCGAGTACTAACAAGAGTCACGTTTGTTTATCTGTTTTTTTGCTTTACATTTGAACGTTTTGGTGTTTCTTTACCTCTAAATGAGACATGACTTGACGTAGTGAAAAACATAAAATGATGTCCTGAGTCCATCTTTCAGTCATTCACAATCATAGTGGCAGATCAGTGGGGCTCGTGCTTATGAGCGGGGGCGTTTTGAGCCTTTGGAGGAGCTCCAAGGGGATGGGGAGGAGGGGCTAGGTGGAGTCCTGATGAGATGCTACATTTAAATTCATGCTAGTTTTTCAGTACTGCCAACCCTGCCTTTAAGAGTCTGAATCTGTCTCTGATGCTATGTAGAGATGAAGTTGTATCTTTCACTTACAATGGGTTCTCAACAAAAGCAACAGTGTAATAATAACAATAATAATAAAAATAATAAAAATTATAATAATAATACTTTTTATTTTTGGGCGCCTTTCATGACACTCAAGGTTACCTTACATAACAAAGTATAAAAACGAGAACACAGCCAGTTACATAAAAACAACAAACAACAGAAGTGAAGATGACGAGGTCAACCAGAATAAGCTATTAGAAACAAATGAGTTTGAAGGTGGGATTTGAAAGAGGAGATACAGGTAATGTCCTGGATAGCTTAAGGGAGAGAGCTCCAGAGACTGAGGTAAGCACGGCTGAAAGCCCGTTGAAGATAGGTAGACAGAAGGTTCAGAGAGGAGCATGGAGGAAGAAGATTGGAGAGTCCTGGATGGTGTATAGGTGTGAAGGAGATCAGAGCGGTATGGAGGTGCCAGGTTTTTAAGAGCCTTAAAGGTGAGGAGGAGAATCTTATGGTCAATGTGGTATTTGATTGGTTGACAGAGCAGTTGGTAAAGAACAGGAGTGATGTGATTTTCAGAGGGAGTTCTGAACCAGTTGGCGTTTACGGAGAAGCCTGAGTGGTAGACCAGGAGAGAAAGGAGGAAATTACAAAAGTCTAAACAGGAGGTGACCAGGGTATTGACGAAGATGGCGGTGCTGCTGGGTGTGAGAGACAGGTGGAGATGGTTGATGCTTGTCTATCAATGTCAACATTAGCATGAGATCTGTGTTAAATAAAATGTGATGGATTATTCAAGAACACGGTAGATCCTTCACTGGCAGTAAGGGGTAATGGCCTCATGCAAGTCTAGTGTGGAAAGCAGACAACGTTTTCAGCTTCCTCAGTGTTTGATCAGTGATAAGTGATTTGCAATTTCAAATTTAATCCACAAGTGAAGGACCATTTTCAACAAAACTTCAAAACATGAGCTGTTGATCTGGGGACACCTGCTGTTTTCATAATGTATCATCAAAGTAGTTTCCAGTAGATGAATGAGTGAACATCAGTGAGAGCGCTGGATGAGAGGATGAATGCAGCAACAAGACCCAACATGACCAGACTGAAAAGTGGGATCCAGGTCACAGAGACATGTGAAGTCAGCTCAGAAGAGACAGATGCACCATCGTACATCGTGGACATAACAGTGAAACACCAGAGAAAGCAAACTGGAGGATTTCACTCAGTACCTATGCCTTGAAAAGTATTGAGTTAAATGATGCCCAAAGAAATGTAAGCTGAGGCAAATCAGTGTGAAACTGCTGGAACAATTTGGTTAACAATCACACAGTCTGTAAAGACAAACAGAAAAACATGGGAAAAAAATTGATGTGTTGGTCAAGGGATTTTTGTATCTTTTCCCGCTATTAATCTCATAAAAACTTTCCCTATGTGTGATCAGGCCGCTGCCTCCTCTCCTCTCTGAACACAGGCGTCTCTTTTAAAAGCTCGAACGGAGCAGAACAGTAGCCCTTGTTCCCAGCTGAGGTCAAGACCCCTCGCCCCGGCCCGAACCCGATACCCAGGCTGCCAGCTCGGCGGGGCGCTCCGCCTGAAAGATAAGGAAGCAGACCACCGGTAGTCCTGGTGTTACCCCTCACTCAGGGACTGCCCTGAGGGTCAAACCCAGTACGCCTCACCTTACTCACCTTCCTCTCTCCGTCTGTCTTTGAGTCTGTGCCCCTCTTATTTTCTCGTCTACATTTTTTACCACTCCAACTAGTATTGTTAATTATTCTGTCATTGTCACTTTGTCTTCATTTTCTTGGTTTAAATCACTTTGATAATTTCCTTCTTCTGCTTTGTTTCTGCAACTGTTTATCCACTGACATGACTTCAACCACAACAATGGTTAATTTGATAATTTGGCATAGTATTAAAAGCTTTTAACATCAATGTCAAAGTTAAAAGCTGTTGAGAGTCAGTCTGCCTCCCCCCCGGCTGTAATGGAAAACGTCACTCTCATGCAAGTCCAGTAAGAATTTAAATCCTGAAACATTGAGGGGGAATTCACTAAGAATAGATTGAATCATCTGCCAATGTCCCATCATCTGCCCTCGCACTCTGATCCACGTCAAAGCCTGACGCACAAGCTAAAAAATGCCCACAAAGTTCTGCAGAGCTGCCATATCTCCGCTCTGTACTGCATAGAGCTGCTCTGTGTGCTCTCACGCAAGGTTCACACAGGACGCGCCGCACGCGGAACGGAAGCGCCGCGCACAGCAGTTTCGGACCGGCACCGGGTTTAACCGATGTAACTGTTCATACAGCACACGCGCGGAACGTCTCGTGCTCTGGAGCGCCTCCGCTCCACTTCTCTCTATTGTTGCGCCAGTTGTAAAGTTTGAACGGATCAAAAAAAAAAAAAAACGGATTAAATTTTTCAGTAATCCTTCCAACAAAACTTCAGATTTTTACTGCTCTGGCTTTTTAAATTTAAGAATTTGCATGTTTTGCATTATTATTACAGGCGGTCCTCGAGTTATAAACAAGTTCCGTTTCTATGACGCACAAGTTGGATTTTTACCCTAAATACCTCCTAAATCTCTAAATAACTATCCTAATACATTTATTATACTTCATATTCATGGAAAAACAGATCCGGCTTTTCTTTTTGTGTCCATGATGTGAAAAAGGTAAGGTTACCGAGAAAATTACAGAGCACAAACACAGACAATCTACACTATGACGCGACTCGAGGCAAAGAGGACTGATGACCGCGGAGCACTGCGTAGCGGTGTATTCATACGCTTTAAAAACTAGTACGCATCGTAGGAGCCTACAAACAGAGCGGCGTAACTTCAAAACCTTCTCTATTTTCTTAAGTAGATATATTCATTGTCGTTGTAAAGTCTAAACAACGTAGGTCGAGAACCACATAAGTTTATCTTGTAGGTTCTTCGGGATTGGTGAAATGGACGGCCTGCTGCTACGGCTTTGGATTATTGCCGAAATGGCCCGCTGGTTTCACCTTAACTGTCGCCACAACGCCAAACTTTGGACTGTGTGTGTGTGTGTGTTTGTGTGTGTGTGTGTGTGTGTGTGCCCGTGTGTCTCCCTCTCCCTCTGTCACCCCCACCCTACTCTTTTTCTATACTTCTCTCCTCTATCTGTCTCTTGCTAACCCCAACACAGTCAGGCAGATGTCTGTCTAACATGAGTCTGGTTCTGTCCAAGGTTTCTGCCCGTTAAAGGGAAGTTTTCCCTTGCCATTGTAACTTGCTAAATGCTGCAAAGTCCTGTACTCATAGTGGATTAAGATGAGATAAGACTCCTTATCTTGTCTTGATGTTGGGTTTCTGCTAATAACTTTTTTTAACATTAATGGGTCTAGACCTGTAAATGTCCTTGTAAAGTGTCTTGAGATAATGTTTGTTATGATTTGGGGCTATACAAATAAAAGAAAGACTGAAAGACTGAAAGTCGAGGACCTCTTGTATTTAATGTGGGTTAAGGTGAGTTGGAAAAATTTACACAAAACTTAGCTGATTTAAACTTGTTCTGTGAATTTTGATGCTCATTTGCTCTTTTCTTTTTTCCCATGATTAAAATAAATGTTTGCATCAGTCCAAGCAGAATGAGCACTGCAATGCCAAAAATTAACCATAGCATTCTTTCCGTTAATAGCTGCCCTCAATGGAATCTTACAAAAAATAGGTAGATGATTCATTACCTTGTGCTTAATTACTCATTATTAGTTTCATAACTTCATAAAGTAAAGTTACTAATATCAATTTCTGTTTTTTTTTTCAATTTAATTTTAATTTTCTGCAGAAGCAGCTGAGATCGTCACTAATGATAGTATTTTGTACATAGTGCAGCAGAGTGGAGCACCTTAGCTGAAACTGATCTTTGCTAAACCTTTCGGTGCAGAGGCTGCATGCTTCCAGATCACTGCATCCCTTTTTGGCAGACGGGTCAATTATGGTGATGGATGTGTGCTCTGACTGGCACACTGGCTGTTTCTTAAAGCTGCATAACCCATCACCCCTCAGACTTTTTTTGAGAATCTTTGGAGTGGCCTGACTTAAAAAGCACCCTGTTTTGAAGCAGTTTGACAGAAGTCTTTATGGAGTATTGTGAGGTTTTATTCCCTGTATCAGTCAGTCTGTCTGTTGCCAATGATAATCCAACACAAAGTAAAGTGTTAGTAGAAGTCACAGGACTCAGATAACAGTACCTATGCTGCAGTATTCATGTAAATGATCCAGATATCTTCTCTCAGTCCAGCAGGTGGAGATGCCAGAACACTCAAACCTCTAATGTCAAAGTCTCAATGTTTGGTTTAAACAAAGGCAAAAAGAACAAAGACACCCCTGCAGTTAGGCATCAAAAAATATACCCCAGTCACTTTCAACCAGCACCTAACACACACACACATACACACACTCTCATACACACTCCCTGGAGGGGGCTACTGTTGACAGATAGCGACTCAGACAAGGAGAAAGTAGGGGAGAATCAAAGAGATGAGGAGGAGGGTCGGGAGAGGGCACAGGCGGGGAGATGGAGGAGTCAGGATGGGATGGAGCTCTGTTGACCGCCATGATTCTGCTTATGCACGTGAATTCATGGGACTTCAAAACTGAATCTTTAAAACAGATACGTTTTTTATACTTCAGCAAGGATAGTACAGTCAGTGCTTCTGGCCCATTTTCCTCACAGTTGTAGAAATGGCTCACCTAACAGCGTCCAGGATAATCATGGTAAATAATTAAAAGGTAAAAAAGGAAAGAGGATTTTAGCCAAGAGGCTAAAGGCCTGCCTCTTCTCCACCTCTTTGCTTTGTGATATGTTGACTTAAGTTTGGTTATGTCAGCTTTTCTGATGTGGTAACTGACATCCGTAAGCTTCAAAAACAAATGTGTAGCATAACAGTTCTGTTCTCACCTGAGAAATCATCTGCACAGTTAAAACTGGAGGGTTTGGTGTCCCTATGTGTTTATCTGCACTTCTGTTTCTGTCTCATGAATAAAGACCCCCTCTCCTCAAACTTGGTCTTTGATTCATCTTTCCAAACTCCACTCCAGAGATGACAGATGGATCAAATCAAAATCATACCATGACCATCATAACCTTGTTATCACCCCTGTCGTGCACTTTTCTCTCCAGCTCATTCATCGTCTCACATCTCCAGAGAGTGAGTACAAACTTTCTCCCTCCTTTCTCCTGCTGCGTAGCTGCTTGTTGGAGTGTTGGGTATCCAGGAAGGTCTGGGTAAAATATCCAACTACCGCTTCCGTTGTAAATTGACAAGTGCTCCCTTGACTGACAGCTCTATAACAGGACAGGAAGTCCACGTCCAGGTCAAAGCTTTTGAAATGTAGAGCTCTTTCAGTTGATGCTGAAAGAAAAAAACGCAGTGTCTGCTCATTGAATCGCTTTGTTGAGTTTTGGGGACAGAACGTATCACAAAAAACATCAACACTTTAAAAGCCTTTAAGAGAAATATAGATTAAGGGATGAGGCTTTATTTAAGTCCTGTGTAGGTTTTGTAATCTGTGATCCGTTCCATACTGTCTGACTTGTCTTTTCCCCTATGATAACAACAAAAATAGATAAGTTTGAATAAATATGTGTTTCAGTTAAAATGCTTTGATCACACTTGTGTGTTCTTTTAAACTGTGCAGTGCAGTTAGAGACCACACACATTATGTAATGAGTGTGCTTTTAGACATTACAGCTACATGTCCTGCAGCATGTCGTATGCTGGAGCCGTGAAGAAGCAAAGATCAAAACAACATCATGGGTTTCAGCTTTCATCCATAAGTACATGTAAACATTACTCATGTCTGCTCTGCTCACTGCGAAACTTTGGAGTAAAATTAGCTCTGCAGATGAATTACAAAAAAAATAGAGGTGGACAAAAATGAGGCCTGTTAATTTATCTGCTAAGCTTGAGGATAATCTGATGAATGGCCTAAGAGAAGTTTTCTCAAACGTAGCATCTCTCAATCGACACAAGCACACATTAACTTGAATAAGTCATGGTTTTCATTTTTTATTTTCTTTTCCATAATCAATTATGGGCTTGTGTGTGCGTGTGTTTTGTATATTGTTTCAACTCTCCTGTCATGTTGAAACTGCCCCTTCCTGTCTCTTGTCTGTTTTCAGAATCATCTCACCTGGAGCTCATGGCCAGATTGGCTCTGTGCACATTTCATCACACTGCTGTCACCACTCCTCAGTCTGAAAGTGTCTCTGCTGTAGCTGTAGCTTTGACCCAGAAACAGGTTTACTCAAAAGTGTGAGCAGGGTGCCCCACCAAGCCACCATCAGCCTTTTCCCATATGACAACAACAACTAAAGCTACTTTTAAAAAAAAAAAAAAACTACAATTTCATCACATTATAGAAAATTAATTCTTAATTCTTAATTTTCCACATGCCTGATGAATATCTTGTGTTTGATACGAGCTCTTTTGTTAAAGAGAGGGTTTGCTGCTTCCTGTATTTCTAATGCTGGATGTTCACACTAAATGTGTGCAGATATTTTGAACTGCTACATATTCATATGATAAAGCAATCCTTGAATATACATTTGATCTTCATGAGTCTTACTTAAATGATGAGGTCATCAGATAAAGATCTCCTAACTGGCTCATAACACGCTGGAGGAGTGTGAATTAACACTGAGATCTGCCCATATTTCTGATATGACAGTCCTCCAGAGGGCTGGCCAATCAGTGGGAGGGGGTTTGTGGAGTGAGGAGCCTTAAAGAGACAGCAGCTTACAAGAAGTTTTTCAGACAGAGGCAGCAAACACCTGTGTGAGATAAAAGGGGATTTTCTTGAGCTGTAAACCATGCAAAGCAACTACTGGGGTACCAAGACAGGCCAATACCTTCTCTTTACACGAGGCCAAGTTTAATGAAATTTATATTAAAAAAAAACTTAGTTGTTCCGTGGAAGTGTTTCTCTCCCTTTATCTCTCGCTGTCCCTCTGTGTGTGTGTGTGTGTGTGTGTGTGTGTGTGTGTGTGTGTGTGTGTGTGTGTGTGTGTGTGTGTGTGTGTATGTCTATGTGTCTGAGCTGAGGAAGATTTTAGTACCTGTCAAATTGTGTCCGAAAAACCTTAGGAGATACCACTGACCCAAGGAGGCATGCAACTCACTCACACATGCAAACAACAACGAAAACAGTAATCAGAAAACCCAGTCACCATTTTTACACACAAACATCAAGATTATGTTAGTCTCTTTCTGTCACACACAAAACCTTAAGCCATAAACACACAAACACACACTTATACCGTATTTTGCAGGAGTCAGATCAAAGAGAAGTCTACAGACTGTCAGAGCAGCACTGCCTCAGGCTGACAGCAGCCTCAGCTCATCCAGTGTTTACATTACAGCACTTTCTACTCTCTGCAGACACACACACACACACACACACACACACACACACACACACACACACACACACACACACACACACACACACACACACACACACACACACACACACAACCTGCTGATTTGCAACCTGATAAGATGGCCGATATCTGACACACCTGAAGGTCTCTGCTGAGGAGGGGAGTGAAGCTCATTTGAGATGAAAAGGGGAATTTTCTTTCGTTGAGTTGCAAAATAACTGTGTAAAAAAAAACCAATTAATCCAGGCACGCAAGCAGAAATCAAAAGCTGATAGGTCAAAGGTCACGGAGGTCAGTGACATAGATGGGAAAACTAGTATCCATATCAGTTTATCGGTAAATGAACCATTTTCAGGACTAGACCAACAAAAATAGAATATTAAGTTTTTAAAAGCGCCACAATTAACTGACTTACAAATCACAATTGACCTTAAATTGAAGTCTGTACAGGAGCTTTAAAGAGGGATGCTTTCCAATCTAAAGTAACAATGCTGAATATATGCATATTATCAAACAACTACAAACGCAAAGGTTGTAGAAATCCATGAATCTGTAAACTGATCAAAACTGCCCGTTCTAAAAATAACACATGATCTTTAGGAGATCTTCGGGGAGATTTGCTAAAATGATGAGGTCGACACATGAGGAACTCCTAACTGGTTTGCGTCGTGTGGAGAGGTGAGATTGAAACACAACATCCTGCCCACAGCTCTGCCCCTGACAGACCTCTAAAAGGCTGGCCAATCAAAGAGAAGGGAGGTTTTTTAGAGCAGGAGCCTTAAAGAGACGGCAGCCAAAATGAAGCATTTCAGACAGAGCCTCAAAGAAGAGTTTTAAAAACACCACTTTGAAAAAAAATAAAAATAAAAGCTATAAATTGTGTAAAGCTACTACAAGGTATCAGATGGACAGCAGAAAGCTGAGAAAAACAACAACAACAAAAAAACCTTTAAAAAAAATAAATTAAAAAATTAAAACGTATCACATTAGTGAAGCATTTCTTCTGATGTGGTGCAGGTGCAACATTGACAAAGACTGACTGATTTAGAGTAAAAAATAATTTTGAGAGACTAAATTTAGATGAAAAGACTTATTTGGGAAACAAATCAAGGTGGTTAAAAAAAATGGGTCCTCTGTTGTTATGTCTCAAAACAGTGCCATTATCATCTGAGCCAAAAAGAAGGATCAGTGCTGCTTTAAACCCATCAACCCTCAGGCACCCCTTCTGTCTGTCTGTCTGTCTGTCTGTCTGTCCCGCAATAATGTAGGAATGACAGTATTTTTAAGAGAAGGCATGGCTTTACTTCATTAAGTTTGCGTTTTTGAAGTATAATTAATTTTGTGTGGGGTTTTTTTCCCAATCACCTTAGTCTCCAGAGCGTCTGAGGTTGAAACCAGAGCCATGGTGTGGGAAATAAAACATTTGTGAGCGCCGAAGCCCGGGGGGACCTCAGGAGGAACATCTCCATTACAGAAGCTTTTAAAAGCTCAGGATTAGGATTAGTGGAATGGCCCTTTAAGTGTGCAGAGCTGAGCCCATGGTGTGATGGGACAACAGGACAGGAAATGCACCTTAACAAGTGTGTGTGTGTGTGTGTGTGTGTGTGTGTGTGTGTGTGTGTGTGTGTGTGTGTGTGTGTGTGTGTGTGTGTGTGTGTGTGTACTTCTTTACAGCTCATACATTTTCAGCATTTAAAGACACAGTTTTATTAATTCAGGTTCCATCACACGAAGCACTGAAAGTTAATCAAACATTTGCTAATGAGTTTACTTTTAATTCAATTTCACTTCATGTCAGGATTTAAATACTCAAATTAAAACAAAATATATAAATGTATTGTTAAAAACTTTTGCTCTTCATTGAACATTAATCTTTTTTTAGCAGGTGAATGAACAGAAGTGGGTTGTATAAATTCAAGGAACTAAAATAAATGTTTAACACAGCTTCAAGTGGCTAACTTGAATATGTGCTTTTATCGATTAATCAGAAAATGGTGAAACAAACAAACAAAAAAAGGACTGGATATGAACAATACTAGCGTCAGTGGTGAGAAAGAGAGACAGTAATATTATTATGATTTATAAGGACAGAGTTCAAAGTTTTATACTTGACTGATCCTTTCCTTCCCACCCCTGAATGACCTGACTGCAGGAGAGCGCTGACGTCTCACTGCTCCTCCTGCTGCTCCTCCTGCTGCTCCTCTGAATGATCAGGCTGTGTGTGATGGGAGCTGACAGGCAGGAACGCTCAACACAAGTATGAACTGAATTTTATCACAATGGGAAAGAAGAGGGGGGAGGGAGACAGAAGGAGAGACGCAGAACAGAAACAAGAGAGGAGGGAAGGGTTAAAAAAGACAGAGGAAGAGAAATCAGGAAGACAAACTAATGCAGCGCGTTTTTCTAAACTGGAATAATTCAAAGGAAGTCTGCTTTGCAAAAACTGCAAACTTTAATCTGAGAACTTTGTAGATGGATATTTTTTTTGATGCCACGTTTTACTTTGAGACTTCATTTTATATCCAACTGAGTTCATAATTTAAATCCTCAATTGCCTTAAGGTGCAAATTCTAAAATTGACTGAAAAATAAACATGTATGAGCAATACAATGCGCAAGAAAAAAACAAACAAATTAAAGCTTTCATTGTTTTCACTGCAGAGTAATTTATATGATATACCTAATGGTGATGCATTTATGTGTTTATCACTTTTATATTGCAGATTAACATCCAGATAAGGGCTTCATTTTTCATTAAATATTGTAGTGTATGGACCTTGATTTTTACCAAGGATGGGTTGGATCTTCAACTGTCTTTAGTTTTAATTGATAATTTGTTTTGCTAAGGAACTATGAAAACCTAAACCTGATCACAACAAAGCAAAAATAAAGTAAAAAAATAAATTTTGCAGAAAAAAATCAAACAACAAAGAACAACCAACAAAAACTGTGGTTTACCAGTGTTGTCACATAAGCTGTGAACGTAGCAAAAATATAAATGAAGTCTAATAAGTTACTCAGCACTTTTCCAGTAAATTTACTTTGCTACTCAGATCCTTGATTTCTCAGAAAAAAAAACGTTTTTTTTTCGTACTACCCATTTTAACTCGCACAATGCAAAGAAATTAACAGTGTCAAACTGCTTTCTAAGTCAACTCTACAAGCTAATAACTTGTTGTAAATAATGCACTTTTCAGCATTATGTAAGAGGCCTTTTTAAGAAATGAAATTATGATCTATATCCCGTTTATGCAGCAGAGTTGCAACAAAATAAAAATAAGTAAGTAAAGAAATAAATAAATAGAAATTAAAATTTGAAATGCTGGCTTTTAATGCCACTGACCAGGAGGTCACTTAGAATGGATGCTATAATCAAAAACAAAAAAAGAAGAAGAAGAAGAAGAAATTGTTGCCATCTAAAGTTGTAACCATAAGTGAGACGAAAAGGCAATTTATATTTACTAAGGCAACAACAGAAATTTAAATATGCTACATACAATTCGTCTTTTAAGTCATTTAGCTCCGAACCTGATTTTCAGCCATCCTCAAACACATCACCTCTGTGGATGTACTCTGCTGTCTCCTAAAAAAAATGATATGGAGGATCATTTTTCTAGGACCCATTTTGATGTGTGATTCGTTTCTTTTTGGGGAATCCCACAGCTCGAAGGTGTTAAATGTCAGCTCAGCTGAGGGTTTTCAGCTCTGTCAAGTGATATACGGAAACGTATAATGATCGAGTTCAGACATGATGAAACAAAGGAGAGAAAAAAATATATAGATCTTACGGGAGCACATGTTGAAAAATAACAGCGTGTGAAGAATATGTTGGATTTTCGTTCCCTCAATTGTGAGTCGTTTTTTCGAGAACCACACTTTTGAATTTGAAAAAATGTTTTCGTATAACGTTAATAATAATAATAATAATAATAATAATAATAATAATAATAATAATAATAATAATAATAATAATAATAACAAGCACGGTGACTTAGAGTTGGATAATTCTCTGGCTCGTAGCGCTAGCAGCTTCATGACTGCAGTAAATTAAGGCCAACGTGGATGTTTCATTTGAATGCAATGCGAAGCCCGTTTAATTGAAGGTGTGAAAACCAACAGTGTGGCCATGTTTCCATCAGCCTGCCCAGTCGGAGCTCATTTACCTTAATGTGTTAGTTTAGATAAGGAAACCCAGCGATTGAATAACCCGACAAACCCTCCAATTAACACGTGTCAAATGTAAACGTCCCTCGCTGAGAAATCAAACCGATAACAGCTGGAGGTGTGCGCACGTGGCGCTGATTGGTCCGGTTTAACACATCCAGCTCTAATGGCCAAAAAATGTGAGGCCGAAAGATCACACAGCAAACCGAACGCGTCAAACCCAGAGGATGTTAATTAAAGCTTTTGTTCGTGAACTGAAACGCTGACAAACAGCCAAATATGATTCACCCCCAGCACCTCAACCACAGCAGTGTTCAAAAGGCGAGTTACGCTGCCATTTAACTCCATCGCCAAGTAGTATAGTCGCCAGAAACGTGACTAATCATATTCTTCGGGTGTATAAAGCAATATTCACAGACTATTTGGGCTGTCCATATTGCTTTTAAAGTTGATCTCGGTCGGGCCAGTTAAGACGGTATCTCTAACAATAGGTCCTAAACTTCATCATCAAAGATAAATCTCCATTACGCACGGGCTAATTTAAATTTAGGCCGAAAAATCTG
Organism: Halichoeres trimaculatus; assembly: GCF_033239565.1. Lineage (NCBI taxonomy): Eukaryota > Metazoa > Chordata > Actinopteri > Labriformes > Labridae > Halichoeres > Halichoeres trimaculatus. The sequence goes on along the minus strand of NW_027437186.1, from coordinate 13,899,203 downwards.
TTGTTAAAATGAATTTACTTTGATCAGGTCTTTTGCATTCTCTGAGGATATAACTGCACAGCTTCAGCATATAGAAAAATAAGCCTTCTCTCCCTTAATCCTTTAACATATTTCAGCATTGTGAAATGATCTGAGTTGTCCAGGCCCATTGGCTCTCCCGCTCAAGACTTCTAACAAGCTTCACCTCAAGATTTACTTGACTGGACAACCAAAATACATCAAAACTCTACAGTCATTTTGAATATTTATCCCTCTCGTTACGCGCAATTATTTTGCGCATGTAAGTCGCGTGCGTAAAGGACTATAATTTTTCCAAACGCCACTACTCGTCTCTGTCTGCCCGATTTTATCAGACAAAACAAGAGAATATCTGAAAACTAGATACTTTGTTCCGAGTATGAAGCATATTATTCTCTCTGTTCTATGTTTTCTTCCTTTGCTCCCACAGACGGGATGCGCTGATCGGAGGCAGCAACTCTAAAAATCTTCGCTAGACTCTGGCATCTGATCGCTGATCCTCTCTCCTTCCTTCATTCTCTCCCTGACTTCTCCCTCTACACACACACACACACACACACACACACACACACACACACACACACACACACACACACACACACACACACACACACACACACACACACACACACACACACACACACACCCTCTCTGTCTTTCAATCTCTCCCTCCTGTTCCCAGTCCTCCTCTCTCAGATCGCACCGCTGCGTCTCTGATCTGATCTCCAAACTTTTTCCTTTTTTTAAACCCTCTCTCAGGTCCGCGCGTGAATGAACGAGCCTCTTTAACATATTCAGACCAACGTCATCCGATGAAGGTGGATCATGCCGTGCAGCCTTTTCTATAAAGCCCCCAGCAGTCCGCTCACTGAGGAGCTCACACAGTTACCGGTTTGAAAGAGGAGACAAGACAGAAACTTTGCTTAAACGCGTACGGATTTCTCTCTGAGGCGCTACTCCGAGGTGAGTTTTCTCTTCTTAATAACTTCATTTTTACACTTAACCGGGAAAAAAAAGAATGATTTACTCTCCACTTTCATGTTCCTCATTTCCGAGTTCCTCCCATCTCACCTCTAGTTACTTTACCAGTCTGTTAATCCGCTACTGTAGCTCACTGTATTTAAATCTGTGTTTATTCTGCTGCTTTTTAAAAACCTGATTTATTGCCATTGCTCTATAAACCTCGGGCCGCCCGGGGGTGACTAAACCCCCTAAACTGTACCCATAAAGGCGCATAACCTAATAGACAAGCCGGCGCATGTAAACCTGTAAAACTATTTGGAATAGTTGACAGCTACTCCTTATTTTGAAGGAGCAGCGGAATGAAGGGGAGTTTCCTCACTGGAGGGAAGCACGTTTCTGCTTTAGTTTATCTACAGTTAGATCTATGTGTGCAGGCTCATCCATTCGGCCCGAAGAGTTCCTGTCTCATTTTTTGACATTATTTCCTGTATTCTTGCGTATCTAAGGAAATTGTGAATATTTTTTCAAATGAGGCACATCAACCTTAAAAACATAAAAAAATAAGGAAATCACAAAACAATATTTCTGCTCCTCCTCCGGTTACCACAGATTAAAGAAGTGCTTCATTGCTGCATGTTTCTGAATGAATCGGGACATTGGGGTCTAGTCTGTTTGATTACTGTTATTATTGTCTAACCAGCTGTAATAACAGCTTATAACGGCTCGCAGTCACTGGCTGCCAGCATAGATGAGTTCAGGAAAAGTTTATGGTCACACTTTTCCCTCTGTATTTGCTTTCTCTTGAAGACTCGGATGTGACCTTAAAATGTGTTTTTAACAGATTTTGTGGAAGAGGAGAAGGCAAAGACGAGGGAAGGGAAGAACCTATACGGAGGAGATTTACGCAGCATTCCCAGCGGAGTTTGGAAAGGGACAGAAGCGTCTTTACGCACAGACACAGGTGGATGCTGGGAAGCGGACCAGCTCAGTGGAGATGTTTCACCTGGCCCAGTTTGGGGTGCTGTCGGCCTTGGCCACAGCGCTCACCTCGGTCCTGTCCGCGCTCTTCCTGCTGATGCTGACCCGGCAGCTGTGGAGCCTCCGCTGGAGCCTGACGCGGGACAAAGACAGCAGCTTGCCGCTACCAAAGGGCTCCATGGGCTGGCCACTGGTGGGAGAGACTTTTCACTGGCTGTTTCAGGTGAGAGAGGGGTGTTTGGCACGTCTGGGCTGCTGAAGGTTTTCGTTTTTTACAAGCGTTCCAAAACATAGGTTATCTGTCTCCTGCGCGTCTGCACGTGTCTCCTGTTTCTCTTTGGTTTCTTTCGCTCTCTTATTTTCTCAAAATGAATAAGCTGAGCACCAGGGTGCTGCAGAGCAGACCAGTAACGTTATTGATGATGATCTGGAAGAGCGCGGGAAACTTTGAAAGACAGCGTCTGGTGCGGGGTGAGCTGTGGCGTTAATGCGACATGTGCCGACTTGATGCTCGCAGCGTAATTCCATCTTGTGAAGCGAAACAGACGTTTTCTGTTCTATTCGTCCACCTCTTTCTCTTTCACCCCCCTCTTTCTGTCTGTCTCTTACACCGTGAGGAATGCGCCTTCTCATCCCCGCATCTCTCATTCAATCCAACATCCGTCCGCTCCTCACTGGACGTCAGTCCTAGCGCCTCAGCAAAGCACGCGCGATTTGCGTTATGGCAGAAGTGCGTATTTTCCCTCCACTTCCTCATTTGGCATCTTTGATGTCAGTCTGACCTGGACATTATTATGACAATGCTATGCCTTGTTTCTATACATGTGGAGGCACTGACAGCTGTTCTTAAGACGTCCCACAAACAAGCAACCTGACTAAAACTAGGCTAGGCTAGGCGGGAACAAACGGTTTAACCGATGAAATGGTTCATTTTGGAATAAATGATACAGTCCTAATTTCTGCCCTTGGGCTACTTTTCTTTATATTTCAGGGTTCAAACTTCCACATCTCGCGCAGGGAGCGTCATGGCAACGTATTCAAGACCCACCTCCTCGGAAAGCCTGTCATCCGGGTGACGGGAGCTGAAAACATCCGCAAAATCCTGCTGGGCGAGCACAGCTTGGTTTGTACACAGTGGCCACAGAGCACCCGCATCATCCTTGGACCCAATACCCTGGTTAACTCCATCGGAGACCTGCACAAGAAGAAAAGAAAAGTAAGAAAAAGTGATTAGAGATCTGGACAGACTTGAGACTCAAAGATAAGAGATGCATTATTACTATTTGTATTGGATGACAAATCAAGCTCTGTTGAGTTACAGGTCAGATACAAGTCAACTTCAAGTCCTAAGCTGCACTGCAGTAAAAGCCAATTTGAGCATAGTTTACTGTGCATGCATGCTGTGACCAAGCTCAGTCATTTTTGTGTAATTAAAAAAAAAAAAAATCAGTTTTGTTTTATTTTTTGTCTTTGGTCCCTATCATTTTGGTCCCTTGGCTTTTCCCTGCAGCAGTTAAAGCTGACATCTGTTATAAAAGGAAAAACCCTTTCCCTCCTAAATAAGAGGGGAAAAAAGTGTAGGTATGATGGATTATCATTCAAAAAACTCTCATTATCAAAACCTCAGGTAGTTTAATGAGACTCCAGTGCATGTCCAAACCTCTCCATTTTGTTCTGCTCTAATTTCCTATCACACTCTCTCATCTAATCTCCTGTATCTTCTTCATCTTTTCTTATCCTCCATCCCATGCAAGCCTACCCCACCCTGTCCTCCCCTTTAGTGAGTATTTACTCAAAGGTGTTGACTGTTGTGTACAAGGTTATAACTTTTTATGACTCCTCACTCTTTGTTTCCTCAACCCTTTCAAGATCCTGGCTAAAGTGTTTAGCCGGGGGGCTTTGGAGTCCTACCTGCCCCGGCTGCAGGACGTCATCAAGTCTGAAATTGCCAAGTGGTGCTCAAAGCCGGGCGCCATTGATGTTTACAGCGCCGCCAGGTCCCTGACGTTTCGTATCGCCATCAGGGTCCTGCTGGGTCTGCAGCTGGAGGAGGAGCGGATTGTTTACCTGGCTCAAATCTTTGAGCAGCTGATGAACAACCTCTTCTCACTGCCCATCGATGCCCCGCTCAGTGGGCTACGGAAGGTGAGAGACCATAAAGGATGTAATCCTGATAAAACCCTGGGTTTCTGGTTTTCCAATCACTCTTGAAACAATTTGATAATCTTCAAGTTACCTATAACCAGGAGGTATCAGACCTACCCAACTTAGTAGATTCAATATCAGTTCCAGTCTTCACTGCTGACTGACTTGACTTGTTGACCCGTCATTTTGTGCTATTTATAAAACAGGCTGTTTTGAATAAGTTGTAGTTTGAAAATTTGCATGTGCAGTATTGACATCCAACATTGTTACTTCATATCCATGTTTGAGATATAAGACAGCATAATACTCCTTTTTTACGGATCTCACAGGATTCGTCTGAGGTTTAAGAGTCAGTTAGGTGGCAGGTGAAAACTTGTGTGAGAAAAAAAACTTTTGCACCATCTGTTTTACATAGTGAAGTATTGAAGTACACCATTATATCTGACTTTGGTGGCACTACTACCGCCATCCAGAACACATACTCTACTTATACCAAATACAGGTAAACTAATCTTCTATTCTGGTTTTTTTTTATATGCAGGGAATAAAAGCCAGAGAGATCTTGCACGCCAACATGGAGAAAATTATTGAGGAAAAAATGGAGCGGCCACAGGCAGAAGAGGAATATCATGATGCCTTTGACTACATGCTGTCCAGTGCAAAAGAGCATGGGCATCAGTTCAGCATCCAGGAGCTCAAGGTATGAGAGTGGTGAACATTCTGAGTGTGAAGGTGTGATATTAAACAGCTTTACCCTCTGTTAATGTTCTGGAAATGGTTTCAAAGGACTTTCAGAGAGAGGAGGGTTTCTGGGGGGTTTTAATAAGATGGACTTTTGACTTAGTTAGAAAGTCTGAAATGATTTCTTAAATTTCTTCTCCAAAGTTTCCATCAACAACACAGTGATGAATTGTTAACACGTTATTCTTGGCCAAAATGGCACATCACATCAGTCTCAGTTTTTCTTGATGCGCTATCAAACTGTTTAACCTCATCTTTAAATGTGAATTTGATGAAGTCAATCAACTTAAACCAGTAAGAAAATTAAGTCTCACATTAATTATCACCTCCACTCCCTCCTTCCCTCCTTCCTTCCAGGAAACAGCAGTAGAGCTGATCTTTGCCGCTCACTCCACCACAGCTAGCGCCTCCACATCTTTAGTCTTGCAGCTCCTTCGCCATCCAGCAGTGGTGGAGAGGGCGCGAGTGGAGCTGGAGGCCGAGGGCCTTGGTTATGAATCCCACAGCAGTCACTGGCCATCAGGTGTCACCACAGAGAAGGAGGAGGACACCGCTGACACTGAGATAACCTGCCTGTTGAACGGAGACGGTCACAACCACCAGAGCCACAGCGATGGTTTCCCACAGTCCCGGTCCCACATACCCTCTTTGAGCCTGGACAAGCTGAGCCAGTTCCGCTACATCGACTGTGTTGTGAAAGAGGTGCTCCGCTTCCTGCCGCCAGTCTCTGGTGGTTACCGGACTGCACTGCAGACATTTGAATTAGACGTGAGTCCTGCTGGAGTAACTGGAATCTTTGTACAACTTTAGCACCATTTTGCAACAACAACAAACAACCAAAAAGCAAGAAATCTACTTAAATAACAACAACAATGGGTTATTCATAACGAAAAGTATTTGACTATTGTGCCACTGAACAACAAGATAACTGACAACACCTCTTTACAAAACTTTTAAAGACTCTCAAACAGTCTTGTTGAAGCCTTCAGAAAGGCACCATTAATAACGTAGTAGTTCAGTAAGTTGGGGTGCAGATTTCTTGCTAAGACTATTATTTCGAGGAGCACTGTGGACCGACTCACAGGTCTTGTTATTATTGTTTATGAAGTCTAACATTAAATCTTGACTCAGCTTTCACTTTGGGCTTGTTCTGCCAACTGATGTATTTAGTCGAACCAGTAACCAGTTCCAAAGATGGTGCCAGGTCAGGTCAGGTCAGGTCAGGGAAATTCCTCGATTGGCACGTACATCATAAAAGCCCCTGTGAATACTCTTTAACTTTGGGCTTTTTCCGTTCATAGAACATGTGCACAAAGTGTGTTGACTGCAGAGCTCAAAAATGTGTACAAGGTTTCTGGATTCCTATTAGCCTAGATACCTTAACATTTGCAAAGTCTTGTCAAACTGTGTGACGCAGAGACAAAGGGGTTCATTGTTAGGTAATTTTTTTCTGAAAGCAGATACAAGAGCTTTGCACACAAGTTGTCTTATCTCAGTTCCATTTTCTGGTGGATCTGTGCTGTTCAGCTTTTGATCAGCATCCTTAAAATCCTTAAAGTTTCAGTGTATAAACAAGTCAAAAACAAGTTGGCACACATTGGAAAGAGCCCCTCATGTTGGAGCGAAAAACTTGGTCCAGGCTGAGTCTGTTTGTTGTGTAGGACGCCTGACAGCGCTCAAAAAGGAAACAACCTTTCACACACTGAGTTGTCTGGTCCCTGATGAGCCACTGCCCTGTCATGGCCTTATTCCTGGTCCTTAAATGCCTCCTCCATGCCCTCATTGTGCCCCCAATTTGCTGTGTTTGTTGTGAGGAGACAATTGACACTTCGGGTGATTATAGAGATTCCCAGATCAATGTTGCAGTGCACATGCCAGTATTTATGCACCTCTTTATTGGGACATGAACTCCTGTGTCTGAGAAGTAATTGCAGTTTTGAAAACGCTATTATGCTTGTTAATTCAAGTGAGATGAAAGCGTTTAAAAGGGGGTACTTACTCTGCAGAATGTAAAGAACAAATAGATGAATAAAGATTAGATTTTAGAGAGAGGTGAAGTTTTATAAGTGCTGAAAAATTACTTTTTAAATGTAACATAATTTACACTTCACTTTCCCCTGAACGTCAAGTTAACAATGCTTTCATTTTGCATCTTATACTAAATTTCAACACTAAATCAAAACACTTCAGCTTTATTTGTGGTTATTCCAAGAACAGTCTTGTCACACCATCATGACTTTTTTTTCCAGAGGTAGAAAAAGTTCTACAAACCTAATCAATCTTGGCTTTTGCAGAGATTAAGAAAAGCATTTATTTTGGGAAATTAACCCTAAAAAATTCTAGTAAAATGGAGTTTGTGCTTATTTTAACTGACCCCTTCCTCTTTCTGCAGGGCTACCAGATCCCTAAAGGCTGGAGTGTGATGTACAGCATCAGGGACACACATGAGACAGCAGCAGTCTTCCAGAGCCCGGAGCTGTTTGACCCAGACCGGTTCGGCCCTGAGCGGGAGGAGAGTCGGTCAGCTCGGTTCAGCTACGTGCCATTCGGTGGTGGCGTGCGGAGCTGCGTGGGGAAAGAACTGGCACAGATTATCTTAAAGACTCTGGCTGTGGAGCTGATCGGGACTTGCAAATGGACTCTGGCCACAGAGAACTTTCCCAAGATGCAGACAGTGCCGATAGTGCACCCAGTAAATGGGCTGCACGTGCGTTTCTCCTACAACTACTCCCTTTAGATACAAACACAGACTCACTGACTCCTCTACCCACACTCTACCCCCGAGGAAAAAAAAAAACTCATTTAAGAGGCAAATTGACCTTTTGGACAACCGTTTCAGCCCAAGAAAGGAGACACTTTCACCTTCTCAGTCCTCATGGTGCAGTTTAGGCCGCTTCTTATCTCCAAGGAATCAAGAATGAGGGAACGTTTCTGGTTTGGAGCACCACATCATCTCCTCATTGATCGATCCCAACCTAAGATACCACTTTGTATAGGTGCATAAGCACATTTCTAACCATCAGATATGTGCAACTACTGCATTTGAATCCCAGTTTGTAAAAATCTTTCACATCTATTTTTTTAAGTTATTATTTGTTTTAGATAGCAGTTTGAAAAAATCTAGTCTTAGATTTTTCCCTTGTTAAAAATGTTGAAAAACTGAGTGCAAGAGTCCATAGATAATACAAATAAGTGATTTACAGATGTGAAAATTTACTAAGGTCTGGTCCCTTTAAGTTTTGTACCTCCATGCAGCTGCGTCAAATCATTTTTATTTCTTTTTTAATTCACTAGAATTTACAAAAAATTTGTTTTTTAAGGAAATTTTAAACAGAATGTAGCTGATGAATATTTGCTACTCCAGTACCTTATCTGATATGACCATGCAGTCAACCTTCCATAGATAGATCAACCATAGCATTATGACCGTCTGTATTGTAACAGATCCCCTGTCATCAGACCGCCCTGACCTGAAAAGACATTAACTCCTCTAGATTTCTGAAGAGTCACTTTGGAATCTGGGACCAAGACATCCCACAGACAGATCGCTAACTCGTTATCATCTTCAGGCCACTATCTGTCATGGCTCTGTGGTGCAGCACTGATGCTCATGAGCTTATTGTAGGTACCGCTGTCTGTGAACAGGGGTCAGCAGTGGCACACTGATCAGCCTGTAGCTATACAGCCCCAAACATAAAAACTGTAAAGCTCTGTGAGATCTGAAATGTCTCCATCAGAACCATCATCAGCTTTTTCTGGGACATGAGCACTAACAACCAATTCATTGGATCGTACCACCCCTATTGGCACTGGCCATTCTCTGTCCCTGTTGATTGACTCAGATGACTCAAAGTCTGCTTCCCAAACATATTCCCCTCACTGAAAGGTGCCATTGTGAAGAGAAAACCAATGTTGATGACAGGTCATAGTGATGTGGCTGATTGATGTATTGACAGGGTTAACACACTTGTCTCTAGTCACAGATTTTTACCCACATTTACCTTTCCAAACTGCTAGGGCTCAAAGGACGGGACACACGTCAGCTCCGATGTAAGGGGAACTCCTGTTGAAAAATGTACAATTTTTTGTGACAGCTAAACCTGATTCTAGTCAGAAATTCTGCAAAAAGAAATCTGCAGTGGAAAAACACAGTTTGCAAATATTTCAAGACCTGTGTGTGAAACAGCAGAGACTGTAATCTGTTTTCCTTTAAATGTGCTGAGCTGCAAAAACATTTTATCTGATGGAACTTGCACTTGATTTTGACACATTAATCCCTCAGCCTGAATCAGAATATTACGATCACAAACATTCAAACTGTTTTTTTATATGAATGTAAAATATATCAGTGCTATAAAGTGTGTATCAAATGAAGTAGCATTTTGAATAAGCTGTATTTAAAATGCATTGTATCATTTCCGTTAAACTTTTACTCTATCTTAAGTACAATTTACTGAACTATGAATAGATAGAGACACTAACTTGTAATGTAAAGAACTTTCAATTGAGCTTTGTTTTACTGCTAGAACATAGACACTGTTATTTAGAGCAGCATATATTGTTATATATTATTATTTCATGATAGTTTTTATTATTTTTATTGTTATTAGGGATGGTCTTATACTAGGACCGTTTCTATGTTAGTCTTGAAGCCTAACAGATGCGCTGTGAAAATCTTGTGTATGGATATGTGGAAGAAGATAGCACTTTCTCTACTTTAAGGAGTCTGTATATGTGTCATGTTTGTGTTTGTATGCACGTATGAATGCATGTATGTATGTGTGTATGTGTGTATGTATGAATGTATGTAGTGTGTCAGATGTAGCTGCTGTACAGTTGATAAAGAGTAAATTAGAAGCTGATGAACACTTATCACTCTGAGTTGTTGTGTAATGAGTGAGTCATATTTCCAATAAGGATGTTTTCAATTCTTTTACATGTACTCCACCAACTCACTGTTTTTTTTTAACAATCAAATAACTGTAGTTCCATGTCAGGTTACTTGACCTGAGAAAAGTAATATCAACACTACAACAAATGAGCCATTTAGTTACACCCAGTGCTCTGATAACCTGTAAGTTTTGTGCATAAAGAAGACTTTTTATTCCCCCTTTTCTATCCTGAAGGCACCTGAGCTGTGTCCTTTCCAGTTGAGCAGCTGATTAAAAGCAAGTAAAATGCAAAGGTTTAATAGTGTAACGGTATTTTTCCCAGTGGTAGCTTTTCTCCTAGCTTAAACACAGGGAGGTAGGTGGCCCCTGTTTAACACCTCTTCTCCCTAATAAGGTCATAATCAGGCATTTAAAGAATGCTGAAGTTTGCAATTTAGTAAATTAACCTGTGGGTGGTGAATCTTAGTCAACAGTTGACAATGCATGACTGTGTTACTGTAAGCTTACAGGACTGTAGTGGAAACAGATGGTATGAAAAAAGCCACACAGTAATAGATATGCTGTAGATGTAGCTGAGCACAATGGGAATCAGGGAAACCTCCATAGACCAACTGAGGCTTCAGTGCCATTGTGGTGTATATTCCTGCCTTTATGGTCATCGCTGTGGGAGTATTGGAGCAAACAAAGCTCAGTTTATATAGGAGGACATAGCCTTGAAGAAAGTTACTTTTTTTAGCTGCTATAAGATTTTTTTTTTTTTATTAAATTAAATCCAAATTTTTCATGACACAAGCAAACATGCTTTATAGGACCATAAACTGATTTGACACTACCCTAGAAATTCATTAATCTAGATCCTTGCCTAAAATTAAAGAAAAAATGTAATCCACGTGCAGTTTTCCGAACATCTGGTTTTCCATTTGTGGGATCCATGACTTTGTGGTCTGAAAGGGAGGATTTTTAAGGAGTGCTTAGTCAATATCGTAAACTGGTTCTATTCTCTGATGTTTCTGCAATGGTTAAGATCAATTCCTGTCTTCAATATAAATGTTGTTGACATGTAAAATACAAGTGGCAAACTCTGGTCTGAAAGCTGTTTTTAACAGTAGAAATAGAGATATTAACAGCCTGGTAAAAAAAAAAAAAATCTCCCATCTGAATCACTAATTTCACTTTCAGCACTCACTGTTCTAACCTTGCAGAGCAGACGACCTGCCTGACTCAGTTTCTGAACTCTTGCAGGTCCATCTTACCAGGCTCCAATGACCAACGATTTCACTCGGCTAAATTCTGACCGGCCCAATCAGTGAAGAGAGGCGGGAGCTGTGGGAGCAGACGTGACGTCAGCAGACTTTCGTACTTGTCAGCGTTCCTTTGATTCTTTTCATTTTTTGATTCTTTTTGATTAAATTCATAAAAACGGAAGCTGTCATCTAACGCCTTTTTCACAGCTGTTTCTCGTGATTCAGTAGTTGTTCATCTATTGTTTCTTAGAAGCATCGGCTCACATAAGTTACGTCATATCGTGGCTTGATGTGGATTGGTCCGTGGTGAGTGTGTTAATCAGAACGGTCGTCCAATCTCCAGCTGCAGATTTTTTTTAAAGTCCCGCCTCTGAAAACAAATCGGAAGAGCTGCTACACAGATGGACTCGTGAAATAATTCCGTAGCGAATATATGAAACTGCCCATCTGGCATGTCAGGTTATCACTGTTCAGGAAGAAGAATTTTTTGTCAAACTTGGCAGTCTAGAAGATAAAATCTTGAGTTCACTCAATCAATCAAAGGCACAGCTGAGCTCACATGACCAAAGGGCGCCCTTTAGCTGTTAGTGTGGAGACTCAAAGCCCATGTTACTTCAAAATGGCTGCGCCAGCAGATTTGCTTTAAAAATCAGTTTCAGTGACAGACATCGACGTCCATTTATCATACAATCTCTGGTAAAACATCAACAAGCCCACACACCACTGGACTGGGGTCATACTTTTGTCATTTTTTTTCTAATGTAGCTTTAAATGCAAATAAGATCTACACAGTTATGCTCTAATAAAAAAGGAAAAAAAATCTCACCAAGTGAATTTTGCAATTTCTGGTCAAAGTTTTAAAATCCAACATCCTTTAAAAAGTAACCTAAACCAAGGCATGAATAGCTTGTAATGAGAAAAATTAGCTTAAAGTTTTATGCTCGTACACTTTTTTTAGGAATTGAACTAGCAAGCCACAAACTGCTTACACTTTTACTATTGGGGTCCTCATGCAAGTGACAGAAGCTCTCTTCAATGCTGAGTTAACACAGCCAACAACAATTTACCCTGTGTCAAAAGGTGGAAATATATGGCCAGCTTTGACCAACTGACTCTGTTGCCTTGTGACTATCATTGATATTTATGTCTACTTACCTGCAGATATTTGCAAACAGAAGGGGACAATGTTGAGAACACACTTTTGCATAGCTTTTAATGTGAGGACGCAACAAAATGGCAATACAGCATACCCACTGATCCAGAAATAATGAATCGTGGAGACAGTGTGCATACCAACTAGGCCCAGCTCAGTCTCCAATGCAGCATCTCTTTATATTCTGATGACTCATTCATTTTAGATTTCATCTCAGAGTACAATGTAAAATTACAGTGGCAGGTAAAATTCTGCATTATTCTGAAACTCAGAATAATTGCTAAATTCATTCACCAACCACACAACCCCCAGTACCTGTTGATACCATGTAGTATTCTGTGATGTGTCCTTCATGGCACACATACAACTGTCTTACTTTGATCTGAAAATAGATTGAAGCATCAAAAATCCCATCAAACATTTCGATAAACAAAATGTCCCACTTAACTTTTGTCATGCATGATGTAAAGTAACTTCTGATCACCAATGCATGCCAGAGCCAACAACTTAGACGGCAAAACTCATAGAGCACAGTTGAGAGATTCTCAGAAAGTTGTCCAAACCTTTCCAATTTCAGTCCAACCAATGAATGCCTACTTATATAAACTTACCGCAAAAAGATCACAAAACAGCATATCATATACCACAACCTAATATGACACCAGTTCTGAACAAAACCCTCTGGGAGGTGCTGTAAGTCAGTGTCGTCCAGAACATACTGTACATATAACTGGTTTGTATTCTGGACACAGGACTAGTGTTTTTGTTCATATTTTAGCCATCTACTGAAACCAACCTTGGTTCAAAACTTGTCATATGAGATATAAACTGTTCCTGGTGTTGGGGACTCTGTCATTTTTGCTTTTTAATGATGGTGGCTTTCTTGTGATGTAACATCCTGTTTTAGATCTCTTCCCAAGTTAGGAATAGAATAATAACTCACAGGACTACAGCATTATGAAGAGAAATATCAACACATATTAAATACAAACACATTTTATAAACCCAAGTAGTTCAAGTTCAGAAAGTAAGTCATGAACAGTACCTGATATATGGTTGAGGTATCAGCTTATAAAAATGTTATTAAAAGAGTACAATACAAAGTAAGGATGAGTTTTCTCCATGCTGCTAAAAAACTGCTTCAGCAACTGACCACTAACATAACACTTATAGATTAAAAAACAAAAACAAAAACAAACGTAAGCGTCGGTTTTCTGGTTTGATCTTTGAGGATCTTATAATGAACTTTTTCAGATCCCCAGTCCTTGGTATTGATTAATTATTTGATTGATAGATTGTTAAAAGGTATTAGTGCACAAGAACAGAACCCACCCTGTCGCTCTTGTTACTGCCAAGAGTAAAAAAATCAGTCTACAATGGATAAAATAAATGAGAAGTTTGAAAACATGTTACCTGAGGCTCCTCTAAGATCTTTTCTTGAAGCATAATTATCATATATTTATTCACAGCCTAAAAACTACAATGTCCATGAGACTCTGTTTATGTAACCACAATGGATGATTAAACAGAGCTGAAGCAGTTTTATACACTTTTGTTACAGAATAAAACAAAAAAAGTTGATCCATTATTGCAAATATGACTGCTGAATAAGGCTCCAACACAGTGTCATAACTTGGATATACTTCCAGTGTTTCTGCGCGGTGTTTTAATGACAGTATTCATGGTAATAATAAAAAAACTAATGGAAATCTGCATATAACAACCTCATTACAGACAAAAGTGACAATGTCGTCCCTAAGGTCATTGCCGAGGCCACTGCTGAGGTCACAGCTTAGGTCACCAGGCATTTCCACCCTCCACCTGACCGCCTTCATTGACAGGCAGAGAATGGGGTGAAGTTATGTGGCAGAAAATTAATGGGACACAAACAGACTGGCCTAATTATGTCCGCTGCGGGGCCCCGTAGCGTTGCCAAGGTTGTTATCTGATGGACACTCAGTCACTGTGAACTCGGCGACGTTTTGAACCAGAGTTCACTCCAGTGCCAGCCGCTGAGCAGGTCAGCAACCGGTCAGCTGATGAGAGGGTGCATGGGAACCAAATACAACCGTCCGTTTCTGAGCATTATACAACGAATGCTATAACTCAGCTCATGTTTCTCTTTAATGTTTTGCTCGTTTCTTTCATTCAGAGTCATCCTTTAGTTTACACTGAAACATGGCGTCACAAATAAAATCTAATAGCTAAAAGGCAGAGTTGTTCTTTCCCTAAACCAGCAGCCATTCCGGAGGTTTCAGTGTGAGGGTGATGTGTTACTATATCAGAGCCATCTGACAGTTGTAGTTGAGTCACCATACCTCTATTCGTCAGCTTATGAATGTTCAAGTCTGAGTCAAGTCTGAGTCACCAAAGAAGAATCTAAGCAGAGTCATCATTACCTTAGTCCAAGTCTGTTACTCAGGTCCCAGTCCCCATTACCCAAGGCTTTATGAAGGTCTCTGTCTTGCTCCAAACTATTTGTGTTTGAACCTTGACTGACTATTTGGTACCTTCTGGAGATTTAGAAATCCTCTTTCATTACAGATTTTATTTCTCCTGACCCTGTTGGTGCGTCTGGAAGTTTTAATTGTCAATACTGTAACTATTTACACCGTGCTGCTCTAAATGTGGAGATGTGGTTCTGCTGTAGTGGGAACACTACATGTTTACGATCAGTTAAAAAACAAAAAAATAAAAACAAAAACAAAAAACCCGGTTACCCCCCTGCTATCTAAAATAATCTGAAGTAATCATCGAAGTAATCAGATATCTTTGGCCCACTGCACAAGTGACTTCAGAAAATATCATCACCATTAGCTTGCAGCTTGCTAATTGTAAAGTTACTAAAAATGCAGGTTGCTTAAATCTCAAGAACTTTTGCTTAAGCATCCTCGAAAGACGTCTGGTAAAATTTGAGGGTTCTTTTACGTGACAAACTTATTGCACTACTCCTGTTTGGGTTTGCTGTCACATCTGAAAGATAAACCCACAACGACACATCATGAACATGTCTGCGAGGACGTGCCAGCCCTACTCCAAATTGGATAAATATCAAGGCCTTTATGAAAATGGTTTATGAGTAGATAAACTTGACTCCTCCTCCCCATCCTCTGAGTCTCAGAGTTCTGGCACAAAAGATAGAAATGGTTTTGTCAAATGGTGTAACAGAGGTTGGTATAATTAAAATAACACTAAGGATTTGGATGTACTTAATATATTCGAAACAAAATGATAGGAGGAGGAGTATCAGTGGATCAAGACCTGACCCATGTGGAGTACCTCAGGGAGCAGTAACTTCAATTCAAGTAATACTGAGATTTTCCCCTGGGTATCCTGTATGAGGAGTATGTTGAGTGGCATGTTTAGAGCCACTAAAAGGATTGTTTTGGTAGTGAAGTCAAACTTGGATACAGCAGATTTGATAAAAAAAACAACTGAAATTAATCATCATAACAGACTTGCTATGTCCAACTTTTCCAAGTTATCCTGTTGTTACTGATGCCATTATTCTCTACCTGAGAGCACTTATGTGCCTTACCCTGCAGATTAAGGCTGTCTAAATCCAGAGTGGATTCTAAATCCGAGACAGCTGTGTGTCCAAACTGTGGGGAGAGAGAAGAAAGCATTTCATAACAGACTGTTTAAAATCTATTTTTTACTCTTTGCCTATAAAAATAAAAAACTGAGGTGGAAGGCTAAATGTTCACCCTCCCTGCCTCCTCCCTTTTCTTCTATTTGTGTGTTTTCTGGTTCAAAGACAGTTCTTGGGCTAGATAAGGGACACCAATTTGTAAAATGAGGGAGAAAACAGGGTCAGATGGTGATGTGGATAAAGCACTTGGTGGCCAACGCAGTCTGCCAGCCATTGCATGTGTGAAGCCTGATGTTTTACCTCCAGCTTGTGTTTTCTTTGAGTTTATTTTCATCACTACTGCTGTCATATAAAAAGCCACAACGCTGCAACGCTGGTGGTTTTTCTTTTTTGGAGTTGTAATTGAAAGTTTACATCGCCATCATTGTGCTGAATCAGTGAATGGGACCTACAGGCCCTCATTGTGTGATGTTGGGAATAGAAATGGTCTGGAGTTTGAGCCTGGCTGCTGCAGAGTCCATCCAACACAATCACTCTTTTAACATCCAGAGGAGGTACAGACTGTGAGTAAGTGTACATTCACTGGCACGGCAGATATACATCTGCATCAGCAAACAATCTTTTATTTATCTGGTACTTTTGTTATTGTTTTTTGTCCTTGTATTTTTTTGCATCCAAAGTTTGACACTTGATTTCAACCTGCACAACGCTAACTGCTTTACAAAACTAAAAAAAGCACTCAGAGAGCGCAGACCTCTGCCAAGCATATTGTAAGTGTCAAGCAACACTTTAGTCCAACTTTAATGTTATACTCCCTTTCAGCAGACTGTCTGCTACAATTTGTTGTTAGCTGCAGGTTTGTACCATAATTTGTTTCCTGACAGTGTTGAAAATAATGATGACCCAGTACATATTTCATATTCCAGATCTTTGTATCCAGAATATTGCCAGGATCTGGATCGTACTTTTACATCTGTCAGAAGTGATGGTGACCTTGTCTTGTATTGTTTTGCAAAGCTATTCGACCATTAATCATGGAGCTATACACACATGGTGAAAACGGCCCTATCTCAAAATGATAAAGAATCCTTTAAAAAAGTACTGGATCCAGATGGTGATCCAGATCACCTCCAAAAATCAACGAATTCTTTCTTATCCCATTTTGAACATTTCCTGAAAATTTCATCAAGATCTATTACTTTTTGAGTTATGTTGTTCACAGACAAACAAACAGACAAACTCTCCCAAGCACATAACCTCCTTGGCTGAAGTTATAGACATTAGATCTTACCTTATACATGCACAAGCTTACATGCCCCCTTAAAAAATACTTTTGCTAGGAACACACAACAATAAAAACAGGTTTGTGTCTCAAAAGAAAAGTCAATCCACCTGCTTGTCTACATATTACTCACTGATAAAGCTGTTTCTACTCCTGCAAGTGAAAGACACAATAATTCCTAAAAGGAATAAAGCTCACTTTGAGAGACTAATCAGACATTATTTTGACCTTAAAACAAAAATTTAGAGAGAAAGTTTTTCATTGCATGTAATTTTAAATGTTTATCAAAACATTTTTCCAGTCTTTTCTTTTTGCAACCTTTCACAACAGTGGCCACATTACAGCGCCACAAAAAAGGAAAAGTGAACATTTTTTGAGTTGTGTTTATGTCAAAATACCAACTTTCTTGAAAAGCTTTAGTTGGAAGATGAAATATTTGAAACATTTCATCCATACGTGGGATTTTGCAGGTGAAGGGCAGTCAGCTGGAGCAGGATGGTGAAGGCAGAGGAGGTGGAGGAGGTTGTACAGAGGGAGGAGGAAGAGTGGGTATGGACGTACAGCCATACTGCAGATAATTATTAGCTTTGTCAGACAACATCTGTTATGTCAGCATTCCAGTCGTCAGCCCCGAGCAGGACGAGCTAAAAAAAAAAGCGCCTGCAGACAGAATTCAGGGAGACAGACACGATACCGGGGAGAAAAGAGGCCAGACACAGGAAAAAAAGCCTCATGTTCACACTGGACACTTCTGAGTTCACCTAAATGTTTAGGTGGGGAGACAGTCTGAGCCTTCAGCTGCAGGGTCAGTAGTTCAAATCCCTCTCTGGCCTACTGCCGTGTCCTTGACCAAGACTGTCCCTCTCCCTCACTCTGACCATGACCTTTAACCTACTCAAAGTGCACTAGAGAAATTTACAAAGATTTCTGCATCAGCTTTTTAGTTGGTCATTCACAGCCGAACTTCTTATGTTATTTAAAGACTTAACAGAAACATGGTCTAACACACAAGCTATAGATTTCTTCTCTGTCAGCAAAACAAGTTAGTGAGCAATGCAGTTTTCTGGGGCTACAGTAGCTTCCACCAAGCCAAATCCAACCATTCTAGATATAAAAGTCTGTTTGTGTCATGTCTGTATTACTGAGATTTAATGATTAAATGAGCAGGTTTGCGTTTTTGGCCAAAGGCTTAAAATTGACCAGGTTTTTAACTTTCATTCTTAACTTGGTCTAAACAGTTCAGTTTTAACTTTCAGCCATAAGAGGAGTCCCACCCAGTGCAGAGACAAGAAATTTTGATAAGGACCAGATCAATTCTGAAAACCCAAGGTGTTAACAAAGTTTATAACCCATCAATAGTGGCAATCCTCTATTAATCTTACCAGTATACTAAATAGCTGAATCACATAAATTGGAAATGTATTAGTTGAAATATAAACTAGCATTGTCTTTTAACATTAAGTTATGGGAAATGTATATTTCCATTAGGTATTTTAAGCATAATGATAATGATAATGATTGACTACTTTTCCAGGTAGGATGGAAAGGGGAAAGGAGGAGGACATTTTTTTAATCTATATTTTTGTGTTACCATAAATACAAGGTTAGTGGTGAATTTTGTCTGTCTACAGCCAACAGGAATAAAACATCTTGAGGTTTTTTTTTAAGATGCAGTGAGGAATTTTGTGTTTGTAATGATGTTGGTGCCCCCTCTGAACAAACATACAAATCCATGCAGATTCGTTTTTGGTCCTTTACATGCAATGGGAGTCTCTTTATTGACGAAAAATGTAATCTTGACTATTTTTGCACTCAAATCTATTAACCACTGAGAAAACTTACTTGTGAATATTTTCTAACCTCGAAACAGAAAATCCTCCTATCCAAAACCTACCCACTTAATGCTTTTACAGGCATTAAAAAACCATGGACTTAAAAACAATCTGATGGAGTTGATTTTGCTTGTCATAAAAATCCTGCAATTTTTCTATCAGTTTTATGACCAGTTAAAAATGTATCATGGTAATTTTGAAATATTAAATATAGCAGACAAACATTAATCAGTTGAAGTACCAGATGTGTCCTTGAGGTAACCATGCTGTTCCATTTTCCAGCATTGTGTCGAAGGAGGCACAAAAACATGTCATCAACTGACAGATTTAATTTTTTATTTCAGCATTTTTTAAGTCAAGTTTCTGAATGACAGATGTCAGTGAGTTGATGATGTGCTGGAGGGGTTTACTTGTTAGAAAATCCTTTCAGACTAATGATTTTCTGCAATTTTCGCAACTTGTTGGAAAGACTTGAAAAACAAGGAAACTAGACTGTTCAGTCCTCAGTTCTAAACTGATGAAGCTTCTTGGATGAGAGGTTAAATGTCGTCTCATCTCTACACAGTCCATTTGAGAACCTATATGGACATTTTATGAACTTGTCCCGACAACAGATATAAAAAAGCTCCAAGCCTCTTTCACACAGAGGTAGCTGACTTTTGAAATGTTTATTTTTATACATTAAAGTAAGGTTTTAGGACTTATTAGTAGACCTGTTGAGACAGAGGTTTTCCCTGTGCAGTTCCACTGACTGGTTGTCTGAATGACTGTCTGCTACATACCAGAGTACAGTTCAAGAGTTCAGTTAATTCATGAACTCTGTCAGGGCACCACACCCTGTACACAGCTCATTAAAGTCTTCTGTGAGAGCTCATATGTGTTTGTGCTGTTGTGTCCTTATGCATTAGTGACTCTACAGTATGTGTTTTAAGTCTGTCTGTACATGAATGTGTGTCAGGGCCCCTATGGTCAATTCACACAGGTGTTTTTACTTATTCTGCCTGATTGGACCTCAATGTGGGCGTGTTCAGCTGTGGTTGACAGCTCTGTGGCTCTACTGTAAGTAGGGTTGCACATGGTAAAGGAATCAAACCCGAAGCATTATCACTAACATGCAGAAATTATTTGTTTGTGTCAGAAGTCAAATGCACTCTAAAGAACTTTTAAGGGACAGATCCCTCCATGTCCTCTGTGTCTCTGTTTGAAGTGAGGTTTTATAAAGAGATCTGTGTCATCTCAGCCTCTTTGTTGAGAAACTGGTCAAAAAACCACAACAGAAGCTTGGCTGTCAGTTAAAGTTGTCAGAAGTTTTATGTGTGTTTGGTCTGGGCGACGCTTAATGCCTGCCTTTGCCACACCCACATTTTTACCTTTGGAAGAGTTTGTCTGTTTGTCTGTGAACAACATAACTCAAAAAGTAATGAACTGATCTACATTAAAATTTCAGGAAATCTTCAAAATGGGAAAAGGGAGAAGTGATTAAATTTTGGAGGTGATCTGGATCACCGTCTAGATCCAGGATTTTTTTTAAAGGATTCTTTATCATTGTGAGATAGGGCTGTTTTCACCGTGAGTATATAACTCCACCATAAATGGTCAGATTGCTTTGCAAAACAGTACAAGACAAGGTCACCATCATTTCTGACAGGTGTAAAAGTACGATCCAGATCCTGGAAATATTCTGGATACTAAGATCTGGAATATGAAATATGTACTGGGTCATCATCATTTTCAACACTGTCAGGTAACAAATTATCGTACAAACCTGCAACTAACACCAAATTGTAGCAGACAGTCTGTTAAATGGGAGTATAACATTAAAGTAGGACTGAAGTGTTGGTGACAATCAAAATATGCTTGGTGGAGGTCTGCGCTCTCTGAGTGCTTTTCTAGCTAATATAATTGTGGGGGAAAGATATGCTGGCATGGGTTTATGTATTACGACCTACAAAACAGAAATTTGGACTCATAGTATAAAACCCTCAGCTGGTCCAAAATTGATTGGCTCTTATATGGCAAAGTATTCAACTCTGATGACACAGATATGCTGCATTTGCTCTTATACAAAACATTACATCAGTGTACTTTGGCAAAGCCTGAGGAGGAAAACAACCTGTGCCCATTGTGTATCACACTGTGAATCACATGTCCTCTGCCCTTTCTGTCAGTTGGGACGAGCTTCACCTTGCCTCACCTTAAGAAATGACAGCCTATATTAGCCATTCAGATTGAAGCAAGGCTCATGGTTTAATGGTCGTGTTTAATGGTGGCATTATTAAAAAACTTGAGGGATTCTTGATCAAACCTGGCATCCAACCAATCAAAAAACCCTTATTTAAGACACCCACACTCTATGCAAATGGCCCGATGTGACAAACTAGCCCGTACACCAGCATAGCTAGTAAGTCAAAGAGTGAACAGAGACAACTTGAGCTTCAAATAAAAAAACGAGTTTCCAAAACTTCCTTTTGAGGATCAACTAGAAATCAAACAGAACAGCTAGTCCAACTCCAAAGCTCAGTTTAAGTCAGGGGATTATATCTATATTTTCTCATAACTGCCATATGATCGCCACTGTGCATTTAGCAGTCTGCTGTAATGAAACTTTGAGGTGTTTACCAGCTTTACGTGGTCTTTCTCTATGCTCGTCACATTGGCACCTGTGACTCTTACTGCCTCTCACAAACACTGCTCTCTTTTTCACTGTATACACTGACTTTAACAGGAAGTTTGTAAAATAAAGATACCATAACTGTTATTTCTTTGCAAATAAATAACAGTTTAACACTGATTAGATTTTGTTGTTCAATGGCTTCCTCAGAAATTTCTGTCACGGGCGGCCACTGCATTTCATATGATTTTAAAACATTGAAGAAACACAATTTACAGTCAGACAGTCTGTATGACCGATGACTGTAACAGTTTGAGTCCATTCAATGTTTTGTGCGTTTTGAGTCAGCGACAGAAACAGATTCAACGTGTGCACACTCCCACTCTGGGCCATGCTGGCTGAGTCAAACAGGCCTCTGCTGCATTCCTGTATGGAGGTTTGTGTTGATACGTGCGTCGCAGCGCTGTGCGGCTGTCTGGGCTCCCAGCCTGTGAATCCAAACATGGAGAGGTCAGGACCTCGCAGCATTTGTTTAATGCCGAGATAGGTGTCACCGCAGCGGGGCTACAGCAAGGCAGCACCAGGCATAACTGGCTCCGGAATGACAACAAACACAGCCGGAGAGTTGTTCCGGCTAATTTGCTGGTGTTTTCCCAAATCCAGGGCTTAGCTGATGACACAAGACGTTTAACTCGATCAGTGTTTCGTTTTTTTATCTATTTTATTTTTCACATAACATGTTTTTGTTGCCCTCGTTGTCCCTTCCCCCAGAACTTAACCTAGTCCAGCCGAGCCCGGCCGGGCTTTCGTTCTGTTTTATCAGCTTCCTTTCATCGGCTCTAAATTGTTATGATTAGCTGTCACAACTCAGCGGCCTCTGAATTAGATAACAGATAACAATGAACCAACATGAAAACAAAGAAGGACGTGAACTAGAAACCACCCAAGCAATGGATTTACCGGGTTTGAAGGGAAATGTTAGGTCAGTGTTATCTTGTGCTCTCTGTTTGGTGTCGACTTTCTGGAAGAATTCTGAAAAAAGCATAAATATAAACCAAGGTCAACAAAGATAAATAAAAGCTCGGTTAAAGAGTTGCAACAAACAAACAAACAAAATATTACAAAATTATAATGTGATATTTTATCTAATTTACTGAGTATAATTTAGTTTAACTCTGTAAAATCAATTGGCGTTCCAGTGCTCTTATTTTATTTTTCTTATTGCTCTTTATTACTTTAACCTCTCAACCATTTGGGTGGCAAGCAAATTAAAAAGGGTCCTTAAAGAAAAAAACCACAAGCTTTACAGGAATATCCCTGGTATTATAGTACTGCATAGTACGGTGGCCAGTAGGTGTCAGTCAATTTGCAAAAGCAACAAGAATGCAGAAGAACAGCCACAAGTAGGTCAGTTATCCTAACAGACAGTTAAGTTGTGAAAGTAAATGATTGTTTGATTTTATAACTTCAGCTATAGTAAATGACACTCTAATGCTAACGTTATGACATTACTGCTTCATGAAGCTAAATATAAGATGACATACCGGTAAATTAAAACATATAAGTATGATGAAGGAAACTACAAGGCCACCCCTATGAAGCTTTATTTATCATAGCTGAAGTTAAAACGGCTGTGAGGAGATTGAAAGTGATCTTGAAAATGTCTCCCTTTTAGATATATGCCTGATCGTAATACACACCATAAAATTAGATTATCAGTGCCAATATTACTAGTTACAGGTTATTTTAAATTGCTATTTCTTAGCTTCATGATCGGGTCGAGCAGGACTGGATTGATTTACAGCACGTCTAGGTCTCTATGACGACACCACACCAGCTGACGAAGTTTAGTTGTGAAAAGAGATAAAACGCAGAGATTTGTGTTTTCCTCTGCTAAAAATGATTTATGTGATCAATTTTGTAGTGAGGGTGGACACTGGAGCCTAACTGTCAGAAAAAAGACACAAGAGCAGAAGAACAGAGGAAAGCTAAACAGGAGAGTGATACAGCCTGAGCTAAAGGCTAATTAGCCTTTAGCTCAGGCTGTATCACTCCTTAACACAGGGGCTAAACTGTTTGTGCTAATGTTAATCCCCACCCACAGTCAGCAGTTATTCTGCAGTGGTCTGTTCAAACTTGAGAGTCTATCAATGAAATGAAGAGTGAGGTTACGTTAGCTCTGCTTGGTAGATGACTGGCAGGACATAGCTAACCAGGATTCACTAATGTTACACATCACAGACATGTCTTAGAGTGCCAAACTGCCAGCTGTGCTACATGTAAACAGCTACTAAACTACATACAAACTGACAGTGTTTACTTGTCATGTTAGCCACGTCAGAGCACCGGGCTGTCGGTAGCGCTACATATAGCCAGCTGCTACATAGCATCTTTAAAAAAGATAAATGATTCCTCCTTGTCTGTTTGGATAACTAACCTCATTTAACTCCTGTTGTAGCTGTACATTCCATGTGTTGTTGCTCTTGCATTCATGTCATGGCTTTTGCAAATTGTCTGACACCCACCAGCCACAGTAGCATAGGCATCTACATGAGACAACACTCCAATAACAGGCAACGATTGATGCAAACTGTTATTATTATCATAACTGTTCAACCTTTTGGGCAAGAAAAAAAAAATAGAAACAGTTACAGAGAAAGGAAAAGATGAGCTTTCCATATATGATTTCTGAGCATCTGTATGATACTTGGAGGATAAAGGTTTTTGAAATGATACTGGGCAGTTGTCTCATGCATCAACCTCTTTAAAAGTAGCTGAAAATCACAGCAAAACACTTTGAACATTTTCTTTCATGCCAGTTTCTCCAAGTGTGCTCATTTGATTGTGTTCTGCCAGCTCAAATAGGTGAGCAACATTTTTTTAATCAAATTTTTAAGGAAGTTGTTATGCTTGAGAATTTGCAGTGAATAATATGCTAAAACACAGCTGTAAAGATGATCTATGTTTTTATTGTGAGAGGAAAAACTTAATGGTTTTGTGTGTTTTATGTGGCTTACATTGTATTGATTGAAAATTGGGACCCAACATCTCAGTGGAATGACCAGTTTTGAAGTCATTACTGTATTTATTCACAACCGTGTTTTATTTGTGTTTTGTGTGAACTTGCACAACACTGTACAACATGCAATTAAAAGTGTGAATGTAGCAGGGAAGAACAGTCACTGGAATGTAAATGTTAGTATGTGCAAGTGTGAAAAGCTGGGTAGCAACCATGTCTCTCCTGTCTCTGTGACCTTTGGTTCTGCTGCTCTTTAAAGTCTTTAGTTTGAAATAACTGAAGTTTTCAACACCTTAACCTATGATATCATGTCACCTCAGATGCCAGTGCTTTCACTCTGACAGCTGATGGGGAACACCTGCAGAGACAACACAGAGATGATGCATTGGCAAACAGAAAGCACAGTAACGAACTTCCACGGTCGCAGGAGTTAAATGAAGCTCCAAAAGTGACCAGAAAAATGTGAATTCTGAGTGATGTGTTTGAAAATAGATGTGACCCGTTCTGAACCTGCGGCTCGTCTGAACAAAGCTTACATGAACGCTCCACTGTATCTGTCTGTCCCTGCTGTCAAAGCAGGGCGGGCTGTCTGTGTGTCTTTGTGTCAGTGTTGTTGCTGTGTGCAGTGACCTGGGGTTACACTCTCTCTGTTCCCGTTAGGGTAAATATCCCTCTATTAGCAACAAGTGGTCTGAAAGCTCTGATCCCCTCAGAGCTGCTGGAAGCTGGAAGCTTTTAGACAGAGAGAAAGAAAGAGAAGGAGAGAGGGACGGACATGAGTTTCACACTCAGACTGCAAAGGCACCAGATACAGTTCTGGTTTTATAAGAACATAATGCAGCTGATGCCCATGGACACTGAAGAACAGAGCTCAAGAGACACATTCACATCCTTGTTTCTGATGTGGGAACAGATGCTAAAGGCATCGCCGTTAACCTTACTCTCATTTTGATGCAATGGGAAGATGTGGAATGGACAGTTCTTCATGCTATTAGTCCAGCCACCACAAAAAAACAAGCTGTGGTGAGAACTGTCATTTGATACTATGAAGATGTTAAATGAACAAGCAAAGTACAAATCAGTGATGACTTACATCCTGATAGACTAGTTATTGGAGCCTGTATATTGAATGCTTTTGACTACCTGCTTTTCTTTTTTCAGGATGAACACATAAAAATGCACAATTTCTTAACTCCCTTGGCTCGTATGCACGTTCAGTCGTTAAATGAACAGGACCACAAGTCCTAACGTTCTGTTATGGAACGGCCCGTTTGGCTGCAGTGTTAGCCGCATGCACGACTGCAGAAAATCAGCGAGGTAACTAATTACACCATAAAAGAGACGCAGGTGTAGATTACGTCGTAATTAAGGGGAACCTCCTGGAAAAGCTCATCAAATAAACTCAAACTGCACGTCTTCCACTCACAAACTGCAATAAACCTGGCAAGTGGTAACAGTGTGACTGAAAGAAGATCAAGAAAATGTTTTTAGCTGCAGAAATTGACATTTTACAACAGGAATACACATGGACGAACAGCCGTTATCAGTGAGTCAATCAGGTAAACAAAGAGAAAGAGAAAGTTTGGCGATCTTGAACAGAGTAAATGTGTGTGGTGTTTCTGAACGCAGTAGAAAACCTCAATAATAAAATCAGTAATATGAAAGCTTCTTTGCGAAACAAGCTGTAGCAATGCCCCAGTACCTCGATGAATAACTCTTAAAGCAGTTTATGAACTCCAACATTTAACCACACATCTTAGAAGGGCCCAGACATATTAAAGCAAAGATCGAATCAAACTTATCAAACTGATGGCAGCGAGCCTCGCCAGTTTGAGACTTGGATTGCCTCTCTTATCTCATCTGTTCAAAAATGTTGTGTCTCCTGAATCAAAATTTGCTGTATGGCTACACATCGCCACCTTTCCAAATAATTGTCCACTGTCTTTGCATATTTTGTCTCAAACTGTAACGTATTGTGCGATGTCTGTCTTCAAACAGCTGAACAGGCGCTGTAATCCTGCTGTTAGCGCCTGTAATGGTGGGGTATACCTCCATTAAATCTAATGTTCTTGTGGCCATTAATTTGGCTCATTTTTTACCACTAATCCAGTTTTTTTCGCCGTTAGTACAAACGATCTATTTGCCCTGCTAATGGCTGGTCATGCATTCGGGCCCAGGTCAAAACAAGTCGACAGAAATTTATGAAATGGCCCATACATTGTAACAAAGTTTTTTTCGGTTGAGGTACAAATTGAGTCACTAACATGATCCAGCAACAAAGAAATGTAAATGAAACTTTTTGAAAGGATACTGCTGAAACAGTTTTACAAGTGAACTGAAGCATTAATGGAGCCTGATCAGACAAGACAGATTTGAGTTGTTGGGTATAACGATTGGTAGAGTTTGTCATCTCTCATTTGGAAATCAGTGTTTTTGCCATGTTTACCAGGGTGCTGAGTAAAACTGAAGTTTTTGCCACAGTGTTTACAGGCTGGGAGTGAAATATACCACGCTCTTTTCCTGGATGATCAGGCTGTTGCTAATGTAACATTCAAAGAATTGATAGAATCAAGTGTATAACAAAGGATGGGACTGCTCCATCATTGTTTCATCCAGAGATGTATAGATTAACTAATAAATAATATAATTCAGGCACGGTGACTATACTTCAATGCACATACACTCACCCTCCCCCCCTCTCTCTCACACACACTTTTTTCTTCTCTCAGTAGCCAGGAGCTTTAGGCAAGATGTGTGTCTGTGTGGGTTTTTGTCTGACCCCGCCATGTGTTTGCTGTCAAGCAGCACAATTTATGGCTGGACCTCCCTTTCTCTGGACATCCTCTGCTCAGCTAACTAAAACTGAGCTCACATTAAACTCAGCACCCTTTTAATCTTTTAAAATGATACTGGCTCCTGAATGTGAAAAGGTAACAACTAAAGGCTCTAATCACAAACCACTGCACTTTCTTTTTCTCTACGAGAGAACAAGTTTGAATGTTTTCAGTGGATTCAGGAGACTTTTTCTTTTTTTTCACAATTGCCATGTTTCATCTCCTGAAACTGAATGAGTAAAGTTACAATGATTACAAAAAATACAGAATTGCATGAAGAATTAGAAGAAGAAGAAGAAGAAGAAAAAGAAAGTGTTAACTTATCTACAGCCAATGCCAATCGTACACTTAAACACATCAGCTCAGGTGTACATGACTCAAAAGCAATAAACCCATAATGCTTTGGCTTCTTCAGTAACCAGAAACATTGGCCTTATTGTGTTGCTCAATTAAACAACATCTTATGAAAACAAGTTTGCCAACAACATAAATCCTCAGCCCGAGGTGATGGTAATGCAATACCCGGTTTGCCAACTTCAAGATGAGGGCCAAGATACTTCACATGGTATTTATGTCACGATGGAGAACGTGCAATAACTCATCAATGGAGTCAGCAGGTTAACTTGTCACGACTGGTTACTTAGCTCAACTGAAAGTAAAGGTCAGCTTCACACAGACTGTTAGGTTGTAGTGAGTGATCTGTTCTATTAAACCTTATAAACTGGTTATACTCAGGCATGTTTTCTTAATGTTACTGAAGTGACTAATGTTGGTTCATTCATGTCCCTTTGTATCGTCTTTTATTTACAACCAAAATAAAAACATACAATTAAAGGAAAATGTGACTAAAACGAGAGAGTAACTTTAACTTCTCTGCTCAACGACTAAATCCCTGATTTTCAATTCTAGCATAAAAAGGAAAACAGAATTCCCCCAAACTAAAAATATCCCGATACTGAGGCATTTACAAAACTCTGAGCTAACATGGTTGATAAAAGCTATTAAGTGTAAAAGACATGAACCCTGGAAACCAGGATAAGATCTAAAACAAGCATGGCCATCGTGATAACATGTCTGACTCTCACACACTTGTTCTCCGGGGTCGTTATTCTTCTGAGGTTCAGCAGAGGGTCACCCTGCTCTGCTCCACTGTTCCTACTGCTCCTAGCTTTTTTCTTTGTATCATTCACTTATTAAACTTTTCCATTGGAAATTGGAGATTGAGAAATTAACAAATGAAGCTCAAGTAGGATTGAATAAATTTAAGCTATACAGTCTCATCCTGAGTAAGAAAGAGCATGATGATAAGATTTTTCAGACACACTACACTGTAAACCTGGACTTTGTTTCGAATAAAAACATTTGACCATAAGCTTTGTATATTCTACTTATTTGCAGTCATAATCAAATATGTAAATGAATTAAAGTTAAATGCCCTTAAAATACTAAGTTTTAGTCATAACCATGCCTATTTATCTTCTTTGCCTTAAAAACAAGTGCCATTTAAAATTTTAGGTGCAGGTAAAGGTATCTTCACTACAATTTCATCCTCAAGACCGTTACATCAGGTAACAGTGTTTTCTTATTGTAAATAGACAGGTTGAATATCTAAAAACTTGCAGGGATTTGTAAAGCAAGGCATTATTTTCTTTAACTTCTCAAGTTATTGTTTGAATTTAAAACTTCTGAAATAAAATATAAGAACATCATTTTGTTATTCACAATTTTTTAGAATTTCTACTACAGCGACAATTGAACACATTTTGAAAGAATTAAATTGACTTAAATTATTTTGGTTTAATCATTATGTAATTTAGTGCGGTGGACTTAAAATTTTAAGGTAATAATTATAAAAAGTATAGTCTTTGCAAAAAATTTAAAGTTTAATGAACTGAGCATTTAGTTTGACGGAAGAAAAACTAAAGTTAAATTTACTCGAGTTTTCATTATACATTACTGGAGTCTTTTAGGGCAACCGGTTTCCTCAAATTTTTAAGTGAATTTAACTCATCTTGGCGCACAGTGTGTGCTCATAATTAAGTTAACCATTGTTAAGCTTGAAAGTTTTATCTTATTATTGCAGACTTAGCTTTTGTTGGTGATCCCCGTAAATTAGCAGAGTATTAATATAGATACACGGGAGTATTATGTGTTTCCATTCCATTCTAAACTTGGGATATAAAGAACAATGCTAAATGTTCATACAAATAGTGTGCAGATTTTCACACTGTAGAATTCCCAGAATCTCTCTGTAAACTATCAAAACGGTATGTTTTAAAAGTACCACGGGATCTCGAAGTGATCTTCATGAGACTTGTTGAAATAATGAGCTAACTGCATAAGAACTAGGATTAAACCTAAAACAGCTGCCAAACTTAACACATTTGGCATCCTTAAAAGCTGCAGCTGATCTAGTTTGCATAGCTAATCTCTATGTATCGTTCTACATAGTAAACCAGCACTAACTTAAACCATGCTGCCCGGAGCTACGAAAGATTGTCCCAAAGAACAGTTAATGCTGATCTTTTGTGTTATCAAACATTAGTGAGTCCATGTGCGACAGGAAAAGAGGTTGATTAGACATCAGATGGCCCCGACATTCACGTAGTTATCCTTCACCTCTTAGCTTTTAGGAGTTGATACAGAATACAGTTTCTTTTTTACCCTCTTTGAAAAAAAGCAAAAGCAAAAGCAAAACAAAACAAAACAAAACAAAAAACATTCAGATTGTCTGCAGGTGAGCCGCGCCTTAGTAGGAGCGACACACTGTTTATGTTAGCTTGAAGGCTCTGAGAGAGAGACGCTAACCTTTAGAAGAAGCCGCAATCGAGTTCATGCAAGTTCAGTCTCACCACACACACACACACACACACACACACACACACACACACACACACACACACACACACACACACACACACACACACACACACACACACACACACACACACACACACACACACACACAAACACTGAACAACAGGTACAAGCTGGTCTGCTGGAGGAGCTAGAAATGTTTGATTTAGTCAAATGAGCCACATTTTAAAGAGAAATGGATTGGATTGTTTTATCAAATGCATGCACACAAAAGTGTGTGTTTACCAACAAAAAACACACAACCTGCAAAATCTAAAGCCACAGAAACTCTAAATTATATACACACCACAACTTGCAAGAAAATATAAACACAGGTCTTAAACATGCATCACACACACCAAGCAGCTGCCCCACCCCTCAGCAGTCCAAAACAGTGATTAGAGGTTCAACTGTTCACCTCGGCATCGAACACCGAGCAGCTGCCAGATCTGCCAGCGGGCATAACGACAGGTGAGGAGGAGACGGGCTGTGGTCCAGCCTGAACAGCCTGCCTGCGTCAGAGATGAGGGCCTTCTTCTTGCCGCAAAGTGCACACAACACACACACACACGCAGCCCATGCAACAGGTACACATTTAATTAGCACATGTAAGAAATAAGTGCACAGTAGCAACCACACAGAGAGAGGATGAAAAAGTGGGTCATAATGTTCAGATGTTCAGATATGTGCAAGTATGCAGCCACACAAACACACGCACACGCACACACACACACACACACACACACACACACACACACACACACACACACACACACACACTCACACACACACACACACACACACACACACTCACACACACACACACACACACACACACACACACACACACACACACACACACACACACACACACAGAAAAACTGACACAAATTAATCTGACTTTGATCTCCAGACAGACAAACACTAAACTGTGTTGGTTGAAGTCAATTTTCATTGAAGTTCCTTTGAGGACATGTTCCACTGAAAGCTTCAGGGCAGCTTTGTGATCAGTCTCTCCATGCTTTTAGAAGACTTGGGAAACTGCAGTTGGCTTCCTTGAATTTTTTTTCTCAGCCCTGCTCACTATCAGTTATGGCGGGCAAGTTCACGCACATGAATTACTCAGAGCAGAGCAGGATCCCCTGAATTTGAAGTGGTACATAACAAAGACACATCAGTTTTGGCCATACTTTTTGGCATCAGGTACATCAGGTAACTTCCTTTTAAAAAATTGCAGTTTTTAGCCAACAAGTTCACAGGAATCATTGGCATGTGTTTGCGTTGCTTTCAAAAGTGCAGAGAAATAAATTAACCAGGAAGAGTCCCAGTACATCCATTGCACTGATCTACCTCGAACTGATGATCGGGGAGTTCTCAGAGGGTTTAATGAAGCTTGTTTAACTTAAGATATCTATCCTGTAAAGGGGATCAATTTTTGGATTTTGAAAATAAAAACTAAAAACAACAAACAAACAAACAAACAAACAAACAAACAAACAAACCCACATAAAGGAAACTTGGATGGAGGACTGATGAGAAAACTTCCGTAGGTGTTCAGTGAGTTGTTCAATACATTTATGTAGTGTGTAATTAGATATAATTAGGGACTGTAGTGGGTTTTGTATCACCCTCTTCAGAAAAAAAGGACATTTCACTGACTAACAAGTACAAAGTCTCCTGTACAACCCCAATTTAAGAATATCCAAATTTCCAATGTAATGTTGCGACACTTCAAAAACCCTCATTTATGAGTTCAGTTGGTCAAAAGACAAAGTCAAACATGGGCAAACAGGCTGAAAATGCCCAAAAGACGTGCAAGGGGAGAAACAGGTTGCAAATTTATTTATTTTTTTACCATAGCATGAAACTCTTGTTAAGAAGCCACACAAGTTTAACATTAAGGAGTCTGAATGTGGGGACAACTCTGGCTGTGCTTTTACAATCGGCTTGTTAGCTTAGCCAGCTGTGCTGCTAGCTGTACTTAAAGCTGACTGTAGCATTGAATGAGAAGGTCTCAGTAGAGACCGCTAAAAAAGATTTCACAGCAGAGTTGTCGTGTGGAAATGTGCAAACACAACAGCACATACACATGCTTTACATACATGCAGTCACCATAGACAGCAGAAAGTGGAAAAAAAAACAAAGTTGGGAAATGCATATGGATAAGAAAAAGATGTGGAAAATACTCAAAAATGAATAGTCATATCTGCTTGTAAAGTAACATTTATGAATTTACTTTTAAAAATGTTATTTTGTGTGAACTGACTAGATAAATCTATATCATAATATAAAGATGAATACACACAGGGATGACAGGTCATATATGAAATGAGTGAATATTTGCTTCATGTCTTGTATTTGCCATGGTTGTGTTTTTTATGTAATTCACAATATATTTGCCAGTCATATTCAGTCTTTTAACCATGTAAATTCTTCCTTAATCTGATTTTAATTATTATCTTCCTCTTAAAAGCTTTATCTCAGGTCATTGATTCCAAAAATGGAGTGACATCCCTTTCACCACATTGCATTGAAGGCATCACAGCAGATAGTTGGCGCCATCTAGAGGAAATATACACGCAGTGCAAACTATTAGAGGTCAGCACAGAGGTGTATGAACATGTAATGTTAAAAATCACCTTTGCCAGCTAAATGTTTAAAAATACAGAATCATACCTTCACTTGATGTGCAAACAATAAAGGAGGTTTCCTGCCATCAGTTTTAAAGATTTATGAATTCTGAGCAAACAGTCTTGTGTATGAATCTTTTCTTGACTTATTGAAGGTAAACTCTGTTAAGTTTTTTTTTTAGCTGTCCTCACTGAAAACGTACTTATCCATGGTTAGTATGTGCAATATTTGGGTATTATTCTCAACAGCTGCAAATATAAAAACATTTTACCTTTGGTTCATGCAAAATAAATTCCTTCTTCAAAGCCGACTCTGCCCTTGACTTAAAAAACTGTAACTGCGTGTCTGAAAGGAGGTCTCATTGAGTTCCATCACTGTAAATCTACAAGCCTCCTGTAATAAAGGCTTCATTCTTCTTTAAACATGTCTTTTGACCATACTCTGTCTCATTGGCCTATTTTCAATGTTTGATCTGATTTCTCTTTAGCACAGTCAAAACATGCAGAGCTGATGTGTCCCATCAGCTGTGAATCTCTCTTAAGTTAAATGACTGTCACCCTGAACCACACAGGACTGACGAGAATTACACCATACTTCACTAAGTCAGGGAAAGTCACTCTTAGCAGTTAAAAAATAAAGCTCCCATCCAGCAGAGGGCATTTTTTTTTTTTTACAACAAGCACTTATCCACCATGAGGTCCCAAAAGGCGTACTTTTTCCTTAAAGGAAGATGTTTGTTTTAGTGCTTACCTCAATAATTGTAAGAGGTTAGAAATGTGATCTATAAATAAATAAATAAATAATCTTTCTTTGACAAAAAACTTGAAAATGCCTGCACTGGGCACTGAAACAACTTTGTGAATAAACTCTGGTCTAAAAACTGCTTCTATAACTGTGAGAGAGAATAATACTGCTTCAAGAGACAGGCACAGGAGTTAGATGATTTATGTTGTAGAGGAAGCTGTGAGTGCTGCTGTACAGAGTGTGCAAACCTCCTTCCTAATCCCTTTTTTTTCAGCTGAGAGTTTGTTTGAATAAATAATAAATGTACCCATTTCTCTCCTCACACAAACTGTCTTGTGGTAATGAAAACATCTGGATGTGAAGAGCTTAAGGTGCATGATAACACCATGAGTATAGTTAATATCTGACAACCGTCTTACACATGCACATGACAGAGGATGCTTTGAATGTAAAATGCACAGAAATAAGAACATCCAGTAATATCTGGTGGTTGACATGCTCTCCTGCTTGGCTTCCCTGAAAGTGGTGCATTATGTTCCCAGCCTGTTTTAAACTTCAAGAAAGTCTCTTAAAAGAAATTACTTTTTGGCACAATTACCACTCCTTTGATTTCCAAGTGCATTTTGCTCTTGCTCACACTAAATACAAAAACATGGTTGTTCCTGGTGGTGGAGGTGGTGCATAAAAACTGGCCTGCCTGGAAAACACTAAGTTACATTTTTTAGTTTGTTCTGTAATTATCTTTTCAGCTTTAACAAACACACAGACGGGAAATGTGAAGTCGTTTGTGCCTGGATATTGAGTCTACAGAGGGATGCAGATAACATTTGATCTCATGCTAGTTGATATTTTCATGTGAATACCAGAGAAAATCAGATCAGTTAGTTATCAACATGAGGAAGAGGACATTGTGCTGTTGTTATTTTGCCCTGTTTTTAAAATAGTGAAACAAAAAAGCAAAATTAGTACAATTATTTCAATGATATTGGTTAATACTGTTAATTTTGCACTTCAGTCATATGCTGCACACGTTTGTCTGTGGATTTAATTTTTCTGTCTTAGAGAGATTCTGATTGTTGTAGGTGAAGATTATTTTAAATAATGTTGTTCTTGGATATCTACTGTTATGATTCAGGAGAGAAAACCTCAGAGTGACTTAAACATAAGGAATCCCTGTTATAATTATATTAACAAGATAATCAGTTCCAAAATTCATATTGGCTCATCAGTGACACTGAAAAGACCATGACAGGAGTATTTATAAGTATTTAACGACCTTCAACGACTCCTCTGTTAACAACTGACGCGCGAGCGACTTTGATTATTAGGGGAAACATGGAAGCACCTTAACGTTTCTAATTGACCCACACAACAATTAAATAATCTACTTTACCTAATTACAAACAGGAGCTCTCTCTAGCTGACCACAAAACAATGCGTAAAATGAGATGACAGTAATCTATTCCTGCACTGAGGAGGGAGCAAACCCGACATACACCTGACAGAGAGGCTGAGCGCGTCACGCTGACAGAGGTGAGTCCGCTCTGAGGCACAGTGGGACAAACGACCGGGACATAGATCCATCTCTGCCCCCGTGATGGAGATGAATCCTATCTGGATTTTTGAGTTTCTCTTTTTGTAGATTTCTGTAAGTTAACCTTTATTGTGCACATTTCTGTGGATAGATACTCGTGGGGCGACTATTGACACCGCAGCTGTCCGGTGTGAGGATTTCTCATTCAAAGGACGCATGCAAAGATTACTGGAGCAAACAGTCACCTTTATTCGTGTTATTTATATTCTTCAGAGGATGGTATGTGAGTCAGCAGCCCGTGGAGACAAGAAAGGCGGTTTTACGCGCGGATTCTAACTCTCTTTTCCACTTCCAACCATTCTTTCGGCCGGTGAAATGGAAAACTACACAATGTGGACAAATTTTACTCAAGTTCTGTCGGAGCTGGACGGGACGGGCAGCGAAGAAGAGGAGGATGACGACGAAGGAGACAGTGGCGGGAACGGCGGACTGCGTGTCCTCGTCGGCTGCGTCCTCTTCCTGCTCATCGTGTCCACGCTACTCGGGAACACGCTCGTGTGCGCTGCAGTGGTGCGTTTCCGCCACCTGAGGTCCAAAGTCACTAACTTTTTTGTCATCTCTCTGGCAGTGTCTGACCTGTTTGTAGCGGTACTGGTGATGCCATGGGAGGCTATTACAGAGGTGACTGGCACGTGGCTGTTTGGACGGTTCTGTGGGGTCTGGATTGCTTTTGACATCATGTGCTCCACAGCCTCCATCCTGAACCTGTGCATCATCAGTGTGGACCGTTACTGGGCCATCGCCAGCCCGTTTAAGTATGAACGGAAGATGACTCACCGGGTGGCGTTTGTGATGATCGGTGTGGCATGGACTCTGTCCATCCTGATTTCCTTCATTCCCGTTCAGCTCAACTGGCACCAGGCTGGGGAGGAGGAGGAGGGGAAGGAGGCAGGGGTTATGGAGGTGGTGGAACTGCTGTTTTCCAATGGCAGGAACTTCACCAACAGCAGCGTCAACCTCAACACCAGCTCTACCACCAGGAGCTGTGTGGCCAACCTGAACAAAACCTACGCCATCTCTTCCTCTTTGATCAGCTTCTACATCCCAGTGGTGATCATGATCGCCACCTACACCCGGATCTACAGGATTGCTCAGACACAAATCCGCCGAATCACGTCTTTGGAAAGGGCAGCAGAGCAGGCACAGAACCAAGGCCACGGTGGTAACCGGAACCAGCAGCAGCATCACAGGCCCAACGATGAAGCCTCATTAAAGTCGTCGTTTAAGAAGGAAACTAAAGTCCTAAAGACGCTCTCCATCATCATGGGGGTGTTTGTCTTCTGCTGGCTGCCGTTCTTCGTCCTCAACTGCACGGTCCCATTCTGTGACCCACCCTGTGTCAGTGACACCACTTTCACAGTCTTTGTCTGGTTTGGCTGGGCAAACTCCTCCCTCAACCCGGTCATCTATGCGTTTAACGCTGACTTCCGCCGGGCTTTCGCCACCATTTTGGGTTGTAACCAGATCTGCACCAACAACACAGTGGAGGCAGTAAACTTCAGTGACGAGCTGGTTTCTTACCACCATGACACGACGCTCCACAAGGAGCAGCTGGTCCCTGCGCAGCCACAGCAGCTGCCTCGCACTATTGACGTTGGGTCCGACCACCTCGAGGATATGAGCGCTCGCTTTGATGAGGAGTCCATCATCTCCAACGGCTCTAGGAGTCCCAACAGACTGCTGCTGCTCCCTGCTACAGTCCAACTCGAGGACGATCCCGAACTGTCCTTGGAAACAATTACTCCTTTCACCTCAGCTGCAGGGATGGAGAGTGAGGCTCTGATACCTGGACAAGTCCACCAGGATGGATAGACCAGGGACTGAACTAAGCTGAAAGACAGGCATGACTCAACAGAAGTTATCCTGTGTTACATGCTGATGAAAGCTCAAACTTGTAATAAAACTCATTCTTAAACATGTATGCTATTTATAAACTTGACTTAATGGAGAACCATGAGGCATCATAACTGCTGCTTTTTAACACACAGCCACAAAGAGGAATGAGACTGTGTAGCTCATTAATGTGAGAGTTGGATTGCTTTGTTTTTATTTTGTCTCTGTGGAATTTAGTTGAATTTAGAAAAACAAAAACAAAAAATAATAGCAGTAAAATGAGGTTATTAATGAAGACAAAGTTGGGCATCAATTTTTTTTTTTTTAAACTGAAGACCTTTGCCAGCAATTAAACCTTATCTACAAAAAAAAGAAAGAAAAAAAAACACAAAATTCTTTTGTCATTCTTTTCTGCTCAGTCATATAACAGTATCTTCTGTTTCATGATCAAGGTTGTTTCAGTGACTCATGCTGAAGATTGAGGTGAAGTTGTGGATCTTTGAAAACAGAGAGGCATCTCTGTGTTTTCAGGCTCTCGATCTCATCTGGAGGTGAAGGTCCAGCCTTTTTAAAACTGTAGGTTCAGTACTGAAGCACATTTAAAGGACTTGGCTCTTTTCTGACTTTTGATTTTAAATGGGGCACACTTTAAATTGTGGATGACTGTTCATTAGACCCTGCCCTACAGATAGAAGGTCACTCACGTTATACAAACATTAAAAAAACTCTTTGCAGGGTTATCAGGTATATTGCACTCTGATTACCATCATGTGGAGTTGAGGGCAGGGACTGTTGATGCTCAGTGCATTTGAGGACAATTCAGCATGTGAGAGCTGACTGAAGACTGCTGCAGCTTTTTTTATTCTGAATTCACCTTAGTTCCCTTCAACAGGGTTCACGTGTGTCATCGTTTGAGAGGAACATTATTGGTTCCTATGTGTAAGAGTATAATTGATCCAAGTTTTCAAAAAGGCAAAAGAGGCTAAACATCAATCATCGTCTCTTTCACTGTCTGCTCAAGGTGAGACTATGGCTGATGGATGATGGATTTTGATCAAAGGCCAAAACTAATTTTCAGTATTCAAAATTTTTTAGCTAAAAGGTTGATAGCATCTTTCTCCTCAAGGGTTTATGTGTATTTTGAGAGGTTTCCAATTGTTTCTTATTTATTATTATTTATTTGTTGATCCAGTCCAGTGTTGTTGAAAATATTGTTACAAATAATTAGGCGTTGAAGTGTACAGTATATAGAAAGGGACAACGTGTCCACCTCCAAAAGTGAAGACAAAGTCCTGGCTTTTTTCCCTGAAGGTACCATTTAAAACTAGACTGTGTGCAGTAGACATAAGGCCAGCCTCTACCCCTGACTAAAAACATATTAACAGACAAAAAGGTGGATATTGGCTGAGCTTCAACAGAACAGATTCTTCTGTGAGAAAAGGAAACTTATGGAAGGTTGAACAACTTCTGAATTTGTGTTGGTTTTGTGTTCTCATTACTCCTCCTCTATGAGCCTTATTTATTAATCAACAGAGGTCACACTCACACTCCAGCATCAAAGAAAAGGAGCAACATCTTTGTTGAAAAGCTTGTATCGAGTGCTGTGAAAATCTGTGAAGTTATTAGCAAGGTTTGAAAAGCGTGGCCCCAGAGGAAATTAAAACTGTTTGTTATTTGGGTGATAACTGTAACCACACTGTAGGGACCACTAACACTGCTGAAGCATTCAGAAAAGTTCATTCAGAGCTATGTTTACAGATCAATACTGGAGTAAAAGATTATAAAAGTATAATGAAAACTAAATGAAATTAAACTAAACAACAACAAAAAAGCTTGAGCCCCAAAATAAAACTCATAACTTAAACTGTGTTGTGTTTTTACAAAACAAAATAGGATTAAATGAAAAACTGTCTCCATTGTTTTATTTAGTGAGTTACATACCCATGACTGTTAAACTAACAAACCAACATCAATAAATAAATAAATAAATAAAACTTAAATAAGCCAAATAACAATAAAAAAAAATAAAGAAGCTTATGAAAAACCTGAAAACATTAGCAACTTCCTGCTTTATTGAAAAAATACACCAGGGAAATGAAATGTAGGTGAATTGGAGTAATGGAGATTTTTTCCTCTGACATTACAGCAGCAGGTTAGTTCCTGCAGAGCTGGCTCAGACCACAGGGCCACTCAGGAAGTCCAGTCAGGTAGTCTCTGAGTCATCAGTGTACACCTGCCTGGCCCTGCAGATACCCTCTGCTGATTTTGTGCATTCGTACTTTGAGGCTGTCATTTCCTGTTACCCCTCTAATTTCTAGGACTTTTGTGAAATAAGGCTGAAAAATTCTAACTATGGAGCAAAAACACATAATTTATGTTCATAATCTTATTGTTACAGATTATTTAGGGCTGATATTGTTTGATTTTGCAAAGAAAATTCAGTTCAGAGTGAGACATCCTACAATTGGGAAAAGGGTCATTTACATTACCACATTTGTTTTTGTGAGTATAAGATATCAAACACATTTTTTTTCTACTCACAGCTTTTAAAAAATCCAAAAACAATACAACTGACCATTTTATGCAAATATTGCATTTCATTTTGCCCTTAGTGTTGAGTATACTAAAGATGAATGGTAGAGTTTTGTTTCCCAGATGCACCTCAAGAACTATTCTGAATCCAGACCAGGGGTCCTGAAAACTACATGTCTTATTTGTTAACCATTTACTCAAAAAACAAACAAACAAAAAAAAATCAGTCACTGAGTGGCATCAAACAAATGTGTGCCATTATAATTATGAAATATTCCTACTTGTTGCTGAATTTATACCTGATGATAAGCTGTCAGTGTTCTGCAGTGTTGCATGCTGCATAAAGAAATGGTCACACTGAATAATATAATAAAATAAGAGATCCTTCTCTGGTTTGTTGGTTCAGTGTTTTTTTTCTTCTTTTTTTTGTGTCTCTCTGGTGACTCCTTTCATCTTCAGTCGACAGTAAAGTTGAAACAGGGCTGAGGTACCCATGGTATCAGAGGGTTCAATAATTTGAACTCCACAGGTGTCTCCAGCAGGTTCAGACGTTCACACTCTGAGAGCAGTATGACAGCCTGTGACTGTGTCGGTCTATGTGTCGGACAGAGATGAGTGTCGTAGGTTCAGACTGTAACCCTGGAACAGTGGAGTCACTTTAGTATTTCAGAAACTTTTCATTGACTTTGTACATTTACACAACAGCAGAAGTTTTGGGGTCCAGTTGGTGAGCTTTTAGAAAAGATGTACAATGAAAAGTTTTTATGAAGTACATTATTTCCAGGTTATCTAAAAGCAAAGCATTTGGCATTTCCTAAAAGCAAACCAGGCAGGATCAAATGTTTCCATATAGGGGTTTATAAGGTAGACTGAATTTTTCTTTAGAACACTATAAATAAAAAGCTGAATCAGCAGAAATATTTGTGAAAGGTAACGACTGAAAAGCATGAAAATCCAAAATTAACCACAATTAAACAAGTCCATAACAAGACCACAAACCTTCCCCACTTTCTCTAAACCAAGTTGTTATCTTCTTATTAATTTGGTTATTATCAATGCCAGAGGTAGCGCTCTGTGCAGACCGTGGGGTGA
Organism: Halichoeres trimaculatus; assembly: GCF_033239565.1. Taxonomy (NCBI): domain Eukaryota; kingdom Metazoa; phylum Chordata; class Actinopteri; order Labriformes; family Labridae; genus Halichoeres; species Halichoeres trimaculatus. Next base: position 13,858,617 of record NW_027437186.1, on the reverse strand, counting down.
AGATGACTCTGAGCGATGTTGTACTGTTAGCTTGCATATCTCTATGAGGGTACAAGATCATTTCAGACTATCAACTGCGGGCTTGATAAGGCGCTTATTTAGTAAAGTATGATTTAAAAACAAAACAAAACAAAACAATTTTTTCCTATGATTTTAATGTGTTGAGATACAAAATGAACTATGGCTATAACCTTTGAAATTTGTGAATCTGAACAGATATTGTAGGGATTTCACAGCTTAGAGATCATAAAGCAGCCTTTTCCAAATATAGGGTCATTAGAATAGACTGTGTGAGTAACTGCGACTTACCACCCTCTCTCCTCTGGCAATCCCTATGACATCAGAGTACACCTTCTGGTCTGGCTTCCCATGCTAAGCAGAGAATTTGTAATCAGTAGATTTAGGACTGTTTCCCTTGAGTCAAGTAACTTATTAATGATAGTGAAGTGAAAGTTCAGATCAATTGTCAGGTTTAAAAGCAAACTATAGGAGCAGGCCAAAAATGCAGACCTCAAATGAACTAAAGGTTTAAAAGGTCAAACAAAACTGTCAAAAATCGAACACCTTTAGCTGAAAATAAATACAGACTGTTTTCCAGACTGCATACATAACGTGTAACAGTCGGTTACATTTACTTAAAAAGAAATAAAACAAAATAAAATAAAAAAGGACTGTGCAAAGCATGATACAAATCAGACCAAAACACAACAGCCATACTACATTCAAAACAAATTCATAAAATCTTGACTTCTTGAGAGCCAATGGAAATACAGGAGACGCCTGTAATGTGTTTGATCTGGGAAAGTACTTGTGAATAAGCCTGAAATTTATCAAATTGGACAGAAAACTCAAAACAAGGCATTCCCAACAGACGAGAGTCAGAGGAGATATCTGTACCAAAAAGGCAGAGGCTGTAAAGCAGGACTGCTTCATTACAAGATAATAATCAAAGCTGAAGAGCGCAAAAGAAGACAGAAATAAGGTGAATATCCTCAGTTACAAGATTAATTTGACAATGTGGTGAAGTACAGGCTGGGGGTACTTACAAATCTAGACTAATGATCTATTAGGGAGCTGTTGGAGTAGATAACAGGTTAGGTGGAAATCCATGACAGGTACCAGAGTTAATAGTAACTGTGGGAGGACATGAGAGGAGGGTTCTGTGTTTGGTGATCATGAATAAGACAAAACGAAAGAAAACCAAGGTTAGTATTGCAAAGCTGTTAGAGTTTTTATCTCTAATCTTTTATTTCCTTTGTGTTTTCTTTTTTTTTTCTAAGTAATTCAGCTCCTGAATTGAGCCTTGGTTGTGAACAGAGGGTTTCAAACAGAGAAATTCAGCAAGCGTAATCACATCTCTCTTTGTCTTTACCTTTCATGTTTCTTTTCATATCTGCACTAAAATGAGTTTTTGTGAAGGTCACTGTGCTCTCAGAACTCCTGTCAGTCTATTCACGGCAAGGAAATGAAAAAGGTCTGCTGTCAAAAGTCTAACATTATTGGTATCACTGTACAGTTTTGAAGCCAAAAATGAATACAATCACAGGCACAACCATTGGTAGCTGTTGTGCAGCCAGAGTCAGAGTAGAGACTATGAGGGGTCCTGGGAGAATCGGAGTGGAGCCGGATGACAAAAATGATATATATATTTTTTTCTTTTGAGAGTCTTATCTATTCTTGGCTCTCCATCCCAACATATCATACAATCCACGAAAAAAATACACAAGAATGGCAGCTGTCAGTCATCATTAAATGTGATGTAAAGCCTCAATTTTAACCTCTTATAACTAATGAAAACAAAACTTTCAGAAAAAAGAGAACTTGAATACCAGGCAGCAGAATATCTCCAAATCACCACAACAATTGGATGTGAGAAACATGTCTAAAGTTTGAACATAGCTCATTTGGAATGACTGGGGAGATAGATCTTTTGGACGTATGCTGCAGCCAGCCACCAGCGGGAGCAGTTTTTGTGACCACCTCACTTCAAGCCGAGCAAGATGAAATGTAACTTCCCCTCTGGGATCAATTAAGTATTTTTGAAGTTGACGCCCTTTTTTTTTTTAAGTCAATGACTGAAAATAGATGTTTTAGACATGTTTATCTATATGACCGTAGCAGAAACTACTGATTGTACCTCCATTTATGGTCTGTATTGTCAGCAAGCAGAAGCCAAATGTGCTGGAAATCCTTTCTTTAGACTGATTTCACATGACAAGTGAAATTAAATAACTATTGCCAAGGTGTTATCAAGAGATAGTGACTAATTAGAATCAACTATTTAAAACACCTAAAAGCTTAGTAAGAATGCTGGGTGAGCACAGATACATGTGGTAATATAGAGGAAAGCTTGTTATTCCAAATCAAGAAACTCATTGGATACTATGGCCAAAGGCTAGTTATTTTCCTAGACTTCAAATAAATGCCTGGTGAATAGCTCTTTGGACTGCTTGGATAATGTTGTATATGTGCTACATGTCAACGCATTCCTATGGCATGAATATTAAATGATAATCTTAAGCTGTTAGTGAAGGATGCACCTTGCTGAAAGTCTGCTTTCATATTGGAAATAATGGAAATCAACTGGTATTTTGATGGTTGCAGCCATTTCAAAAGCTCAAAACGGGTTTAGCACAGATGAAGCATGAAACAGCCTTTTTGAAACAGCTATTCGGCTAGCTTTTGTGTCACACTTACTGTCTATTTTTCTGGTACAGGCAGCATCTCTTCCATGCTAACAGGCTAACTGTGGTGCCGCACATAACAATGCTTGCCTGTCTTCACCTTCTAGGGTGTCATCTTCGCTGAATGGTCTTCATGCTTTATGTCACAAGACCTACTCGAGGTCATTTTCAGCTGTGAGTGTGAAAGTAGCTTTTTCCAGATAATGATCTGCCCTTCAGCAATAAGGATGTGATTTTAACTGCAAGGCACAAGTCATGTCACAGAGCTGAGACAGCCTGAACAAATGTGTGTTTTTTTTTCTCTGACTCATAGAATGAATCATTAGCTAGTCCTGAGTGCTCCCACAGCAAGCCAACTCATTATGGTCATTTTCCTGTTCGTGGTGTTCACTTTCTTCAGCCAAGGCACTGATGTTAATCTTTAGACTTTGATGGGGTTTTTTTTATGTTAGATGCTGCAATTTCACACCATCTTGATTCAACAAGAGCACAGAGACAAACAGTATTGGACAAGTGTGTCCAAAATGATCAACGTGAAGAAAATGAAAGTTATGAAGAAAAGAGTTTGTGTTAAAAGACAAATGGAGAACAATATTTGTGCATTACAGCAGCTTCTTGTTCACAGAGGCCACCGTCTCTTTCTGGAGCTTCAAAGAAAAAAATTAAAACACTAAATTTTAAATCATCTCAGTTTAGCAGTGTTTAACTGGATCTATCAAGGATAGTTTAACAGGTAGAGTTGGTTCAGGTTCATGTTGAGTGAGTAGGAATTCCATTGAAAAAGCCCAAATTTCCCCATCTTTGCTGGTTCATGTTTTAATTTATTTATTCACGCATGCTTTTGAATTTGGAGCTAAGTATTTAAAACAGGCCGTTGCCTCATCTGCGTCATTGGTTTCTGCACCCTGCAGTGACACGACAGCTAATTAGTCGGGCGACGGCTCGGTAGTTTAAATGTCACACCTGTCACAGACGAGACAAGGAAGGAATATTACCTTCTGAAAATTGCTGCTGAAAGTAAACTTAAGGTGGAATTCAGCTATCATCACTTCCAAAAGCTATATCTCAAGTTTCTTTTGACACAGGGGATTTTTTATGGGGATAAAAAAAAATGAGTTTTTCACGACTCACGTTTTTTTTTTTTAGCTGGTAATGAAACAGACTAAATTTTACAAGACAAAGGACATTTAAGGATTAGTTCAATAGCTCAGTTATTTTATACTGTACTGTTCTCACTAGAATCATGAATGGTTGTTCCTGTCAGCCCATGCACCTATGGTCGCTGTAATATTTTTTTCAATAATTGATGAAATATGTAATTTCAAATAGTTTACTTTAGAAGTCTGGTTTGAGTTTTATGGCCCCTTACACCAAACACGAAAGATCAAAAGAGCATTATAAGCAAAAGACTTGTGATTTTACTCCAACTATTGAAATTTTCTGTGGCTTTATGTTTACTTTTAATCTTGTTTGGTGTGAGGTCAACATCTAGCAAGACTAAAAACAGAGATAAATCTTTTAAAACACAAAAAATTCCTGAAGCTCTTCACTGGAGCTCTGATGTACTTTCTGGGGCTCTGACCTGAGTAGGAGTGACGGTGTGCAGTCCTTCACATCTTTCATTTCTTATCAATCATCTCACACTCCCACTCTACTGGTTCTTTACAGAAGATACTGAATTCATGTTCAATGACAGAGCCTTATAACATAAAGTTATGTGTCTATGATAAAGCTCTGGTTGGTATAAAAATATGTGTGTGAAAGGAGACGTGTTGAAGGACTGAAAGAAAAGACGCTTGTTTGGACTTGGGCTTGTCCCTGCGGGGTCAGGCTGCAAGTCCTGCCTCCTCCTCCCAAACCTATTGACATTCAGGAGGAGAGGGAGGGAAAAAGAGGATGACACTTTCCTCTTAACTTTGTTTTGGTCCCAACTGGCACCATTCTGCTCGCCCAAATCCATAAACTTGCTTTTCACTGCTTTATCTGACATTCAACTTTAACATCTTCACATGCTTTGACTTCTGATTATCAAACCAGGACGAAACTTGTCAAAAAAAAGGCCTGACAGCCATATTTGCAGTTTTCAGTTTTTAAATCTTATGTCACTGCGTTTGCACCCATAGAAACAGATGGATGAGTAGGAACAGAGTTAGTTATTTTTCTTGTATCGTATTGATAAGAGTCATCTCAAAGCCCAGCTAAGCTCTTTCTAGCCAAACAAGGTGCTTCCTTTTGTCATCAGCACTTAAACGATGCCAGCGGGGAGAACAGCTCTCCAAGCTTGAAATAGGTTTTCAATGACAGACAGCTCTTTCTCAAGCTCATCCAATACTCTTTCCATTTCACGTTCTACGTATTGGCCTTTTGTGTCTCTTGAACACACACACTCGCACTCTTGAGGTTGTGTTTGGTGCGATAATCACTGCAGTAATCACGACAGAGGAGGACTGGGCACTGATTGCGGCTGCCTCTCAATGACCGTTGAAAAGTAGAAAGTGGACGCCTCTGTTTGCCGTCAAGGACTCAAAATCATCACCAGCTCATCTCTCTGTGTGTCTCTCTCTCACACTCACACTCACACACACACACACACACTCACACACACACACACACACACACACACACACACACACACACACACACACACACACACACACACACACACACACACACACACACACAAGAAACAAGACACAGAGGCTGTCAGGTTTTTTGTATTCAGTGTAATTAGACTAAAAGGAAAAAAGCGGAGGAGCTGGTGTTATAGATGTAAAAATCTATTTTTTCAGAAAATTATTTTTACTCTGCAGCAAGCATCATATATTCAGCGTGTCTCAAATCTGTATAAGTCTTGCTTAAAGAAAAATTAATGCATTAAATATGCATTACCGTGTGAATGCTGAATGTGCTAAGTATAAAAACTTTGTTGGATGTAAAGGTTGGTTTCTAACACAGATTTTAAAATTTATCAATTTAAATTAATTTTTTAAACTCTTTTTTTCCTTTTTTTGTATTTTATACACAGCAATTTTTAAGTTTACAAAAGGCCACATTTTTGATTTTCATAAAAACAAAACAAAACAAAAAAAAAACAAACAAACAAAAAAAACGATTTTCTGGTTGAGTGTTTTCCAACCTTATTTGTGTTTGTTTCTGGAATATACCAGTAGGAGGCAACAGAGTCCCAGCTGCATATCTGCTCTCTGAATGTGACATGTTGGGAACACAGACGGAAACTTCAGGATTTCACATTTCTCATTATCTCTGTTCCTGGTGTGCACAAAGAATCGGTGAGAAACACATAAATCATTCAGCAGCTCAACACAAACAAGCTAACAAGTGTCATCTCTATCCCTCATTGTGCACCTCTTCTGTCTTGATGTGAAGTACACAGAGTAAGGAAATCTTGAGCTAAAAATGTTCAGATTGAATGTTCAAAGATGTTGATATTTTTTTTTTATCCTAGAGATGGTCTGCAGCTGTAAGCATGTTTGAGCCCTATCCTGTTTTTCTGGAGGTGACATCCCAGTAAAGGCAATATTTGTTCCCATTGGCAGACACAGATCTGAAAACAACTACTTCATTCCCACGACAAGAGCAGCCAGCTGGGTTCCATGAAATATGCATCTACAAAAGCATGAAGAATAAAAAAACATGAGGCAATGACAATGAATCATTTGAGTCTGAATTCAATGTTTTTTTTGTTTTTTTTTAGGGCAAGCTAACTTTGTCTTACTGGTTTGGTAAAGACATTCTGTTTTGAGTGACTTTGTCCCAAATTTCTGTGATTTCCTGACACTGCTGGGGGCACTGGCACACTGAGCTCCTGTTATTCCCTCTCTTCCCTCTGTGCGTTTGTCCCTAACTTTAATTATTAATGTCCTCTTGAAGTCACTGACCATAGATCTTTTTCAAAGTCCCTTGGCTCTCCTCTCATCGGCTCCTTCAGATTGTTGCTGTAGATGTTCCTTTGACCAAAATGATGAAGTTAATGTGGAGGGCAAGATATGTGGTGTTAAACCTGCATCATATCAATTGCTAGCCCTGTTAGCACATGTTGTGACAAAACCAGAGAAGATCAGTCTGCTAATAACCAAAATGGTATAAGCCACAACCACAGAGAACAACATCTATGAGAGTGGAAAACATGGATGTAAAGTCGCTAACTCTCTGCCTCTGAAAAATAACACTACCCTCTCTTCATGATTGTGGCAGAAAATGCGCACCTATGGTGAACAAGGATTTTTTTTATTTTTGTTTGTTACTTTTACTGCATAATGTGTTTAACCTACATCTGTGCTTGTCGTAAAATACAAAATATTCATAACTTTATATTTTTTAACTCTTGAAATGCCAGTTGTTTGCACAATGCACCTGTTGGAAGAAACCCTTAAAGTTCATATTTTTCATATTATTTTCAGTGCAACAATAAGTCTTGTGTAAACAATAATACAGTCTGAAATATATAATTGATCAACAGCAACACTGAAAAAATTTAAAACTCCCCAAATCAATTAGAAACTACGATTTTCAAGTGTTGAGTTTATTATAAAAGCAAATTCATCTAAATTGTATGATTTTGTACTGCAAATAACAAGGGATGAAAACATGTGGTTTGGATGGACGTGGATGAGGCTCATTTGGACACTTTCATGAAGAGAGGTAGTATTTGAAATAAACAGTATATTTTTGATATATCTTATGTCCTGAAGTTGAAAAATTGAAATTGAAACTATAATACAGATCCCTTGAAAATTTCAGCCTAGCAGCATTAAAACAGCTAAGGTGATCACAAAAAAAAGAAAGTGAAGTGAGTGCAAAATGCCAAGTTTAAGGTGGAAGAATATATAGCCTATGTAGACATGCTTTTATTAACAATACTATACAGATGTGCTTTTACTAACTTGGTTATACACATGTGCTCATTGTCGTGGTATGAATTGCAGGAAACTTGAGGGGGCTGGGGGCTCCTGGGGTTTTATGGAGCACTCAGACTAAAGAGTGACCACAAGTAAAGTTAATGTTTATACCCAATAATAAAAAGAAGTAACTTTGACACTAATAACACAAGTCAATAATAACTTTTTTAGAGTAAAGGTGTTTCAGTCGAAGTGACGAAGGTAGGTAGAGAGAGATGTGTTTCCATCAGATTCTCTACAGATAAGTGAAGGGGGGCTGATCACCCACTTGATGAATGCCAGTCACAGACAGAGACAGGGAACAGCCACTAAGAAGACGACTCAACCTACATTCCTTAGAGAATCTCTGTTAGTCACTATATATTGGTGCTGTGATAGAGAGTCAGGGTCAGTCTCATGAACTGTCTCTGCAACATGTAGAGAACAGGGAATGGAGCTGCACAAGTGATCTCTGTAAATGCATATCCTTGACCGATTGTTAATAAATTAGTGTTCAACTGAGAACCAGGACGTCTCCTGATCCTTCTACATCAACGAACTGCCTAGAAAGAGGTGAGAGGAGAATGGAGTCAGATTAATAATTTCAAGGTATTTTGGTCAGATTGATAGCGTCACATCTCCAACAAGAAGTAGTTTAAGTATTTGAAAAATTTAGAACTAAGACATCATTTTGAGTGACGAACTATATCTGTGAGGTACCCTTCATGGTTTGCATGGCACTAGTGTGGGAAAAATGGCTGAACCTACAGTGAAAAGCACCCTGTCAGGATAGCAGTGTGGGAAAATGACTGAGCGCTCAGTTAAAAAGTACCCTGCAAGGCAGTGTGGGAAAAATAGCTGAGTTTACAGTTGCATTGTACCCTGTTCCTTCTAACAGATATTGAAGTGTGGGAAAGCAGTGGAATTGACACTCAGATGTATGTCGTAAACCTCACCTAATTTCCAACAAAGGCCAGAGGACTAATCACAGTCTGGGAGGTCCATGTCCCACAGACACAAATTTTGTTTATGGTTAATTTTTGATACTTAATTTTTTTTACCGTCCTGTTAAAAAACAAACAGACAAAAAACTTACGTCAAACCCATGAGCAAGATTCAAAGAGACTCAAAGAAACTAGGAACATAAGACCTGAAAAGGAAACCCAAAGCACTTTAGAAAAATGCTTAGATGCTTTAAACCATCTCAAAGGAGGGATGCCAACATCTAAATGGATCTGTATTACTTATGGGGTCTGCATGAAATCCCTCTGGGGGTCTGGAAGAGCTGTTCTTCACCATTGGTGCAAAAATGGGCTTGAACACCACATTATTAACAGGCCAACTCCAACAGGAATTTACTTTCATCATCTTATCCCGCCTTGAACCCAGACATGGCTCATCTACTTTCGGGTCAACCTGAACATGATGCCTCTCTTGGTCTCCATTGAGACCGCTTCTGCTCAGCTAAAACCAAAGATGATAAATTTGTTCCACGGTTGGCCTCGTCAGTGAGAAATAACGTAACATGATGTCACAGCCTTGTTTTTCAGAGCATCCTTCTTTTGGCAAGCAGGTTTTTGGCAGACTGAGTGTGTATGAGGGGTGTGTGAGGGGGGCAAGAGCCCTCCTGAGATCTCCACCAACCCCTGAGCTGAATGAGAAGGAGCCGGGCAGCCATGACAGGGTGTCGGCAGGGGGTTAAGCTGTGACCTAGATTTCTGCAGAGTCTTTGTCCTGAAGGAGAGAGAAGATCCTCCTCATTCATCTCGCTGAGAGCCGAGTCGCTTGGTGTTAAAAATGCAGTGACACATGGAGAGACACAAACATATTCCATGGCATGTAAGAAAAGGAGAAATGTTTTGAATTTTGGTGTTCTTCCATGCGACACATCATGCGTTATGGATTATTTGGGACCAATATGCAAATGAGTTGCTCAGATATTTGTGTTTGTTTATTTCTCTAAGATTTGTGCTGGAGAAGTCAGTGACTCTACAGGGCTCTGCACCACACTCAGTTACCCCAGGTTGAGTCAGTTTTGGCTTCCACACCGTATGCCTCCTTTTTTTGTTTCATACTTATCATAGCTAGTCCAACCGTTAAACCATGTTCTGAAGAGGTGCTCTAAACAAGGATATTGTGTTACTGAGAGTCTCCTTATACTAGCAATTCTGACTTTCAATGTCATAGAAGTCATTACAGCAACCACAAACAAAAAACAAAAAAAACATAAAACTTGTGGTTCAGAGTGTTTACATGATTTGAGTAGCCATCTATTGATTCCACAATTGAAGGGAGCAATGAAACTGTAGCAATCATTCACTGGGTCGACAGAGGAACTGATTTTTAGCATAGTTCATTTTATTGTCTGCAATAAATGGACCAGTCTCACAGCAAAAGGTGAAGGTAGAATAAAAATTTTGTTTATCCCCCTTGTGCCAAAAAATGCCTGCAATCTCCTTCTGAGGAAAAAAAAATGTCTCAAATTTGTGAGAGGAACACAAATGGAATAGACACTAAACCAAAACAAGAGTGATTTATCGTCTTTGTCTAAACCATGTTCTTTTCTTCAACTTAAGAAAAGTTGTTTTGATGCTTTCGTCTGTAGTATTGAATTTGCTCTGCAGTCGTAGAGGCCTCACTCTTACCTGCATGCTGTGATGCAGCAGAGTAGAAGTGGTTATGATTAAATTTGGGTACATCAGCAAGATATTTAACAGAAAGAGGTTTGGATGCTGGGGGGTAACTAAAGTTTAAATTTTGGTCTCACACAGGACCTGAACAACCTGCAGGCCAAAAGCGGCCATACAGCTGTCATAAACAAGACACCAGATCATTTTATCTAATTAACCAGTTAAAGTCATACAAATACTTTATACTAGAGTTTCAAAGACCCTGTATCTTACCAGTATAATCAAATGTTTCCTTGAACCTGTTGAAAAAAAACATTATTAAAAAAAGTATCTTACGCCTTTAAGGATTGTCATACCGCTACAGACTGATAGAGTTGTATTTTGGCCCTTTTTAAAATAAGAAGCTGTGGTTAGAATTATGTCTAAATTGTTACTTTTTTCTTTCTTTCTTCCATTTTTTAAAGATTTACTTAACATGAAATTTTACTTTTTTTTTCTTTTCTCGTGCTGTTATGATGCTATTTTCATATTTTATCCTTGAAGCACCTTGTGATTCTGTTCTTTGAAAGTGGAATAAAATAAACTTAACTTGAAAAGTGAAAGAATGCTTATTTCCTTAAGACTTCACTTAAAAAGTTGCCAAAACCACTCAATTTTGAAATGTTATACAAAAAATATATCATGAATAAAATGATAAAGCGATTTTTTTTTTGTAGATTTTGTTGTCAATGAACCTTGCAGTTTCAAAAATTTTCTGGCTATCTTTTGATGGGTCAGGCTTTTTTGAGATTAAAAAATATTTAATAATACTGTGAAAACAAAAAAATAACTGGTTCTCTGATTCCACCATCTGTAGTGCTTGAATGGGATTTTCCTTGGGAAACAAACTTACTCAGCTGTTAAGAGAATAAGTTTAGAAGTGAAGTGCCCCAGGCTTGATCGTGCTGTGTCTACAGCTGTATTTGTCATGAAGAACATATTCCTGTTATTGTTTTGACAACTATTGATAACACGTTTTATCTCTTGTTGATTCACACAATACAATCCAAACAGAGCTCAGAGTAGCATGCAGAAAGTCCAGCACATGTTGAAACAAGTTGATCCAACATTTATCTGTCGTTTTAGTCACACATTCAGGAAGATAAAGTTTCTTCCACTAAAGAATCCATTTTCCTATCAAAAAGGTTGTTGATGAAAGAAAAAACTCCTGTGGAAGGCTTCATCTGAAGGGGTAAATGTGGGCGGCGTCCTTGTTTTTTTGTGGGATGTTCTTCCTAAAGTCCCCCCTATTCCCTGAACCTCCCTCCATCCCCCTCCTTATTCACTCCTCCTCCCCTTTATCCCGTCTTCTCCCTTCTTTTATTGAGGGGTTGGCGGCCCCAACATTCTCACAGCAGCTCTAATCCGTGGAGCGTCACATGGTAAGAATACCGGGCCTCTGCTCGCACTCAACAACTTTTTAACAAACATTTGGCTCTAATCTTTTCTCCATTTCATTCCTTCTTCTTATAACTTTTAAATATTAGATCTCTTGAGACCAGACAGCGTAAACTGTTTTTCTTGTTATGACTTATTGATGGGGAGTGCATCTGGCGGTGTGGGGGCTGTTCTTGGAGGGGGATTATTTTTGTTTTGGTGCGATGCTTCTTTGTTTTTAGTCTCTCAGTGACTCCAGTTAAAATAAAATAGAAAGGTGAACAGTGCCGCTAAAAGGAGTCAGTTTGATGATTCAATTTTATGATTTGTTTTTGTTGATGATTTTATTGGGATAAACTTCTAAAAAGAAAAATTGTATAGTTGTAAAAAAAAAAAGGTTTTATTTTTCAATTCACCATTTGCCACACAAATTTTCAAAAGGAGGACTATGAAGAGAACAATGGGAAACTATCAAAACAAACACACTCAAGAGTTGAACATGGCTAGAGACTTCAAAAAAGAAGACCTGGTTTTCACATCTTGTGTTTTTTTTCTCAATTCATTCTTGGTGATACGTTTTTGAAAACTAAAGCTTACTCTGTCTTATCTTATTCAACCACATCACAGTTTTTTCAGCAGCTTCAGCCTCATGAACAAAAGTATAATCTGTCTTTGGACACAAAAACAGCAATTCCAGGCTCAGTTTGATACAAAGTTGCTTTTGGTTTACACTGCAAAAACTCCAAACCAAGCAACTCTTTAGTTTATTTCTTGTAATCGATGTCCTACCGGGGGTTAATATAGACTACGTCCATTTGACAAGTCCAGTTGAAGGCATTGTTGAATACATTAAAATTTGAAAGTTAACTGTTTGCATTAATTTAAAAAAACCCTGCAAATTTTATGCAATTTAAATAATGCATTAATTCAAAGAACATGAAAAATATTTTTTTTCCTCTCTTTGCTTTTTTTTCCTACTCAATTGGCAGAACTTTTAATAATTACAAAAAAGTCAGGTGTTATTTTTGACTATTGATACTTTTTAAAAACATGTTCACCTAGACATTTTGGGTGGATATGATTTAGAATTAGTGTGCTAGATATTTGACCTCAGGAAAACAGTTTCAGCATAGACCTGGTGATATAAAAAGAGGCATCCATAATCTGCATTTCTCAAAAAACTGTTTTGACTGAAGAGCCGTTTAAATTTTTATCCATTTAAAAGAAGTCCATCAAGTTTTGAAAACATTTTGTTTTACTCAAAATATGAACCTTTTTTATTTTCGGCCATGAAGAAGAAACAAACTTAAAGTGAATATGCTTTATCTAAAAGCCTAGGCAGAATTCCTTTAGTTTCATATTGAAGCTTTGTAAATGATCATGTATGCTTTCTTTGCTGGGAAGTTTGTTAAAAAACTGCAGAGACCAGAGTGTATCACCGTCTCAACATCACAAACACTTGTAACAGCCAAAGTTCAGTTATTTACTCAGTTATGCTATCAACAAGAGGAATTTGTAATCTCTCATGGTTTGCAAGAAGAGTAACAGTCTTGTTTTAGGTGATTAATTCTATTTGATTTTATTTCATTTTTGTTGTAAATGCACAAAGGAATCAACGTCCCAGCACAGCGGCTGCTGTGGACGTTTTAGGGGTTGGATCCCTTCTTCACCTCTTGTTTGGTCTCCACCAACTACTTTAGTTGAACAACATTGTATTTTAGTTTACAATGATTTTATTACATGTATATTTGTTATGATAGTGAATTTTTGAACATACTCTGGTTTAAGATGACAAAGGCTAATGGTTTACCAATGCACACCTGTCTGCCAGTCTTCTTGAATGTTTTCTGTGGAAAAGCTACAGTTTACAACAGCTCACTGTTTAAACCTTTTGAACAGTCTGACACACATTGACTATGATTTCTTTTAGTCTGTAGCCAATTCAGAAATGTGAGCTTAAAGATCAGTTAGAGGTTTTGTTATGAAGCAGAGAAGTAAACAAGAGTAATGAAGAAAAAAACGTAATTGAAACACAAATCTCAAGAGCACAATGTACCCCTGGTTTAATTCTACAAATTGCTGCAACACAAACCAAGTTGTGTTATTAATGGGCCTAATCATGCCACTGCATAACTTGTTTTGTTTTTTGTTCCAAATATTACATAATTATGTTCGAACAGAGAATAAAATGAGCCCGGGGCACCATGGTGCACTGGATATGAATGCTTTCCTTTCATTAACACAGACTTTAATTGTTTAGAGAGCAGACTGCAAATTATGTTAATCAAACACACAGCAACAACTTGAGAAACGAAGAAAAGAAGCAAACACTCATCTTAACATGGAAATCTGGTAATGACTTGTGATTGGACAGAGATTCTTTTGACAAAAGGTTTAACAGGCCTGCGTAGATACATCATCATCATCTTTAAGGCCTAAAATATTCATTCAGGAAAAAACATGAGAGCAATAAACTGCAGTAAATAGTTCATAAATTTGACTTCATTGATGCTGTCCATTGGCTGTATTAAGTCTTTATTTGGATGCTCTGCTGCAAACTTTTAATTTTTGTCTACATATTTGGTTGTTTTATGACTCACTTTCCTCTAAGGGATTTTAAAACCCACATCTGAAAGTGAAATACACATGATGATGAAATGTTATCGCTATAATCCTCTCCCCTGACTTCCCTCCCTCCCTGCTTGTTGTTTGACAGCTACATGTCCGGTGAGGACCCTTCTTGGGGGAGTGTTTCTGACGCTTGGCTGGTTTTCAATGAGCCGCTGTCAGAGACTCACACTCCCGCACTGTGTCCATTGTCCATTTTTTCAACATTTAACACTGGTGTTGTGCCACTTTTTGACACAGTGGTCCTCTGGGATACTGATGAGGAAGGCTTAGGAAAATGTTATTCAGAGCTTAGTAATCCTGAACACAGACAGATAACTTGTCTTAATGTCATGAAATATAAGTTATTGTCTAAGTGGTTAAAAGTAAAAATAAAATTGGGAATGTCAAGATCACTCACAACAGTGTGTTTAGTTAAGGCTTTGTACCCATTGTGTGTTTCATTTGTTACTTTCTAAAGTTGAAAAATCAGCCTTGAAACTCTCCCAAGAACAGAGAGTTGGAAAAAAAAACACTGAAAAGTTCAGCAACAGGAACTCTGGGCCTTTGAAAGTTGACTTCTACTTTAGACTGAAAATCATTATATTTTAGGCTCTGCTGCTTTTCAGACGTGTTTGCTGCAGTGTTTTTTTAGGAATGTCAATGATGGCTGACTGGTTGGTCCGACATTTTGGAAAGACATGAGTGGTTCTCAGAGAAGTGAGACTGATGAGCTTTGAACCCCTCTTATCTTCTGTAGTTCCTCATCATGTGGATGTGACTATAAAATTTAAAGTTCTCAGATCAGTCTCTGCTATGATTTTTAATGTGTGCCGCTTGAAGCCTAACCTAAATTTACACATCCTGAAATGATAATCTGACATTACTTCACCACAAAACTATAACCATGTCTATATTTATTAATGTGTGATTCACAAAAGAACATTTTTAGAAAGTGCATTTTATGTGGGTTACTATCAGCAAAACTTTATCTAGATTATCATCCAAATCAGTGTTGTAACAAAGTTTCACCGCTATCACACCTCTGTATTTCTATACTGATTCTGTTAGGGGATATTGGTGTCCCTGTGTGTGACAGCATCAAAGGCACAATGTTTAAACTGATGAAAAACAATAATATCATGTGGGGCATGTTGAGCACAACTAAAACTTTTAAGAGCTTCTTTGGCTGGGCAGATAGTTGTTCTCTCTGACAAAGATTCAAAATTTACCTTGACATGCAGTTGATAGTTGTTTACAAGTGCATTTTGTGAAAGCCCTTGCTTTGTCATAAAAATGAATAAATGAGTCCATTTACTTTTTAAATAATCCATGTCTAAAATCAAATGGATGTTTTTTCCCCATAGAGTAAGTATCCATTTTCCGTTTTCCACATGGAAACGCTCCAGTGCCATCCAGGAAATGCTTGTAAAATTACATCAATCTATACACACACACACACACACACACACACACACACACACACACACACACACACACACACACACACACACACACCATAAAATATCAACAAACATCATCTGGACCTTATGATGATATATTATTAACAAAGTCAAGAATCAAGGCAAGATAAAGATGTAGAGTTACAACGGCAAGGAAAAAAAAACTTGCAGATGTAGAAAAAGAAAAGAGAGAGGTGGACAGGGTTTGTAGTTCAGTGTCGTAATAGTTTACATGCAGCCTAAGAAATCGGACTATGAGCTTAGTCAGCACGAGATCAGACTATAAAGAAACATGTAAACGGCTCAGTCAGACTGAGATCGGACTAACGTAACTGGAGGACACATGTAGATATTGCTATGACCACGATAAACAGGGACACTGCGCCTCAACACAACAAACACCATGTAATGTAATTAACATGCATACTGTGTAAGAAACATTAAGAGCTACAGCTGCATCCATCTCAGCCTTTGTTGTTAGAAGGCAGCTTCAACCTACCAAAAAAGGACACAGCGCTGCTTATTGGAGTGAGACGTTCTCAGCCAGAAGTCCCATTCACTCTTCTGCATGTATGCACAGACAAGACAAGATCTCCTGCTGTTACTTTACAATCACGCTATGACCTTAGTTGGACTGCTGCATGCATGTTAACATACTGACTCAGTATGTCTGAGATTCTCATAGCCATAGCAGCTGAAGTCTGTCAGGTCCACAGCAGCAAGCCATCCACACCTACAAGTCAAAGCAGCTCAGGGAGCTCCCAGAAAGATCTCTAGTCAATCAATTTAATGGGACATTAAGATTCAAAGTTAGTGATGTACAATACAAGAGAGGGAACAGGAGCTTTGTCAGTCCCTCCCGACACTGTGATCACATACATTATGACTGTTCATCTTTAACTGTTCAGCAACAAAACTAATGCTAATAATAACTTGTGTTCCTTTTCATGTGTTCCTCTGTCCCTTCCCAGCCACCATGAGTGTCTTGCCTTTCAGCTTCCTCTTCTTCTACCATCCTCTGCCTCCCAGTCCTCACTGAGTCAAAGCGGCAGCTTAACCAGGGGAGACCTGACAAACCCCGTCAGCCTCCGTCCACACCTCAGCCGGCTAAGAGACCCAGAAACCGCTCAGTGCCAGGCTCTGGAGAGCTGACCACTAAAGAGGGCCACCGCTGCGTCTGGCAGACATCTGGTGAAGGCTTAGTGAGCCTGCTGGTGAACTGCAGCACTGAAACACTGGGAGAGCAGAAGAGGTGAAGGAACACATCTACAGCAATATCTCATTTCACTTTGCAAGGGTCCCAAAGATTTTAATTTTCTTTTCTGGAAGTAGGAGGATATAATCGTAAAAACTGAGCGTGATGTTTAAGAATCAAACTGTTTGCTTCTCCATGCACTTTATATAGAGCATCAAACAGAAGACTACTCCACATATCAGCTATTATTCCCATTCCATATAAAAAGAGTTGAAGATTGAGTAGGTGGTGGTTTTGTTTTTGAGTATAAAGTTCTGTTCCTGCTCATTTTAAGTAGAAAAGCTATTCACATCTTCAGTGAAACACAGAAGAGGAGTGAGATGGTCAAAAAATATAAAATTCCAGCACATTATGAAATACACTTTGCAAGTTAAATAGAGAGCAGTTTTTCCATCCATCACTGATTCTTTTAGTACCTGAATAAAAAATGGGATGCATAAGAGCAAATTTCTACCGTGCCTGCTTGCATTGAGCAGCTGTGCATTCGGTGTTACAGACATGAAAAATAGCCTAATTACATATTTAATATGTAAGAAGGTATATTCAATGTGACTACATTAAAATACCAAAACTCAATGATTTTACACAAAGTAGTCCAACTGCAATGAGCACTAACATACAGGGCAACTTTCTGTGACTTTTCACTCCATATCACTGCAACTAAACAAGATGTTATAAATACTGCTAATTTACAAAATACACTGTGTATACAAGTTTCGCAAACTTGTCTCTGACTGGCCCACACTCACACCAGCGCGTCATTACTATCAACACCAAATCATGGATTCTGGCAGAAAAAAACACAATCAAATCAGTCAAAATAAGTCAAGTTGACAACCTTTTATTTAGACTGAGAAAACCAAGAAAAAGAAACAAATACAGCAGAGAAAAGGCGAAGGAGGTCAAAGATTCCAAAACTCTGTAGGCTTTGCAGAAATTTATAAAACTAAAGATGGTGCATGAATATTATACCCAGCAACAGATCATCTCAGAATTCATAGATGGAACAGGAAAACTCTGTCAGGTTTTGTGCAGATTTATTTTCTGCTGTTTTGCTTCACAACCGGAGTAAGGGGTAACCACCGGAGAGACGGAGCAGCGCCGTCACTGACCCCTAACGCCTGCGCCTGTCAACCGGCTGCGTGCTCAGTCAGACGGGCTGCATGACTGACAGTCAGCTGGAGTCACGAGACCAAGTAGTTCCCACGCTTACCACTCTATTAGGCCTCTTTTCATTCATGTTGAGCTCCATTTATGTTGAGATATAAAACCATCTGGTGTATTTCAGACTTTTACTACAGCAAACACGTATGAAGCGTCTGTTCACTTACCTGTGGAAGGTGGATTCATTGAAAGTTCTGCCGTGCCCCGCTCTTATTTCCAAAGAAGCAAACAGAGCGCCCTATTTCCGCATCATAAATACGGGGTACGGCGGCAAAAGTTGGTCACATGATCAACGAACTTTAATCTTTTTTTTTTTTTTTTTTTTTTGTAATTTATTTCCTAAATTATTTGTATTAGTTGAAATTAAGGTCATTTTAATGATTAAAATGTTAAAGGTAAACATTCTAAGATGCATGATATACTAAAAAAAAAAAAAAAAGATGCTTATTAAATCATGTAATTTAACCACACTGAGGGCAGGGCTACAGGAGTCAAAACAGAGACAGTTTTAGCTCATTGGCCAGTCTTTGGTTGCACTGGAGGTTAATGACCTAATATCTACATCCCTGCCCTGTTGTAGTATTTTTTTAGTTTTCATTTTGCACTTTTGGAAATGTTTTTCCATTGTAGTTGGTAGGCCAAATTTGTTAGTACCTGAAACATACCATCAACCCAAAATGTAATTAAAATTAATGTGACAAAAGTTCTGAGACCAAAATGTAATTTAAAAAAATAATAAAACCCAAAATATACTACTACTACTACTACTACTACTACTACTACTACTACCACTACTACTACTACTACTACTAATAATAATAATAATAATAATAATTTTTGATTTTTTTTGTCTTACCTCTCATCACCTTCAACACTTGCTCCCCCCAGTGCTGTGTGCTCAGCCCTCCCTGTTTACTAACATACGACTGCTTCACTAAACAACCTAGGATTGGTGTTTTTTTTTTTTTTTGACATATCTGACATATCTCCATCTTTTTCTTGCCTCTGTCCAGGTACTGGTGTCGTTATGCGGGTAAACCAGACCTTTGCCAGGCCTACGGAGTGAAGTCCAGCCAGTACTGGAAGCAGCTGGTTGGAAAGCTGAAGAAGAGACAGAATGCATGTGAGGGAGAAAAAGTTCTGAAAGCCAAAACCTGCAAGAAGGCTCCTGCTGAGGCCCACATGAAGCTCGCCACACGCAGTGGAGAGGATGATAGGAAGGGAGGAAAGGAAGGAGGGAAGAAAAAAGGATCCCCAACAACAAAGAGCCCACAGGGAGGGAAAGTAGAAAGGAAGAAGAAGAAGGAGGAGGAGGAAGAGGAGAAGAAGAAGGAGGAGGAGTGGACTGGGTTTGATGAGGAAGGTGTGGTGAATGATATGGAGCCGGTGCAGGCTTACTGCAGCGAGGGATGGCACTCTGTCTGCTCGTTCTTTGTCAAGTTTTTTGAAGGTTGACGAAAAATGAAGAAGAAATGACAAATCTCAATTTTTGATACAAGGTTATGTGAGTTCACAATCAGAGAAACAACATTTGTAAAGATATTTTGTTGAACATAAAGGAAGGTTTCATAAAGAACATTTGAGGCTTCAACTTCAAGCTGCATATTTCGAGTCAAGATCCGAGCAACCTCTATGAAACACAGCACTTGATTTTGGAGTTCCTATCCGAAAAGTTAAATGTAGATACAACTACGACCAGGCAAACTTTTATATGCTTAAGTTTAATTAAAATATTTAAAAAATTAATTTGAACCACAATGCATTACAAGCATCTATCAGGCCATCACAATCACCATCTGCTGGGGTAAACACACAGCAGGGACACCAGATGTAACTGTGTCATTGATAAACCAATCTGTTTATATCAGCTCAGTTCGTGTTCATTAATTCATTTTGAATTTTGTTTTGGCACTCAAAGTTTGTTGTAGTTTTTAGATTTTTTCCTGAATGTTAATGAAGGATTTGTTAAAATCATGTGATGTTTAAGCTGTCTGACTAATGACATATAATCAACAATCAATTAGTCATTAATGTTTAGGTTGGTAATGAAAGTTGTGAACTTTAGATTTGACTTGATGTGTTTTTGATACTTACTTATTTTAACATGTAACTAGTTCCTTTCATAAAAAAACCCTGTCCTGCTGTATGAGAAAACAATCTGTTCAATGTTGAATGTAAAGACTTTTTAACCCAGTTTTGTGAATTAATTCCTAAATAAAATCGAGACTCTTGAGAAATCTACAGTTTTTTATATTTTATCACATAATGTAGACAGAAACACCACACTCTCCATGACAGCCTGTGGTTATTCCAGTATAGAGACACAGTAATGTATCAAAGAGAGATATTGCTTTCAAAGATTTTACAGCCTCCTCAACCCAAGTACAAGAGAAAGGAGACCATAACATAAAATAAAGGACTCCAAGAAGAATGAAAGTTAAACCCACAGACTCTGTTTAAACCCAAAATACCAAAACAAACGAGCAAACCAAAAAGAGCTGGAGACCCTGGACGAAAAGAACAAAAAGAGAAAGGTGCATGTCTGGGTACCTTCCTGCGCTGCAATCCCTGCACCTTTTATCCTCTCCTTCTCTCTGGGTGCAAATTTACCCAGATGTGCAGCAGGTAAAAGGAGGAGGCCCAAGACAGGGAGGGAGAGGCAGATCACCAAGTCCCTGCCGGGCCACACATAACAATAGACATAAGCTGATGTGTAATAACTACCAGAGTTTTGCTAGAGCTTGAACTCTAATAAGAAATTGAGTGACATACTGGTCCATGGAGACTAGACACTGGGGGTGGAGATTTATTTAAGGCTGGTTAGATAATGATGATGATGATGGTGATGATGATGATGATGATGATGATGATGATGATGATGATGATGATGATGATGATGAAACAGTAAAGAGTGAGCAGTGGAGCCTGACAGTGAGGATGTGTTACAGCATTATTTAACAAATGGCCAGGCAATGTAAATAGCTGATGAACAGTGGAGAATAAGAATGAGCATGCTTTAAGAAGTGGATGCTACACAGTGCCAGTGAACCAATATCCAGAATATTGAACTGACTTTCAACAGAGCTTCATTTGTCTCAGCTTTGTTTTGAGGGGATAATGTGCTACCCATAATGAAAGGGTGTAACAGGGAGAGAGGAGTGTAGGAGTCTGCTAAAGCCAAAAATCCCACAGCCCATTTCAATCCTTGTCCAGACCTGCCTTGATCAAAATTCTCTATGAAACCTTTAAGGGGAGGCCGCATTTGAGACATTTCATTCCCCTGGCTCATAAAGTCATAAATAATGGATGCGGAGAAGCTGTTCAGGGTCACTTTGTGTGTCCTATTTTTCTCTGACTCTTTTCTGTGTTAGTCTCTGTCTCACTTTAAAGAAGATTTTCCTCTTTTTGTTGAAATGTACCATTCATTGATTAGTTCACTTATTGTAAGAAAGTAAGAAGAAATTGAAACAAGAGAAAGGGGAACAAATGGAAAAACGTGTAAAAAAAAGTTAAAGGGCAACAATTTTTTTGAACATTGTGTGATCATGGCTGATAATTTTTTTTTTTTTTTCTCATTTTTTAAACTTTATTATCTGATTGAACCCTGCTCTACTGCTGATCTCCTGCTGTGGTTTGCAGCAGACTGCTTCTGTTTTGTGCTCTGTGAAACTGAGGAAAACACATTTTAATTTTTCACTAGAGGTTGGAAAGCCTCTAAAGACTGTAAAGAAAGGTCTGCTCCTCACCAAACAGTTCGATGCAGGGTTCAGTTTTAGTGCAGCTGTAACCTTTGGGAAATCGAGCAACCAGGTCAGCAGCACTTCAGAAACTTGAAGTACAAGTATTTTTTTAATACTTCAGCACTCTGCAGAAACAGAGTCATTTGGTGGGTCGTAGACATTGAAATTTGGTCTTGTTTTTTGTAAAGCACTTTTTTGTTTATCTCCTTAGATGACCGAACAGCTTTTGCCCAAACATGCTCTCATCAACATCAATAGAGGATAGGCAGTAGGTCAGATATCTCCCCCATTGCCTCAAGACCCAGGATAGGCTGACCGACTTGGCATTTGTCAGTACTGCCAGAGTGCCAGTCCTGGCCTGAAGCTGAGTGCTTTAAGGCATAACCATACTAGATGGCTGAGTTTGGAGGGACCCCCGCTGCTTCTCTTTGTGTCACATTTAATGCCAGCTAGTATGTAGTGTACAGCTTATGAATTTTAAGAAAATTTTATTCAAGTCCCCTTAAAGACTTTCTGTGATCTTGAAAAAGTCTTACTCCTAGATACATGCTAGTATGCGAGGTGGACTGGCCTGCTGCAAACTTCCAATTCACTATAGATCAACAGACCATTAAATATTTTTGGCATACTGCAGATTTCACAGTTTGGTCATTAGTGCATTCTGCTAGTAAAGTAGGTGGTTTCAGTAACAGCTGAGGAATAAGGGGGGATCTATGTTGATCCTTAAAGCTATGGTCTATGATTTGGAAGCTTGGTAATTATTAATAACACCATTTAAGAGGCTGTTATGGTCCGATGGTCCAGTTCCATGCAATATAAAAACCAAAAAGAATGAAAAAAATCCATTCAGTACATCAGCTGCAAAATGGCATAATAATT
Source organism: Halichoeres trimaculatus (assembly GCF_033239565.1). Lineage (NCBI taxonomy): Eukaryota > Metazoa > Chordata > Actinopteri > Labriformes > Labridae > Halichoeres > Halichoeres trimaculatus. The sequence goes on along the minus strand of NW_027437186.1, from coordinate 13,835,881 downwards.
GACCAATCCGAACCGCTGTTCCCCTCATTTTGGGTTTGTGCGTGAGTCCATCCAATCCCCTGTCTCCCCTGCTCTGCACTGACCTGTCCATGGTCCCGCCTCGTCCTTCCCCACTACCCCTCTCACATCAGCTAGCTGCTCAGCTACTGAAGCGTCATGGAGCCGGAGAAGACCAAAACCAGGAAGCTTTTACTGTTACCCTCCACAGCGAAGGGAAGAAAACAAAAACGTTTCAAGGAAAAGGCTGAAGTAAGGAAGAATTATAAGTTGCCAACAGAGACTGAATATTGGAGAAATGTATGACTGGTGGAAAAAAGCTGCAGAGGGATTTTGGACTGAAGACTGACATTGAGACAGCTGAGTTTCTGTTGAACAGGTAATCACTTTGTTTACCACAGTGGTAGATGTCAGCTGAATAACTGTGATTAGTCTGTGCCTATACTGGCTAATGACTGAACGCTGCTGGTCGGAACGGGTCAGCTCTGTCAATTTTAGCACAAGTTAGCCAAATATCTTAATCATTGTAAACTGAGCTCACGCCGAGAAAGGTAAAGCCTCGCTAACAGTCCGCTCCGCTCTGATCAGTTGGCAGTGGGAACGCCAGACTCGCTTCGCCCCGCTAATTTTATGGTTTTGATCACGCGGGTCCAATTGAAAAAGCCCTGTGTTACAAGGAGGATGACTGTCGTGTTTGTTACATTTTCTGCCGGCTGGCTACTAGCTTTGTTGGATGGGATGAGCTGGGGGCTGGGATCTTGGAACACGGGGGGGGGGTAGTGTTTTACGATGAGCAATGATGGCAGTATTCCGATCCCTATGATTTTTTGACAATTAAAATCAGTAAGAAGCTGAGTTGAACTGTGAAACTTTTGATCCATGAAAGTAAAACATTGCAGCTTTAAGGAAACTGGCACCAGGAGGATCAAACATGGCACTTTGCCCATACAGAGGTTTGGAAGCACCTCCTGGTTTTTAATGAGACACTCATCCTTTCTTGAGTTCGCTCAGTGTCCCAGCCATGAGCTGGATGGGCTCTGCAGCTTTAAAAATAGAACAGCTAACTTTGTGGTGGAATGATTCCCAAGAAGAGAAAAAGAGGAAAGCAAAGGACAGGACCAGGAATCTGGAGAGCCTGGACACCGCTCAGTGGTTACCATGCCAACAACCAGAGAGGTGGAGTGGAGGCTTGTAGTGGGGTCTGTGGCGGGTTGGCAGGATGGACAGTGGAGCCTGCAATTTGTCAAGAAGGGCTGCAAGACCTTTCGAACACAGGTTGTCTTTTTAAAACACACACACACACACACACACACACACACAAACACAAACACACACACACACACACACACACACACACACACACACACACACACATACACACACACACACACACACACACACACACACACACACATACACACACACACACACACACCAAGCCATAATTTTACTTCTTCTGGGTTAGATATGCTGACTGTTCATTTTCTCCACTGCCGCATTCATTCATATCATAACTAATCTGCCAAAGTTAGTCTCCCTGTGTTCATCAAACAGACACAGTTTCATGATAAAATGGACCGTGAATCTCTACAATGGCATACTCGCCTCATGAGTCTTGCTCAAAATATATTTATTTCCAGGTTGGTTGAACATTTTCATTGCTTGTTGCTGAGGAGAGGTCCATGCACCCAGATAGACCATCTTTTGGTACCTAGTACCTTTAAAAGAAGTATGGGACACAAGTTCTTTGGATAAAGCTAGGGTTTATACTGTCCCTCTGGTTCTCCCGGAGCAGCTTTAAATGATTTACAGCACAATAAAAATGAATGAATGAATGAATGAATGAATGAATGAATGAATAGCTTCTTCTAGCATGGTAAAAATGTTTAAGATTTTGTCTATTGTCTCTTTTTGCCCCCCAACAAACCCTCTTCTCTCTATACGGCTAGTCCTCCGGAGACTGACTGTCAGGGGCAAAGCTAAGGGGAACACAATAAAAATAAATACATTCTTATCAAGTGTTTTTGTCTTAGCTTAGGTAAAAACTGTCTTATTATACTTGATATGAGTCACATTAACCAGACCAGTCCAGTAAAAGTGACTTGTTTCAAGTTATTTCAAGACAAGGTCTGACTTGCTTGTAACAAGTTAAAACAATCTGCCAACGGAACAAGAAAAATTGTAAGAAAATTTGCTTAAAACTCGAAAAATGTCTTGTTCCATTGGCAATTTTTTTTTTACTTGTACAAACAATTCAGACCTCATTATTGTCTATAAATAACTTGAAACAAGACATTTTTCTGGACTGTCAGGTGAATGTGGATCATACTACGTCTAAAAAGACATTTTCTACTGAAAATAAGACAAAAACACTTGGAAAGATTTCAGTTTTTTGCAGTGCAGACCTTGGTGTTTGAGGCTCATTAGAAGATATGCAATGAACTCATCATTTCAGCAAGTGTCAAGAAGATCTTGTGCTATTTTATTATTATTATTTTTTTATCATGGTCTGTTTTTTGCATTTAAAAGACAGATTCAGGGATTTCTACATGTGAAAATGCAACAGATTGAAAATTTACATGCGTGTGCTTGTGTTAAATTTGATACTGGATTATTTTGTTCTAACCTGCTGTCATAAAAATAATATCAGTTTGATATAGATGAGATTAAAGAAATTCTCACTCACAAGTATGCTTAATAAATGTTGGTCAGACGCAAGTTATTATTAACCAAATTCTTACTTATCTTGGGTCCAGCATTGACTGTATGGATTCTAATTTGCATAACCACTGTTCACTTTACATCATTATATCACTGTCTTAACATTTCACCGTGAAACCAAACTTTTTCTTGCAGGAAAAAAGAACATATGTCCAAACAGCAAAGATCTAGTTAAAATAATGGACAGCCTTCCAGCTTTATGCCCTTGGCTGGATTTTGGGCTTTTGAACAAATAGCAGCAGCCAGAAGTCATTGCACTGTTTGTAGGTTAGCAAGCTTTCAGCCGGCTTGGCAAAGCAACTTTAGCAGACTGCCAAATCAAAATGAAACCCTAGTATGTGTGTCAAAAACACTAAAGTGGAGGATGGCAGAGTTCTCTTCCTAAAAGCATTCCTCATTTCGTGTTCAGTTGGTCTGAGAGCTATGGAGACAGCTAAAGCGATGACTTACATCACCTGAATACTAATTCAACCAATTAGTCAGCCATTTTGTCCTTTATGGAGGTGTCCGTACAACGTATAGTGTCCTCGGCGTAACATCTCCTTAAGCCTCAGTTTGTTTGTCTGAACTGGCTCACAGGCTCTCTCTCCTGAACTGCTCTCAGTCAAACAGCTATGAATCAGTCTCAGAAAATCAAAAGGTCACATCAGGGCAACAGTAGAAGAAAGTAATCAGGTGGATTGCCTTATTACAGTTTTTCACACCCTTGACTTTAATACCCACATCATAATCACCTCACCCACTTCACATCTCCTGAGAAGCTTGATTGTCCTTTACTCACTGGCACTCACACTCACGTACACTCACACTCACACAGTGGGAAGCTGCATGGGTCAAATCGCCCATAGATTCAGACACTAAGACCCCCCATGTTGGACGCTGGCTCCCTGCCTATAGGGACTCGGGCACAGTGAGGGTCTGGCAGCTCTCCTCCAGGGTTCAGCTCAGCTTTTATTTCCCAGCTTTTCATTACCATCTTCATTTTTCCCATGTTTAGTCACTGTGGGCACACACCTTCATGCAAACTGCCAAACAAGTTTAGGTTCTCCTGAGCACCAGATGGGGGTACTAAATCTCTCGTTGAAATCTGGTTACCATCCTCCCATAAACTCGCAAATACAAATCTTTTCTTCGGCAGTCAAGTTGAAGTGCCTTCTTAACGCTTTCTTGTCTCATGGTTGGACTCTCCACAGGCTTTAAACCAAACACAACTCTGTGAAAAAAAACATTAGTCCTTACCAGCTGAACAACCAGGACCTCTTTGGCCTTATAATCCTTCACATAGTAAATGAGAACATCATCAAATCAGAAACAAACATGTCTCTGTGGATTATCTCGATAATTTATTTAGTATTCTAACATTTTCAAATGGAAAATTTCCCCAGAATTGTCACTTAATGTTATTTTACCATGTGACCTGAATTTAAAGACCAAATTTGTTGGTTTAGGTTTTCTTCAGGTGAAACTAAGCAGGAACTTCAGGTGATGAAAAATAAAGGTGAGGTGCAACAGACTACTACAGTATAAGTGCTGCACGTGCCTTTGAATGAACATCATCACAAACAGCTTAGCCCGTTTTAGCTTGTGCTCTATCACTCTCCTGTTTACCTTTTTTGTCCTTTTCTCTTTTAACATTTCTGCTCCAGTGTCCACAACTGCTGCAAAATAAACCTGAGTCGCAGTAAAAAACAAAGCTTTTTCTTCTCAATGTTAAACTTTGCCAGTTGGTGTGGTGTTGTCATCAGGACTTTGATATGTGGTAAATCAATCAATGAATCAGTCTTGGACAACCCAGCTGAGAAATAGCGTTTAGAAATAGCCAATTGTGGTAACCTCGTTCTGATTTGAGGATTGTGATCAGGCGTATATAAATAAAAGTGAGACTTTTTTAAGATCACTTAGAAAGTCCTCACTGGGACTTTAAATGCTGGGAATTGATCTAAATTTTATAATGATCAAAATTCATACAACCTAATTTAGGACATGATAAAATTTTGTGCCCCGGACTCTGAATTCTTAATTATCTACAGCAGATTCCTGTTTTTCTTAACTCAAGACAGAAATAATACACAGCCAGCCACACATGGTCACATTCAAATTGCATCAGAAACAATCACACACATCTCTTAAAAAGGACGGCAACTAAAGTCATGGATGTACATCTTTTCCTCTCTTTGAGGTGTTTTAGTGTAAACAAATCAACATCCAATTTACTGCTTCTGCTTCCATGATAGACTGGACTAGACAGCAGAACACGTCATGCTCTTCTCCCCCCTCAGCTCATGCTTTTACAACCTTTGTTTAGATTTTACTTTTACTAATTTAAATCCTCAGTTCAGAGGGTCTCTACTGCTCTCTGCAGGAAAATAAAAACTATTGCAAAGTGTCTAAAGGCTCACATAAATTAACTTAGATTAAAATCCACCATGCACATGACAATGTTATGAAGAAAGACTCAGAGACAGATTTTCTATTAACATGAAATTTGATGCACTATGAGGACTTGGGTTTATCACTATGTCATCTATGGCTATTACAGCTAGTCTTAAAAGACAGGGCAGGCAAACAAAGACATCATTACTGAAGGTGGACACATAATAGTAATACCAAGCATCATAATCCAATAACCATATAATTGGGTACATACTACAGTTAACTCTTGTACTGCTTAACATACACTGTGCCCGTCAAAATAAACAAATAACATTAAAATTTATGATTTTGTTTAAGTTTAGTTTACTATCAAATTTGTATCCCATTTATGATTGTTCACGTCATAGTGTTATTTCTCAATATTCATTGTGATCTTGATTATTTTTGGTTGATAGGATATGTAACAACTTTTTCTTTCCACCAGGGGTCAGTGTTGACTTACTGAAGCAAATTCACGACTTGTTTCATAATAGAGGTGGAGAGAAAGATCTGGAACAAGGGTCTGCAACCCGTGGCTCTGGAGCCTCATGCAACTCTGACTCCTTTGCAAAGGATTTTACATTTTGTTGAACTAAATACGCATCATATCTTGCAATAAAACCTGCCCCTGCTCAATATTACCTCCTACAACATCAGCCTTCCAACTTTCCATGCACCCGTGGTTAACCTCAAGTAAGTAAGATAACTAAATTTCCAAAATACAAATCTGGAGGAAAATACAGATTTTAATTCTGTGTAAGTGGATTCATTTAACTGCCAAAATGCTGGTTTAGTATACATGATTGACATGTGGAAGTCATTAGCAAACTACTTTAAATAATTATTTAAGCAATAATATCAAATGTTATCAAATTCAAGTATTCTTTCAAAAGTTTTGAAATATTTGCAAATGTATTAGATTTGAATCTTTTTTAATTTTTGCAAATTTTTGACATTTCAAACTTGTTTGAAATTTTGTAAATTTATGGTATTTCTATTTTTTTAAACTAATGTGAATTTATCACATTTATAAATTGATATTTTAAAAAATTTAAAAAAAAAATGTCAAAGTTAAAAAAACAGCAAAAATTTAGAACAATTGCTGAATTTAAAAAAATGAAATTGAAAAATAAAAAAAATGGTGCAATTTTTTTTTGTAGTTAAAACAAATTTATCAAAAATAAAAACCCAGACAAAAAAAATAAATATATAATAATAATTATCATAAAAATATCAAATTAAATAAATAAAATAAACTTTTTGATTTTATTATGATTTACCAGGTTTAACTATGTTTAGAATTTTTTACACTTTATAGCCCTTATTAGGAAGATAAATTATATGTTGTGGCTCCAGAATGACTATAGTTTAGGTGAGCTGGGAAAATTGGCTTTTATGAAAGTAAAGGTTTTTCTGATTCAGAATGACATGGGATTTGTGCAATTTAAAGACATGGACAGAAAAATTCTACATCAAAAACCAGTTTCACTTTAAATACCTCTAACAGGATGAATATGGATGTGTTCAATCTTGAGACCTTTAAAGAAAAATTTTCATAAGAAAACAAAACGACAAACAGAAACAGTTTTGACTTTATAACATCTCACATAAAATATGCAACAAACGACAATATATATTTTATGTCAGGTACATCTACCTGTAGAATCAGAGGTCAAGACTTAGGTGTGACCGTCTTTGATCTGTGACGTCTTGCCTAACCGCAGCAGGGTGGTTAAAACATCTGAAAAATGAGTGTTACACGCAGCTGCTGCCTTTTTCATCATCCAAAGGCTGAGGAGTGAAACAGGTGGTTTATCCTGGCCTTATTCTCATCATTCGCCTGATAATGTTAAGCAAGACTACTTACTCATTAACTTAGATTACACAAATCAAACTGTTATCTCAGTCACATGCCTGGCTCACTGTCTGGACAGGGGGAGGATTTACGCTGAGCACCTGCAAAGTATGTTAGAAAACTCAAATGAGGGTTATACAGAACTGTCTTATTAAAAAGGTTAAATGATTATGATCTCAAATTAATTAATAAGATTAATTGAGAGAAAAACAAGGTTGATCTGATGTCTTATCATTCATATAATGTAGACAAACACAGCTCTGGAACAAAAACATTTTAAAAAGAGAATAATCTTAATGTACACAGAAGTTATGTAACATCATTTTGTGTTTTGGTTCAGATGTTTCACCTTCCAGGATGTTGAGTCATTTTTTTTGCAGTCACCTCAAAAAAACAAGTCAAAACATTCAGCCAGACATTGATCCTGATTTCCTGTCATGACATGCTTGTTTACTCCTCTCCATTTCATTCCTTTGCTTCAAGGTAGTCTGAGAAAATGACATGCTCTGTGGGCCCAGCCTTGATGCGGAAAGTCATGCTTACACTGGTTTCACTGCATTATCGGTAACAACTCATCAAAATGTTACCAATGCAGCTCTACTTATTACTAAAAATGCCAATAATAAAATGCTAAGGTAATGGTGCACAATGTAATTTTTAAAACTGCATGTCATCCTGAACACCTTTTATTAAGATAAACCTGTTGCACACTTAGGCAAATATTTCGTGATATTTCCTTCATGGTTTCACATGGTGATGGCTCAATCAATCTTTTAATCAATAAGTCGCTTTTATATGTTTGCAGAATTAGAGTGAACCCTGGGACAGACAGATTGGATAAGAGCTAAGCTAACCCAGCTGTGACCAGGATTTTTCTTCTTCCCAGCCTTCTCCTGGCTAATGTACAGTTACAGAACAATGTAACACAGGAAATGGGACTCCGGATGACCAAGCGACAGGAAATCAGAGACTTCTCCTGCAACATCTTACATAACCAAAGCCTGGCAAGTTCGGCCTGACTGGTGGACTGTGGCAAGGCACCAAACTAAATCAGGTACTGTGAGCCAACAATGTGTTATGAACCCAGACCAAGTCCTTGACTGATTCCCAGAGGTTGAGTGTTAACTGTGGCTATCTTGGCCTTATTTATTACACTTTACTTCAAGTGACTATACTTTTCTCTGTGGCTTTTCTTGTGAAAATGTGTAAAGTGACAAATACATGGCCATGTTGTTCTAATTATTTAACAGTGGTTATAAATACATGGTTTATTTTAGTGCAAGTAACATTAAAAAAATCATTTTCACAGGCAAAACATATCCATTTGCTTTGTGTGAAAAACACGTTATCAACAAAGATTTAGAGATGGCCAATCATTTCCATCCAGTGTTACATCAACTGCACCTTCAACACTGCACATGCTTTGTTGTTGGTTGGTACAGAGAATTTATGCAACTTACAAAGTGCTTAACCCTAATAGGCAAAGATGACTCAGCATAAAAACTGATGCAGCTAAAGTTGAAAGATGGAAACATATATTTAGGAAGCTCATGAGCTGTGAAAAAAAGCCTCTTTGATCAATCTAACAACCCTTGGATGTTTTCTCAGTACTGTGGCTGGAAGAAATGTGCTCATGGCTCAGTGGAGCTGGAGGCACAGCTCCACTGAACCTTTAGAAGTAATTCACTTAATAGATCATCAACCTGTTTTCCAGACCCCATTCCAACTGGACCGTTAAAGGGAGTGCTTTGGTTGGACTTCTTTACCAGGTACAATTTAACCCTTTTAAAGAACCCGCTCTTAAACCAGGTAAATAAGCTCACTATGGAACTGTATCTAGCTCTTTATTTTAAGTAGAAGCATAATATTTATGTGACTTCTTCACGGGAGGGGCTGATTACCAGGATATCCAGTCCATACAAGCACCAAGACAGCAAGGATGAAAGTTATGAATGATACACTCATGTTCTCTGCATACGTAAGTCATGTCTCCAAGCAAAATGTCTGAACCTAATACTTTTTTACGAATCCACTACTCATTCATCAGTGTCACCCTGGAGGATGTAAACAAAGGCTGTTTACACAGCTGTTAATCACTGTGTCTGTATCTGACTGGACAAATTAAACTCCTCATAGGTTCTTTTAATTTGGTGTAAATCTGGTCTTTCAAATCATTCCAATTTTAATCATAAAAGTTAAATCTTTTAAATGCCGATGTTGCCCATATAGTTCCACAATATCAAATGCTCAGAGCAGCTCTATTTATTCTATGAATACCTACTTTAATATCATCAGTAAAGAATTGTTTGAATTGTTTTGTAGATGATACTCAGTTATATTCACCATTTCACTACAATTTAACCATTATATTTTTCAAAGACCAACAATGATCCACTTGGTTATTGAGACCACACTTAAAAAATGTCAATCTTCTCTAATGGCCTTGTACCTTGGATAATATCCTTTCAGTATCAGTACAAGTGAAAAATATGGACGTTTTACTTGTTAAGATTATGCAATTTAAATTTTCAAGTTAGGGAAAAAAAAATAAAAAAGAACTGCCCAGCTCTCATTATCAGTTATCCTCATATAGATATACCCATGCTGTACAACATTACACTCCCAGTATGCAGACCTGCCTGTGGTACCTTGTATTTTGAATAGTAGCATGGGAGGTGGGACTCTCATCAGGACCTTCCTCTTTGGAATCCTCCAGCAATTTGAGTCTAGGACAATGGCACTTTTCCTGTTTTTAGGAGTAGCATTAAAACTTTCCTTCCTGATGAGACTGGTATTGTAAGTGCTTGACTTGCATCAGCCCCTTTTGCTGTTATTGTTTGGACTTTTTATTTACGTAAGGTAAATTCCTCGTACCTGTTGTCAAGTTTTAAATGTCATGAAAACCTTTCTTTGGATTAATATGATTTATTTTCTTGTGCCTCCCTTGTTGTATTTGTGGCTTATACTGAACATAACTTGTAGTTTTCACCATTTCTTAAGAATAGTACAACAAACTAACAACCTGCCAAACTTTAGCCATACTGTAGTGCACACTCTTATTACAAAACCAGCTGAGCCTGAAGTGATAGTGTGTGTGTGTGTGTGTGTGTGTGTGTGTGTGTGTGTGTGTGTGTGTGTGTGTGTGTGTGTGTGTGTGTGTGTGTGTGTGTGTGTGTGTGTGTGCTAATGTGGCTTAAGAGCTACCACTGAAACACTGAAACAACATAGTCTGGTTCGATATATAACTGGACAATACATAATGCAGCATTTGAGTCACACTTCTATTGCTAAGAGAATGTGTGTGTGTGAGTGTGTGTGTGTGTGTGTGTGTGTTTAAGTGTGTAAGTGAGAGTGGGCAGGGCTGACCTCATTTCCCTGCACAGCTCCAGCCTTCCAGCCTGCGGGGTTAAAAAGGGACACACACCACGCAGGGAATGCATGACAGACTGACTGACTGACTGACCTTTTTTTTTTTGTACATAACTTTATTTAAAGACTTTTCTGAAAACAACACACGAGCTAACACTCTTCAACATCAGTAAAGGTCAGGTAAATGGACAGTGGATTTAAAGTCCACTTGTGCGGCTTGTTTACAAGTTGTATTTATACACTGCTTTGGTCAAGCATTGGGTTTCCTCTTTGACATGGCCTTCACATTGACCTCAAAAACCCGGAACTCCTTATCTGAACAACGGGCGAGTCAAAAGAAGTCATGTGAGAGCTAACATTATTATATGTTGACATGAGCCCAAATACATTTCTATAAAAGGTGGCATTTAGATTTGGTGTGATACACGCCACTTTATAATTATTTTGTCAACACTTTATATTATTGTGAATAACTTCTGAATAACCAGCATTACATGTTTATTGCAATATAATATAATATGAGGTACCAGGTGAAGTAGTTTTTTTTCCTTAAGATACTTTCAGTTATTCAGGCTGATGGGAATTATTTAGGCCTGTTAATTTGCAGGAATCAAGCATACAATTTTTTGGTCTGCGAGGTGGTTAGACAGGTTACATCTTCATGATTCTTTTGACTAAATTTGGTTTGATGGCTCTAAAACTTTGTTAAATACCAAGCTAGGTAAGACCTTTTATTTTTTAAGCTGTAAACCTTTATTGTATATGTTGAAAGGTACAGACAAAAAAACAGAATAATAATGTTTTTGTGCTTTAAAAATGCCAAATAAATACCTATATACAAAATAAATAAATAAATGAATAAAAAAATCAAGTTCTTTCAATAATGAAGCAGAGAGAATATAGGTACGCGGCAAGTGCCAGCAAGTGATTTACGACCCTAGAGGTCAAGAGGTCACCCCCTCCCCCCACCTGTTGTTGTCAATCAATTACATAACAACACCTGTTGTAGTCAATCAATTATTTACATAACAACCCCGCCCCCTCACCTGATGTTGTCAATCAACTTCCCCCCACCCGTGGGAACTTGGGGTGCCCCAACCCGTGGGAACTCTGATTGCCCCAACCCGTGGGAACTTTGGTCGCCCCAACCCGTGGGAACTTTAGGTTCCAGATACATCACTATTGTATATTTTATGTTCTTTCGATATAAAACTATGATTATTTGAATACTTGAGGAGAATACTTGTTGCTGAATACATTGAAATGTCTGCAAACAGGCTAAAAGAAAGCTAACTTGCTTTCAAACACACTCATAGAAAGCTAGCCTGCCTCCAGCTAGCCTAGTAGATGGCTAATTTACCTGCAGCTAGCCTAGTAGATGGCTAATTTACCTGAAGCTAGCCCAATAGCTGACTGATTTACCTGCAGCCAACCCATTAGCTGAGTAATTTACCTGAAGCTAGCCTATTAGATGGTTAATTTACCTGCAGCTAGCCCAATAGCTGACTAATTTACCTGCAGCTAGCCTAGTAGATGGCTAATTTACCTGAAGCTAGCCCAATAGCTGACTAATTTACCTGCAGCCAACCCATTAGCTGAGTAATTTACCTGAAGCTAGCCTTTTAGATGGCTAATTTACCTGCAGCTAGCCCAATAGCTGACTAATTTACCTGAAGCTAGCCTAGTAGATGACTAATTTACCTGCAGCTAGCCCAATAGCTGACTAATTTACCTGCAGCTAGCCTAGTAGATGGCTAATTTACCTGCAGCTAACCTAGTAGATGGCTAATTTACCTGCAGCTAGCCTGATAAAAAGCTAATTTACCTGCAGCTAGCCTAGTAGATGGCTAATTTACCTGAAGCTAGCCTGATAGAAAGCTAATTTACCCGAAGCTAGCCTAGAAGATGGCTAATTTACCTGCAGCTAGCCCAATAGCTGACTAATTTACCTGCAGCTAACCTAGTAGATGGCTAATTTACCTGCAGCTAGCCTGATAAAAAGCTAATTTACCTGCAGCTAGCCTAGTAGATGGCTAATTTACCTGAAGCTAGCCTGATAGAAAGCTAATTTACCTGAAGCTAGCCTAGAAGATGGCTAATTTACCTGCAGCTAGCCCAATAGCTGACTAATTTACCTGCAGCTAAACTATTAGATGGCTAATTTACCTGCAGCTACCCAGATAGAAAGCTAATTTACCTGCAGCTAGCCTAGTAGATGGCTTATTTACCTGCAGCTAGCCTAGTAGATGGTTAAATTACCTGCAGCAAGCCTGATAGAAAGCTAATTTTCCTGCAGCTAGCATGATAGTAAGCTAATTTTTCAGCAAACAGGCTAAAAGAAAGCTAACTTGCCTTCACACAGGCTATTAGATCTGTAATTTACCCGCTCTCAGCTTACCGTCGGCCTTCTGTCTGAACAGAACAGAAGAGAAAAGCAAATGTGTCTCATCATGGTATTATACTCTTTAATCAGCAAAATATATGAAACAACTTCTCCACACGTGACAAAAGACCTCTTTCACCCACCACTTTCTCTCCTTGAGTCAGTGTCAGGCCACTGTGACTCAACTAGAGACTCATTCAGCTCCAGCAGTCGGCTCAAGACACAGTCGGCTCAAGACACTCTTTACAACAGTGAAAATTGTGAAAAACTGAGAGAGCAATGTGAAGTGCAAGATCTTGTTCATTCATAAATGAAAATTTCACCGTCCCAGTCTCTTTAAATTTACCTCTTACTTGTCAGGACATTCTTATATGAGCAGAATTAAACAACTTCTCTCACACAGGCCTCACACAGCCATACAGCCCTGTGACACGTGGTCCACACACCTCGTGGGTCTTACAGGCCTCGTGGGTCTTACAGGCCTCCACTCCAGTTTCAATTCCTGTGGGAGTAAGACAGATACTCTGGTTCCACTGTTTTCTGTAACCTGTTTGTGTCTTGACACATCTTCAACATAGATTCTGAAGACGTGTTGAGATCTTTGCAGTATGAAAAAGCCTCCCTGTATATCCACAGTTACTCTTGTTGCAATCAGTGAACACTTTTTACAGCTGAGGCGGGACGGTGGCGCAGTAGTAGGCGGGGTTCCCTCACTGCACGACAGCATGGGTGAGGTTTTCCCCGGGTAGCTCTGAGACAGACCCACTGATCTCTGCGAGTCATTCTCCATCTCCCTAGACTCCAGCAACTCCACGGGCCTCAACAAAGATTTTCAAAGCTACAGGCGTCATTTCTTTAACCCATCATCCACACTCCAGCATTTAGCCAGTTTTCCTATTTAGTCTGAGCAACTTTGCTCCGTCGTAAAAACTACTGATTCATAATGACTAAACTGACAGCCATTACTTCTTCAAAGGATTGAAAATATTTCAGCATAGTGTGGTCACACTCCAACTAACATGTTTATGGTAGCAACAACAGCAACAACAGCCACTGCAGGTACTCCAGATGCAGCGTATTCAGATCACAAACGAGCCAAAACCTTTGGGGTGGTTAAAAACAGGTGCAAGTGTTTTCAGGAGAATACCTCCGTTGTACTTATGTACCCTGCAGTTAGAACCTATCACTGAAAGCATAGAGGGCACTCATGTATTCATTCAACTGCATAGAACATCAAGAAACACATGATTTGAGCAGGACATTCATACGTCTTAGGATTAATTTTGACCGCTGCTCTGTCAAATCTGAGTGATGATTTTAATCATTATTATCATCATTAAAGACGTGTTTAAACTAACACCATGTTGTCTAGGTCAGTCACCTTACCAGAGACAGAGGCATAAATCAGGGCTTAAGGCTCAAAGGGTAACCTGAGGCTCGCACTGCTCCTCTCAGCTGCTTTCAGCTGCTTGCAGCTGTTTGCAACTGTTTGCAACTGCTTGGTTAGAAAAGATAACTTGTGGCTGTAGTAAGTCTGAGAAACACATCATCAAAAACTGGCCGATTAGTCCAACAACAGAAAAAAACAAACAACCGGAACAGTTCTCTTCATTAGACTGCAACAACAGGATCGGTTGAATCCTTTAACTATACGGGGTATGTTTAAACAGTTTTAACACACACACAAACAAATAAATAAAAAGATTTTGACAAACTATCTGCGCAACAGAAAGAGACGTGGATATGAAAAGCCTGCAGTGGTCCCTGTACAGGTCAAAGTTTAACAAAGGAGAAAGGAAAAACAAAACAGAGAGACAGAAGAAAAAGGGCTGGGAAACAGAGTAAAGAAGATGAGACAACGTGAAAGATGTGGTCTGTGTTGTGTCCCACAAGAGGCTGAACTGCGCAGTTGGCAAAGGAACTATTACATACGTTTCTCTGACGGCTCACTCTCTCTGTGATCTTGTATTATCACCTTCTACACACGCTTTAATAGTTTAAGCGGCTGTTTTCATATAGCATGCCATAAAGTAAAAACTTATATAGCATTCTACCTTAAGCCTGAGCTCTTTAGAGCAACTTAAGACCCGAGCAGCAGTTGATGACTTTGCCTGAATTAATACACGCAATAGCGCTTTGTGATGAACTTAAAATTTGATTTACTCAAGGATTCAAAAACAGATCTTTAGTACTTCTTGAGCATTCTGTTTCATTTGAAGTTATGAAATACTATATTAATGACAGCTTTTACCATATACAAGCCACATGAATAAATAAATAAAGAAACCACAGGACAAGTATGGTTGGTGTTACAGCTATTACAGAATGGTTATTCTGTATCTTTCTAGAATTACTCAGACTCCAATGTTGCATGCTATTTTGCTCAAAGCACATTCACGGTGAAGTTTACGTAGTTTGGTAGTTTGGTAGTTTCTTTCTATGTGTTCATCGCCCCGTCATTTGTGACTTTATTATTATCATTTTGTATCCTTTATTATCCTGCTTGTTAAAGTATATTGTGAGTTATACTTCCAATACACTCCATCCTCTCTCTTTCCCTGCTTTGATAGCAGAGTCCTGAAGCAGCTGAGCTGCCAAAATGAGTTCAGCATATTAGTATGATGGTCGGACAATCACTTTGTGTTTAAATGCTAGTCTGATCATCATTGGTTTCAGCTGAAACAAAAAAAGGAAAAAATAAATCGGAAGCAACCAAAACTCACAATATTCAGCCCACCAAGCAGCCAAAATGAGTGGAAATATTCTTTATGTATCTAGATTCTTCTATCTATCCAACACTGGACCTTAACCACTCATCAGAGATCTGGATTTATGATGGCAGGAGTTGATACACTCCGCTTCTTGACAAATTTTCTTTTCATGGGTTTTCCAGAGCTCGCATGTGTTACATAACCTACACAGGACAGAAAACAACTGTTGGACACTAATGTAGCTGACATTGTAGCATGTAGGTGACACTATGGCATTTTTTAGGACTCCACCGTCAAACAGCAGGTTCAGTGCGATTAAATTAACCAGGCACACTGATTACAATCAGAACCATGACCCTGCATCATAACATTACACTTGAAGCTGCTAAAACATGTGAAGCATCTCAGGGGAGACTAATTAAGTCTTCTTTAGGAGCCACTTCAGGTGCTCAGGGAAAGATTAAGTTGACATGTTTTTAAAAAAACAAAGTTCTCATTGGGGCTTGAAGAAATCAGTCTGTTAAAAAGTGCCGTTAATGAGATCAGACTTTGAACCAGGATTCAGCTGACAATATTGTGGAGGGACTGTAAGAGCCAAAAAATCTCATACTATGGTTCCTTTTTTATTTTGCGTGCTTTGTTGCGCTTTTGTGTGACTGATTTTTTTTTAATTCACTAGGGCAAAAGAATGGTAGAAAAAAATGGGACAATCTTTGGAAAGGTACATTGTATGCAACCTGCAGTGAGTTCAGCTCAGAGAGTCAGGGTAGATACATTGAGTGTGGAAAAAAGTTTGAGAAAAATGAACAAATGTCTTCTAGTTACTCCTGGGGTTGTAATCTTCTCTGCCCCCCCTTAAGTGTCCTGTGGGCCCCTCGTGTAAATTTGAAGGTCTTGACCCAGGTCGTAGCAGAGTTCAGGGTGCATAAATCAGAGTCCTCAGAGGCCTCCCCCCGGATATACCATGACTTCTCTGCTGTACATCCCGTTACCCAGCATGATAGAAACCCCAGCCCCATTCAAGTTCCTCAAATTCCAACAGGCCCACTCATACCGACATCATACAAACATCATTCCAACATTGTACCAACATTATACCAACTGCACAAGATCACTTTCAGATTTCACATGTCACTGCACATCACCCAGAAAAGTTTTTGAAAAAGCTGCTAGGTCTAAAGAGAAACTCTATTTTAGAACGCTAACAAGTGGGAGAATAACCCAGTTAGCGAGTGATTCATAAAAAATTTGTTGTCAAAGTTAAAATGACTGAA
Source organism: Halichoeres trimaculatus (assembly GCF_033239565.1). Lineage (NCBI taxonomy): Eukaryota > Metazoa > Chordata > Actinopteri > Labriformes > Labridae > Halichoeres > Halichoeres trimaculatus. The sequence goes on along the minus strand of NW_027437186.1, from coordinate 13,819,159 downwards.
TATCAAAATCTATTGCCTCAACACTTTAATCTTTTAAATTTCACTCCTTTGAAACGTTTAATTTTTAAATGCATGGGATATTAAGTCTGTTTATTTTTTTAACATTTAACATGTCATTCAAGAAGAAGAAGTAAAAAATATGTTGCTGTTACGTGAAGATCAGAAACCACAAAAATAAGCAGAGCCTTAGTCCAGGAGTTTAAACCATAGCTACTGTGAAATGTTGATTAAAAACAAAACTTAGATCATTTGCAGATCTTTAAAGCCTATATTTAGTTTTGACTCACATTTTTTTACCATGTTTTACCTTTGAAATTCTGACGATCTCTAAAAGTCTGGAACAGAGGCATGAGATGAACCATGATAACCCCTTCCTTTAAAACACCCTGCATCCTTCTTTTTTGTTGTAACAATATGATTAGTAACTGCAGCTGTCAGGACATTCCATTATAGAGATTTGCTTGACTTCATACTATGTGGTTTAAAGGAAAAACACAAAGTTAATAGTACCTGCACTGGTTCTGTCCTAAACACAGGAAAAAAGCAAGATGAGTAAATGGGGAGACCATTCGTTTAGTGTCTCAAGTTTAGTCTTCATTGGAATTTTTTGAGTTACTTTATGCATCTCTTAGTGCATAGTATTTATATCATCTCCTGTAGTACAGAGCAACGTCTTCACAAGGCAAGAGGCCTTCAGATAACTCAAGAGTGTGTTTGTGTGAGGCCGCATGTAGACTAGAAGAAGAAGGATGAGGAGTGAACAGGAACGCCTCTGGTTGAGCAAGGCGGATTGGGTAAATCAGAGAAAGGAAAGAGGAGGAGGATGGGGAGATGTATGTAAGCATATATATTTGCCTCGCCATAAAGCCCTGTCGCTTGACCAGTCCTGGATTTCAGGTCTGTTAAAGACTAAATCTGTTACTGAGTTTTGCGTGCTAAGTTGGTAAGTCATCAGAATGGACTTGGAAAGAAACGGTGGTGAGACGTCTCTGTTCCCCGGTAAGTTTCTCACTTCATTATTATCCCACTTGATATCTCAATGTATATTTGAATATAGGCAACCGTGTCAAAGTACTGATCTCTCTGAATTTCTACTTTTGTAGCTGATATTGTGGAGCTATCATTTAGGCAGGGGTATTTACAGAGTCAGAGTTTATTTTAGTTTTTTTTCAGTCTTTCTTTTTTTCTTTTCCAAACAATTAAATTATGTATTAAGGTATGGTTGTATAAAATTATTTATGTATTGCTGTATAGAGGTGTATGTAAAGCGTTTTGGTAAACTACTCCTACTACTACTCACTACTGTTTTTTACTTACTTTCAGACTTGCTTGACACAACGTGTAGAAGGTATTACAAGAAGAATCCTAATGTTCATTCAGGTGGATTGGGGGTAGATGATATCTCTAGCAAAGATGATGATGGAAATGCAAGATCGTTCCCCCAAATAACAACAACTCTGCCAACTGCGGCTGTTTTTAACAAAAACATCAACCCAGGAGAGAAGCAGGTGACTTATTCTACAGGGGCGGAGACCCTGTCCAAGACCCTGTCCAAGACCCTGTCCAAGACACTGTCTGAGACCCTGTCTGAGACCCTGTCTGAGACCCTGTCTGAGACGTCCTCTTGTTTAAAGGATGAGAAAGAGAAGGAGGAAGATGAGGTTGGTGGGTGGATGTCTTCCCTCATCTTTGACTTTTTTGTTTTTTTTTTTTTGTTTTGTTTTTTTTTTTCGTTGTTTTTGTTTTGTTGCTGGTACGTGTACTCTGTAGTTTGTTAGGGTCAAATGTTTTTTTCTCCCTTTGTTTCTTTCACTGTAGCGGAGAGGAACGTTAACCACTCTCTGTATAAACCTAAAGGCCTGGCTCTCCACACTCATGGCTCTTTGGTCATGTTAGAGGCCTCATAGTGCTTTCATCACAATGTCCACTGCCACAGCAGTCACAGTGGAGAAGATGTGTGGCATCAGACAAAGTAGAGTAGCAAAACAAAGTAGAAAAAAAATTATAGGTTTGAATGAGGTGAGGTGAGGTTAATAATTTAAATGACATTGAACAGATTTAGGATAGAATTATAAAACTGGGTCAAAAATAAATAGATAATTTTAAAAAAGCAGATTACATATTTTTGTAGCAGGGCTCTCAGAAGTAAGCAGTGACAGGAAAACACTGAGGTCTCTGGAGGCCAATAACTCTGGCTGCATTAAAGTCAGGGTATGGATTATGAAGATGATGGATTGGGAGTGATTACAATCCACAATAAATGGAAATAAATATATCCAGAGTTCATTGTATGAGTGCATTTTGTTGTCATCTGAGTCTGTGGGCGACAGATTTGTGCTTATGTTTTTTTATGTATGTTCTTTTCAGACTAAGGAGACAAATGTCGTCAATAAATGACAAACACAGGACATGTTTCTATGTATGCATTGCCTAGATGCACAAAGCACCAAATAGAAACCCCCACTTCATCCAACACATTATCAACCTTTACATCCCAGCATGATTCATACAGTAATTAAGAAATTGTAATGATGAATGATGAATGAAACAGCTGTTTACTTAAATTAGCATCCTTCAGAATCATCTTTGAATTTGAATACAATAAAAGAAAAAATATTCTTAAATTTTTCTGCAATGTTTACAACACTGAGATTCAAAAGACTCTTAACTCGTGTACAGATGCTCTAGAATAAAAAGCACAATTGGATTTTCCCATGAGTAAGGCCACAAATGATTTTTTGCACAGCATGTTCAATACAAGGAAAAAAAGTTAAGGTAATGAACTAATAAGCTTCTTAGCGATGGAAAACAAATGACTGAACGAATAAACTTTTTAGAACCAAGGCTGTACTGAGGTGAAGTTTGAATGAAGTAAAAATGTAAGGGGCAGAGTACACTTCAATTTTGATCCATGACAATGTTCCTGTTTAGTTTCCATTTGACAGTGGCAGGAGATGGCAAAATAAAGAGGAACTTGATTATTTTCCCAATTAGTGGGAAAAAAGTACACATTTTTATTTAGGTTGAAATATTTCTTTGTTCCCTCTGTGCCCGAGTCAGGGCAACACTAGTGTGTAAGCTGAGACAAGGGAAGGGTCTGTTGACACTCACTCACACACACACACACACACACACACACACACACACACACACACACACACACACACACACACACACACACACACACACACACACACACACACACACACACACACACACACACACACACACACACACACACACCGAACTGCTGCCCCAAAACTTCACGGTGAAATGTAAGCCGGGTATGGCAGAACAAGACAGATTGTGTCAGCTGCTGAAAAGTCAACTTCAGGTCTGAAAAAACATCTTCAAGCTTGACGTATGCTGGTGGAGAGGTCCAGCTCCAAAACAGGGCCAGCGAGCTTTTGGCTCAGCTGAAGAGGAAGGTGCTGCTTGCATCTGAAAGACCAAGAATATAACTTCTGCAACAACACTGACAGGTTGTCATCATTACAGAGAGCTGTAAAAATTATGGGCCTTATGCAATACCTCGAGAGCTGTAGAGTTAACAGTAAGTAAACTACTAAGGTAGACCTACAGTTTGCTATACGGCATTTGGACAGTAAAACTTATATGCACAACCACTTGGAGTTCAGCACAAATGATAATGCGTTACTGGTTAATGACGCTAATGTTGTGACCTCACAAGTTGATTTTTAAATAAGTAACGTTGCCCATCAGTAGATATCAGTGGATGGATGCAAACAAATGTGTTGCAAAATGTTGTCTTCACCCACAGGTCATACATATCCTGGCTTTCTGAGATGTTGAGCAAGTTTGAAAAGTTCATGCTTACAGTGACAATATCAAAGTCAGCGGGATAAAAAAAAGCAGATTGCTTGTTGAACTGAATTATATACACAATACATTGGGAACATGATATAATGAATAGGTGACTTCAGAACAACAGGTACTGCAGGTACTGCATACACCTAGGGGATGATTTAAAAAAAAGTCAAGTTAAAAAAAAGAACTGAAGACAACTTTTTTTCTTTTATCTGCTAAGTATACATATGAAACAGTTTATAATCAGGATACATGGTTAGAAAGTTAAGAAAAAAAAGGTTGTTTTTTTTACCCTTTCATTTTCTTAATATACCAACAGCGTATAAAACAGGTTGCAAATAGAATACATGTTTTTTTAAAAAACACATATACACAAGGTGTCAAACCAAGATACACGTCAAGGTTTTTCTTTTTCAGAAGTTGCTTGTGCAACTCCGCTGTAATGGTCGCTGACAGTTAGCAGCTCTCTGATTGTAACGTATTCCCCATTGCTGGTCAGATATTTGTACACATCTAACAGTTTCTTATAGAATTGCCTGGTTGATTTCACTTCATGCAGGAGAGTCTCTGCCACAGCCTGGAGTGTGAGGTTGTCCACGGTCAGGCGACGGTTGATCAGCACATACTGGATGGAGGGAATGAAGCGAGGGGTGATGAGTCTTTTCATCAGACTGTAATAGTGATCCCGGATAAAGTAATCCTCCAGCATCTCCTGGCATTTGTGCTGTTCCTCACTGGGGTGACTGATCTTGCAGCCGTAGCACTGCTCTTTGCGGTAGCTTTTGATAGTCAGGTTGAGCAGATGATAAACAGCCGGTTTGATGGAGTCAAAGATGAGGGAAGACATCCACCCACCAACCTCATCTTCCTCCTTCTCTTTCTCATCCTTTGAACAAGAGGACGTCTCAGACAGGGTCTCAGACAGGGTCTCAGACAGGGTCTCAGACAGGGTCTCAGACAGTGTCTTGGACAGGGTCTTGGACAGGGTCTCCGCCCCTGTAGAATAAGTCACCTGCTTCTCTCCTGGGTTGATGTTTTTGTTAAAAACAGCCGCAGTTGGCAGAGTTGTTGTTATTTGGGGGAACGATCTTGCATTTCCATCATCATCTTTGCTAGAGATATCATCTACCCCCAATCCACCTGAATGAACATTAGGATTCTTCTTGTAATACCTTCTACACGTTGTGTCAAGCAAGTCTGAAAGTAAGTAAAAAACAGTAGTGAGTAGTAGTAGGAGTAGTTTACCAAAACGCTTTACATACACCTCTATACAGCAATACATAAATAATTTTATACATCCATACCTTAATACATAATTTAATTGTTTGGAAAAGAAAAAAAGAAAGACTGAAAAAAAACTAAAATAAACTCTGACTCTGTAAATACCCCTGCCTAAATGATAGCTCCACAATATCAGCTACAAAAGTAGAAATTCAGAGAGATCAGTACTTTGACACGGTTGCCTATATTCAAATATACATTGAGATATCAAGTGGGATAATAATGAAGTGAGAAACTTACCGGGGAACAGAGACGTCTCACCACCGTTTCTTTCCAAGTCCATTCTGATGACTTACCAACTTAGCACGCAAAACTCAGTAACAGATTTAGTCTTTAACAGACCTGAAATCCAGGACTGGTCAAGCGACAGGGCTTTATGGCGAGGCAAATATATATGCATACATACATCTCCCCATCCTCCTCCTCTCTCCTTTCTCTGATTTACCCAATCCGCCTTGCTCAACCAGAGGCGTTCCTGTTCACTCCTCATCCTTCTTCTTCTAGTCTACATGCGGCCTCACACAAACACACTCTTGAGTTATCTGAAGGCCTCTTGCCTGGTGAAGACGTTGCTCTGTACTACAGGAGATGATATAAATACTATGCACTAAGAGATGCATAAAGTAACTCAAAAAATCCCAATGAAGACTAAACTTGAGACACTAAACGAATGGTCTCCCCATTTACTCATCTTGCTTTTTTCCTGTGTTTAGGACAGAACCAGTGCAGGTACTATTAACTTTGTGTCTTTCCTTTAAACCACATAGTATGAAGTCAAGCAAATCTCTATAATGGAATGTCCTGACAGCTGCAGTTACTAATCATATTGTTACAACAAAAAAGAAGGATGCAGGGTGTTTTAAAGGAAGGGGTTATCATGGTTCATCTCATGCCTCTGTTCCAGACTTTTAGAGATCGTCAGAATTTCAAAGGTAAAACATGGTAAAAAGATGTGAGTCAAAACTAAATATAGGCTTTAAAGATCTGCAAATGATCTAAGTTTTGTTTTTAATCAACATTTCACAGTAGCTATGGTTTAAACTCCTGGACTAAGGCTCTGCTTATTTTTGTGGTTTCTGATCTTCACGTAACAGCAACATATTTTTTACTTCTTCTTCTTGAATGGCATGTTAAATGTTAAAAAAATAAACAGACTTAATATCCCATGCATTTAAAAAGTAAAAGTTTCAAAGGAGTGAAATTTAAAAGATTAAAGTGTTGAGGCAATAGATCCTGATATTCAGTCATTTTAACTTTGACAACAAACTTTTTATGAATTACTCACTAACTGGGTTATTCTGCCACTTGTTAGCGTTCTAAAATAGAGTTTCTCTTTAGACATAGCAGCTTTTTCAAAAACTTTTCTGGGTGATCTTGTGCAGTTGGTATAATGTTGGTACAATGTTGGAATGATGTTTGTATGACGTTGGTATGAGTGGGCCTGTTGGAATTTGAGGAACTTGAATGGGGCTGGAGTTTCTATCATGCTGGGTAACGGGATGTACAGCAGAGAAGTCATGGTATATCCGGGGGGAGGCCTCTGAGGACTCTGATTTATGCACCCTGAACTCTGCTACGACCTGGGTCAAGACCTTCAAATTTACACGAGGGGCCCACAGGACACTTAAGGGGGGCAGAGAAGATTACAACCCCAGGAGTAACTAGAAGACATTTGTTCATTTTTCTCAAACTTTTTTCCACACTCAATGTATCTACCCTGACTCTCTGAGCTGAACTCACTGCAGGTTGCATACAATGTACCTTTCCAAAGATTGTCCCATTTTTTTCTACCATTCTTTTGCCCTAGTGAATTAAAAAAATCAGTCACACAAAAGCGCTACAAAGCACGCAAAATAAAAAAGCAAGCATAGCATGAGATTTTTTGGCTCTTACAGTCCCTCCACAATATTGTCAGCTGAATCCTGGTTCAAAGTCTGATCTCATTAACGGCACTTTTTAACAGACTGATTTCTTCAAGCCCCAATGAGAACTTTGTTTTTTTAAAAACATGTCAACTTAATCTTTCCCTGAGCACCTGAAGTGGCTCCTAAAGAAGACTTAATTAGTCTCCCCTGAGATGCTTCACATGTTTTAGCAGCTTCAAGTGTAATGTTATGATGCAGGGTCATGGTTCTGATTGTAATCAGTGTGCCTGGTTAATTTAATCGCACTGAACCTGCTGTTTGACGGTGGAGTCCTAAAAAATGCCATAGTGTCACCTAAATGCTACAATGTCAGCTACATTAGCGTCCAACAGTTGTTTTCTGTCCTGTGTAGGTTATGTAACACATGCGAGCTCTGGAAAACCCATGAAAAGAAAATTTGTCAAGAAGCGGAGTGTATCGACTCCTGCCATCATAAATCCAGATCTCTGATGAGTGGTTAAGGTCCAGTGTTGGATAGATAGAAGAATCTAGATACATAAAGAGTATTTCCACTCATTTTGGCTGCTTGGTGGGCTGAATATTGTGAGTTTTGGTTGCTTCCGATTTATTTTTTCCTTTTTTTGTTTCAGCTGAAACCAATGTTGATCAGACTAGCATTTAAACACAAAGTGATTGTCCGACCATCTTACTAATATGCTGAACTCATTTTGGCAGCTCAGCTGCTTCAGGACTCAGCTATCAAAGCAGGGAAAGAGAGAGGATGGAGTGTATTGGAAGTATAACTCACAATATACTTTAACAAGCAGGATAATAAAGGATACAAAATGATAATAATAAAGTCACAAATGACGGGGCGATGAACACATAGAAAGAAACTACCAAACTACCAAACTACCAAACTACGTAAACTTCACCGTGAATGTGCTTTGAGCAAAATAGCATGCAACATTGGACTCTGAGTAATTCTAGAAAGATACAGAATAACCATTCTGTAATAGGTAACACCAACCATACTTGTCCTGTGGTTCCTTTATTATTATTATTTATGTGGCTTGTATATGGTAAAAGGTGTCATTAATATATTTATTATATATTTAGTCCATTTTATAACTTCAAATGAAACAGAATGCTCAAGAAGTACTAAAGATCTGTTTTTGAATCCTTGAGTAAATCAAATTTTAAGTTCATCACAAAGCGCTATTGCGTGTATTAATTCAGGCAAAGTCATCAACTGCTGCTCGGGTCTTAAGTTGCTCTAAAGAGCTCAGGCTTAAGGTAGAATGCTATATAAGTTTTTACTTTATGGCATGCTTTATGAAAACAGCCGCTTAAACTATTAAAGCGTGTGTAGAAGGTGATAATACAAGATCACAGAGAGAGTGAGCCGTCAGAGAAACGTATGTAATTGTTCCTTTGCCAACTGCGCAGTTCAGCCTCTTGTGGGACACAACACAGACCACATCTTTCACGTTGTCTCATCTTCTTTACTCTGTTTCCCACCCCTTTTTCTTCTGTCTCTCTGTTTTGTTTTTCCTTTCTCCTTTGTTAAACTTTGACCTGTACAGGGACCACTGCAGGCTTTTCATATCCACGTCTCTTTCTGTTGCGCAGATAGTTTGTCAAAATCTTTTTATTTATTTGTTTGTGTGTGTGTTAAAACTGTTTAAACATACCCCGTATAGTTAAAGGATTCAACCGACCAATCCTGTTGTTGCAGTCTAATGAAGAGAACTGTACCGGTTGTTTGTTTTTTTCTTTTGTTGGACTTATCGGCCAGTTTTTGATGATGTGTTTCTCAGACTTACTACAGCCACAAGTTATCTTTTCTAACCAAGCAGTTGCAAACAGTTGCAAACAGCTGAAAGCAGCTGCAAGCAGCTGAGAGGAGCAGTGCGAGCCTCAGGTTACCCTTTGAGCCTTAAGCCCTGATTTATGCCTCTGTCTCTGGTAAGGTGACTGACCTAGACAACATGGTGTTAGTTTAAACACGTCTTTAATGATGATAATAATGATTAAAATCATCACTCAGATTTGACAGAGCAGCGGTCAAAATTAATCCTAAGAGGTATGAATGTCCTGCTCAAATCATGTGTTTCTTGATGTTCTATGCAGTTGAATGAATACATGAGTGCCCTCTATGCTTTCAGTGATAGGTTCTAACTGCAGGGTACATAAGTACAACGGAGGTATTCTCCTGAAAACACTTGCACCTGTTTTTAACCACCCCAAAGGTTTTGGCTCGTTTGTGATCTGAATACGCTGCATCTGGAGTACCTGCAGTGGCTGTTGTTGCTGTTGTTGCTACCATAAACATGTTAGTTGGAGTGTGACCACACTATGCTGAAATATTTTCAATCCTTTGAAGAAGTAATGGCTGTCAGTTTAGTCATTATGAATCAGTAGTTTTTACGACGGAGCAAAGTTGCTCAGACTAAATAGGAAAACTGGCTAAATGCTGGAGTGTGGATGATGGGTTAAAGAAATGACGCCTGTAGCTTTGAAAATCTTTGTTGAGGCCCGTGGAGTTGCTGGAGTCTAGGGAGATGGAGAATGACTCGCAGAGATCAGTGGGTCTGTCTCAGAGCTACCCGGGGAAAACCTCACCCATGCTGTCGTGCAATGAGGGAACCCCGCCTACTACTGCGCCACCGTCCCGCCTCAGCTGTAAAAAGTGTTCACTGATTGCAACAAGAGTAACTGTGGATATACAGGGAGGCTTTTTCATACTGCAAAGATCTCAACACGTCTTCAGAATCTATGTTGAAGATGTGTCAAGACACAAACAGGTTACAGAAAACAGTGGAACCAGAGTATCTGTCTTACTCCCACAGGAATTGAAACTGGAGTGGAGGCCTGTAAGACCCACGAGGCCTGTAAGACCCACGAGGTGTGTGGACCACGTGTCACAGGGCTGTATGGCTGTGTGAGGCCTGTGTGAGAGAAGTTGTTTAATTCTGCTCATATAAGAATGTCCTGACAAGTAAGAGGTAAATTTAAAGAGACTGGGACGGTGAAATTTTCATTTATGAATGAACAAGATCTTGCACTTCACATTGCTCTCTCAGTTTTTCACAATTTTCAGTGTTGTAAAGAGTGTCTTGAGCCGACTGTGTCTTGAGCTGACTGCTGGAGCTGAATGAGTCTCTAGTTGAGTCACAGTGGCCTGACACTGGCTCAAGGAGAGAAAGTGGTGGGTGAAAGAGGATTTTTGTCACGTGTGGAGAAGTTGTTTCATATATTTTGCTGATAAAAGAATATTATACCGTGATAGAGGACACATTTGCTTTTCTCTTCTGTTCTGTTCAGACAGAAGGCCGACGGTAGGCTGAGAGCGGGTAAATTACAGATCTAATAGTCTGTGTGAAGGCATGTTAGCTTCTTTTAGCCTGTTTGCAGAAAAATTAGCTTTCTATCATGCTAGCTGCAGGAAAATTAGCTTTCTATCAGGCTAGCTGCAGGTAATTTAACCATCTACTAGGCTAGCTGCAGGTAAATTAGCCATCTACTAGGCTAGCTGCAGGTAAATTAGCTTTCTATCTGGGTAGCTGCAGGTAAATTAGCCATCTTATAGTTTAGCTGCAGGTAAATTAGTCAGCTATTGGGCTAGCTGCAGGTAAATTAGCCATCTTCTAGGCTAGCTTCGGGTAAATTAGCTTTCTATCAGGCTAGCTGCAGGTAAATTAGCCATCTACTAGGCTAGCTGCAGGTAAATTAGCTTTTTATCAGGCTACCTGCAGGTAAATTAGCCATCTACTAGGTTAGCTGCAGGTAAATTAGTCAGCTATTGGGCTAGCTGCAGGTAAATTAGCCATCTTCTAGGCTAGCTTCGGGTAAATTAGCTTTCTATCAGGCTAGCTTCAGGTAAATTAGCCATCTACTAGGCTAGCTGCAGGTAAATTAGCTTTTTATCAGGCTAGCTGCAGGTAAATTAGCCATCTACTAGGTTAGCTGCAGGTAAATTAGCCATCTACTACGTTAGCTGCAGGTAAATTAGTCAGCTATTGGGCTAGCTGCAGGTAAATTAGTCATCTACTAGGCTAGCTTCAGGTAAATTAGTCAGCTATTGGGCTAGCTGCAGGTAAATTAGCCATCTAATAGGCTAGCTTCAGGTAAATTACTCAGCTAATGGGTTGGCTGCAGGTAAATTAGTCAGCTATTGGGCTAGCTTCAGGTAAATTAGCCATCTACTAGGCTAGCTGCAGGTAAATTAGTCAGCTATTGGGCTAGCTGCAGGTAAATTAACCATCTAATAGGCTAGCTTCAGGTAAATTACTCAGCTAATGGGTTGGCTGCAGGTAAATCAGTCAGCTATTGGGCTAGCTTCAGGTAAATTAGCCATCTACTAGGCTAGCTGCAGGTAAATTAGCCATCTACTAGGCTAGCTGGAGGCAGGCTAGCTTTCTATGAGTGTGTTTGAAAGCAAGTTAGCTTTCTTTTAGCCTGTTTGCAGACATTTCAATGTATTCAGCAACAAGTATTCTCCTCAAGTATTCAAATAATCATAGTTTTATATCGAAAGAACATAAAATATACAATAGTGATGTATCTGGAACCTAAAGTTCCCACGGGTTGGGGCGACCAAAGTTCCCACGGGTTGGGGCAATCAGAGTTCCCACGGGTTGGGGCAACCAAAGTTCCCACGGGTTGGGGCAACCCAAAATTCCCACGGGTGTGGGCACCCCAAATTCCCACGGGTGGGGGCACCCCAAGTTCCCACGGGTGGGGGGAAGTTGATTGACAACATCAGGTGAGGGGGCGGGGTTGTTATGTAAATAATTGATTGACTACAACAGGTGTTGTTATGTAATTGATTGACAACAACAGGTGGGGGGAGGGGGTGACCTCTTGACCTCTAGGGTCGTAAATCACTTGCTGGCACTTGCCGCGTACCTATATTCTCTAAGCAGGATACTTATTTATGGTAAAATATCATTCTTCTTGAAACAACTTCTCATGACCAAAGTCCATTTATATTGTGTCAAACTGTAAAGAAATATTTGGTGAATTTGTTGTTTGTCAAAAACACTCTTGTATGTGTGTGTGTTGTAAACTGGTGGTGATGAATATTGCCATTAATTATACCGTTTACTAGAAAGAGGAATAAAGAAGAAACAATCGAAGAGGATGGATTGTTCCAGGTAGTTTCAGAATACAATGCTGCACAGAAGACCAACCACAGGGTTTGCAGTCCCTTTCATTTCAACTCATCTATGTTGGAAAACTGCTACATGGACCCACTGACAAAAGTATTAACCAGGCTTAAGGTGATGGCAGCATAACTTGGAACAACTGCACAGCAGGCTTAAAGCAGCTCCATGTATGGCCTTTACCTAAAAAGGAAAGTTTACATAAATGTGCAGTTGGTGTTTCACTAAAGCCGTTTGATGATCAAAGGATGGGGGACCTGTGCCTTGGCCATCGATATTGCTTTTAAGGAATTAAATAATGTTAATCAGGCCTAAAGCCTGCAAGCCCATTGTTATAAAGGTATGTTCTTTGAGATCCTCTGATATCTGTCCATTGGAAGTTTCCTGTGCTTTGTAAGAGAGAAAAATGGTTTCAATTCTGTTCCATATTTTAAGGCAAGCTGGGGCAGAGCTAAAAATTGGAAAAATATGCTAAATTGTCATAGTTCTTGTAAATGATATCAAATTAATTCTTAAGCATGGGAACTATCCAAGAGCAGTGCTGGATGCAATACTCAGATAAAAACCAAGACATATCAAAAAAGAAGTAGCTAGAGCTACAAAAACAGAAATGTGAGTGCCATTGTGCCCCTTCAGCAGACTTTTGAGAGGAAGTTTACCAAGAACAACAAAAGATTACGCAACTGATGCAGAATAACTAAATTTGCAGTCACAGATGCAAGTTTTTCTGAGATAGGGGCCATGGACTTCGCCAGGTGGCATATTTGGAAGTATTAGTTTGCAGCACCAGGATGTACAAAATGTTAGAAATCAGAGGCATGTTAATATCAGTCATCATATTTTGTCAAAAGTTAGAGAGAGATCAAATGGTATATCGTAAAAGATGCACAATTCAAATGGAATTTTAGATTAGCAGTTTAATATATTAATCTTTAACAACAAGAGAGTATAACAGTGACACAAGAAGCGGGATAAAGTTAATGTTTGAGTGATCTGGGAGGTCATGTTGTTAAAACATTACAGATAAGTGTCAAGAACGTTAAGGAAACTGGATATTTATGTAGGTCTGTAACTGTCGTCTTATGTAAGATTAAAGATGAGGTACAGTGAAGCTACAGCTATAAGTGCTAATCTGGCTAATCATCAAACTTGATTCCTCCGACCTTGAGATAAAAAAAGGTGGGAAATGAGCATTCTTGGTGTCCAGGGTTAGCTGAGGTTGGCTCCTGACCCAGATTCTCTCAAATCCTTTGTTTGAGGAGGATGAGCCAAGTAAGTGTCTTTAGTGCTTATAAAACATCAGATGAAAACTGCTGGTACGTGCAGACAACATGCTGGGTCATGCAAACCCACAGTTGGTCACACACCCATACTTTTGTTTACCTTGCATCATCTGGCGTCTGTTTTGTGGCTCAGTTTAGAGTTACATAGTTTAAAACCAAAATTTTTGAAGTCTAATTGATGCAGTTACCTTCAGACAAGGTAATGCCTGTCAAGGCTTCCTTTTTCCTGCAAATGCTGCCTAAATTCCCTTTCTACCGCTCATTCTACTGCTGCAGGAGCTCACACAGGCGTTAGGCCATTAAGACTCCGCCCTTAGGAACAGCTTGTGCCGATCGTGTGTTTGTTGATTTGGCCCAACTTCAAAGGGCTGTTACAGTGTAATTAACCTGAATTACTTTGAAACTACCAATTAAACTGTAAAATCACGTCTTCCCTCCCTTTCTGAAAGGCCTGTTTGTTCCTCCTGGGATATATCTGTCATCCAAAGCTAGAAATTAGCTCCTCATCCCAAGAGGACATTCACTAAAGATGTGGATGTTGCTGTCTGATCTGCTTATTTTGATCCCTGCATGGAAATCTGTTTCTATTCCTGTTGGGATGGAGTGTGTTGCGAGGACACAATGCATTGTTTAAAATGACATTTCAACCTAACTGACCTGACACAATGAACGGATAAAATGTAGAGCTGGAGCCAGGTGTATTTTATAACACAATCCAAATGGCAGCTGGAGCACATGCATTTTCCCTTGGGAGGCTATCACAAAACCCAAAATATACATATCCCATATAAGGTGTGAGAACAGGTTAAATACTCCAAGTGAAAATAAAAAATAATTAATTTGTATTTGCAAATATGATTGAACATATGTTTTGTTTGTTTGTTTGTGCCAAATCATAAAGATAAACAGTTATATACAACTTTTACACAAGTGTGTTTCTGTTTGGTACTGGATTCAGTGTTGAACTAGATATAATGACAGAGATATATTTCTTCTCAAATAACCTCACAGTTTTTATCTAACAGTAATCACTCATACATGAGAAAACTGGGAGTTGTGATCAACATATTTTTTTCCTTTATGTCATGGCAGAGTGTTACATATTGTGCAGCTAAATGTGTGAAGTGTGGATCTCCCCCAAAACAGAGTTTCATCAATTCAGCTCCTGTTTTCTCTGATAGGTTTAGTCTGCTGCTGTAACTTGCGGTAGGAAAGACTCCCTCACAGTTTGGTACAGGGGACAGGAGATGAGAAAATGGAGCTCAGTTTTTATTTCCCTTGAAGAACAGTGTTTACAAACTCTAATTTCTCTGAGCTTCCATTCTGTCTCATAGCGACCTTTTTCAACCGTAGATGTTTGCTGAGTAAGTACAGTCAGGCTTGATTATGTGCTGGACAATATTCTCTATACAATAAACTAAACCATTTATTTATTTTTTGTCTAACTTATCGATGGATTTAATTTCATTTTCTGATTGTCTGTGTAAGAAGCTTTGTTCTCTTCCTCAAAAGGTACCAGGTGAGTTTTGGAGATGTTTGGGAGGTCTTGGATTTTGAGGTGGCAGGTTTCTCAGAGGGTCTGTCTCTGAGCAGAAAAAAAGTCTGCTACAATTATCACTTGATGAAAAAAACATCTTAAATTATCTCAGAGTCCTTCAAACATAAATCAATTCAAACTTTTTAAATGTTTCTGAGATCACAAAATGTTTGCACCAGCTTTGTTGTGTTGTGCTCAGGCATCCATTCAGTCATAATTGAATAGTTTTTTATTTCTTCTTTTTTGAAAAAGGAGCCTTGTTTGAAACCTCTTTCTGCCTGGTGACTTTAGACGTGACTTTAGAGTTATTTGTGTATTCAACGCTTTACACGTCACTGGTATGTGTACTTGCTACAGCAGATGTTAGTGAACTCACTCCCCTCAGCGAGAAACTGCTGGAAGAAACAACTTGCAGGCTAGGATAGAGTTCACTGCCAACAGAGTCCCCCACTTCATTACGTTAATTTCAAGAGCACTCGTCTTGGTTTAGTTGTATGCTCCATTGATTCTTAGTGGGGTGTTTGCTCTACTTTGCCATCAGAAAGCCTGTTTGTTTTTGCATTAGCTGTTTAGGTCTATGCTGTACATTATACTTGCTTATTGTTAACTTTAACATCTTTGCACCCAAGTTTTGCTTTATGTGAAGCATCAGATGCTGAAGGTTACCCAGCGGGCTCAGTAATTTGTGTCAAGTTTGTCATTTCAATTGTGTCTTCTCCTTGAGCAGCTCACCCAGTTTGTTCTGGTGAAGTAAACATCACATGTGTGGACCATGGATTGTGTCTGTTTGCAATAAAGAAGGATGCACTTGAAGAAAGTGGATAGCAAACATCTGCATGCAGAGGACTCTGATCAGTGAGCTATGAAGGCATCATTAGTTTTACGCTATTTAACTTTTTAACAATAATCCAATTTCACAAGATCATATATTTTATGTTTTAAATGTATACCATAACCATCACAAAAAAAGAAAAGATTTTTTTTTCTATATGACAAATGAGTTTCATTTTTTGAATCAAACCACTGAAATTGACTTTTTCTTAATACTCTAGTTCATTTAGATGCACCTGTAGGTGCAGATAGATAGATAGATAGATAGATAGATAGATAGATAGATAGATAGATAGATAGATAGATAGATAGATAGATAGATAGATAGATAGATAGATAGATAGATAGATAGATAGATAGATAAGAACTTTATTAATTCCTTGGGGAGGTCCCCTCAGGAAATACAGATTCCAGCAGCAGGCAACACCAAGGGATAGAACAGCACACAGGTAAATACGATAAATTAAAAAGAAAAACACAAATAATAAGCAAAACAGTAAACTGTTGCTGTGAATAGGATCAGCATAGGATATTCAGCCTAATGATCACTTTGGCAGAATTTAAGTCACTCTTAAATACGAAAAAGATAATTTTTCATAATTAGGGAGGATTCATCAAAGTATCTCTGAAAAGCTGAAATTAAATTACCCAGAGGACATCCTTAGAGATACACTAGGAAATGTAGTTAGCTTTGTCAAGAGGTCATAACATTACTGGCCATGGATGGTGCAAACAAGGACCCGTTTTGTGATTCCGCTGGCCTACATAGATCTGATGTAGGACAAATATTATGCTGAACATTGAATTTTACATGCAGAAGTCAGACTCATTCATCACAAACATATCCTATCTGTAGTAGTGGTACCACACTGTGGTCAGTGGAGCAGGTTTTAACCTGCCCTGATTGAATGTCAGTCCATGAACTCTTACTGAGTTCCACAACCTGTGACACGCCAACTGAGAAATACCAGACAGGGGCCAGCAAGTGACCGGACCCAGAGGACAGGCACATCAACCAGAGGCAGCACTCAGGATATGTGCCTCTGTCAGCGTCTGTACTGAGAATCAGCCTTTGTGTACGTGGTATCTAACAGGTGAACGTGTGGGTGGTTGTGGAATGTATTTTAGTGGAAAGTGTTTGAGAACAGAGGCCATATTTAATGACAGCTAATGTAACATGCAATGAAATCACTTCAGATTGCATGGTTTGAGGAAACTCGTCAACTTGACAGTCCACGGTTCATTTTCCACTTTCAAACTGTCCTAAAGCCAGAGTGTGTGCTCTAACAATACCCAAGAGCTTTTTTAAAATTTGTGGATTTCACCGTGTTGGTATGCCAAGAATGAGTTTTAGACAAAGTGATATATTGTTGAATGAAAAGAAAAAACTTCAGGCTGTGGAGTACATCTCTGTGCAGATGATACATTGTTATATGCTTTGAAAGACACCAATAAAAATGTATGTGTTGTAGTTGAGTCACCAAACCTTGAGCCTGAGTCAAGTCTCACAATTTTGGTCTGAGTCCAATTGTGGATTGTTTGGATGTACTGAAATCAAAATTTCTTTTTATTGATTAAAATTTAAAATTTAAATGAAACTCAGACTGATCCCCTTAGCATGCCTGGAGATTAAATCATGATGAAGTTGCAGGCCTGTGCATCTTTCTCAGATGTGTATCACTGCTTATGTGGGATCGCTGCAGGTGACAATAAACTTAAATACTACTGCAGCCATCAGAAAGGTTTATCACACATTAAAATCTGGGACCAATAGTGGAAGAACTGTCATTTGTTGCATTACTGAAAACTGGTTTACTTAATCAACAGTTTGAGTGGGCTAACTTCAGGATCATGAATATCTCTCTCTGTCACACTATACAGGTGTCTACTACTAAACTGGGCCCAGACCTTTTACTTAATGGTCCTTTTACATATCCCACACATTGAGATGCATTTACTTTCAGTTGATTGAATTGCTTTTTGGAACAACCAGAAAGAAACAGTTGTTGAATAAGATGTGAACACACATGCAGATAAACATATGTGACAGCCCTCCATAAGGTGAAACTTTTTTTTTTTTTTTTGTGGCCTTTCACCAAACAGCAACAGCTTCTAAACAAAGGAATGTGCTTCTCCAAAACAGGAACTGTTTGCCTCTCATGAGTAACACGACTGCTTGCAAAATTAATTACACTATTTTTAGTCTGGCTTTTATACAGGTATGCACAATATTAGACTGTGCTCCGCCTGATCCAAGTGCTAGTGGGAGTGATATGTAACTTCAGAGCTGTCATCCCTTTAAGTCATGTAACAGCTGTAAGCCAATCAGGGCCTCTGATCCTCTCCTGATCCCTGCTGTCTGCAGGCAGGGGAGATACTATGTGAACAGTTATTTCGCCTGCTGCCAACTAACTCTTTTTATCTCTCTTTCTTTTTTTCTTTCTTTCTTTCTTTCTTTCTTTCTTTCTTTCTTTCTTTCTTTCTTTCTTTCTTTCTTTCTTTCTTTCTTTCTTTCTTCCTTTCTTTCTTTCTTTCTTTCTCTATATCGCTCTGTATCTATCTGAAAATGCAGAGGTAACAGTTCGATGCTATTCTAAATGGGGCATTTCCAGGTAACCTTTGTCTTAGAAAGGTGTGAATATTTTGCATCTTTAACAAAGGATTTGGGCCCACATTATTTTCTTAAAAATTACAAGAAAATATATGATGTTTTTTAAAATAAAAAGGTGTAAATTTATGAGATAAAGTCATTAGTTTGTAAGACTGGACTTATAAATTTGTAATTAAAAAAATAAATAAATACCCCCCCCCCTCCCCTGCATGATGATTCATCTTATCAAAAAGGGGCAGTGGGTTGCCCAGTTGCACTAAAAGGAGGAGCGTGGATTATCTGAATGTCAAACTCAACAGCTGAGGACAAACAGCAGTTGCAGAGGCATGCACAGTCTGCCTAGTGGCCTGTATCCAACGTTCTGCACACTCTTTTCTGTGTCCTGATTACTATGAAAATATGGTGCTGGAGCTCTAAAAGATTGAGCATTAAGTTATTAATAGGGTGCTAGGCTGTGATCTATTTGCCTTCTTCCTTTAAACATTCAACATTCAGCCTGTTAGCCTTGTGTATTTGTCCACCCCTTTGCAGAACAGGAGAAAATCATGTTTGAATATGGAGATTACAGCTTACCGTGGGGAATTTGTATAAATTTGAGTATAAATTTAGCACAGGCATCCACATTTTACCTAAATATCAGCCTGCCCCATGCTCTTCCTAAGGCTAAGTTGTGAATTTTATAATGTGGCTAACGTCATAACTTAACTTTATTCTTATCAATTTTACTTTCTTTAAATAAAATACCAATTTAATTACATAAACATGAAACTGTCCAAATCTCAAATATTTTCCTTCAGTGATAAAGTCTCAAAACTTCAACAGTTAAATAGTCAAGTGTAAAGAATTAACTTGGAGGTGGAGATAAATTAGACAAATTGAAAAACGAGCTCTCCGTGTGTCTCACAAAAAGCTTCAGCTCACTGAAATTAAATCTTCACGAAGATGAAGGAAGAAAAAATTCAATGATTAAAAGCATGAAGAGGTCACACAGAGATATAAGGTTTTAACTTTTTTACCATGGCCCCTTTAAGTTTTGTAGAGTGAGTTGTAACAGAGTTGACAGCAAGGTTTGTAAGTGATTTCTTTGCGTCCTATGTCTGCTGTTTACCTGCTTAAGACTTGAAGCTTGTTGGGTAATGGCAAAGAATAATCAAAACTTATTTACGGACAGATCACTGATAACAATGGCTCATGGAAAGGCATTCTTGTCATCGTATTGACAAATTACTTAGTTCGTTAGTTCAAGATAACTCACTTTCAGTAAATCTTGCAGAGCAGTGTTTCTCATGAACACCCCTCACCACAACACTTCAACAAACATCTTCTGAAAGTGTGAGATATGACTGTTTTCACTCCTTTGAAACCTCAGGTATTGACCATCTCCTTCATTTGTTAACCTCGTGTTGTAAGTGCACACAGCTGTTGCCTCAGAGTGACTGAAGTTTGTTTGACCTTTGTTTCCAAGGTTTATTTTGAAACCCCAGAGTTCTAACTTTGGAATGATCACCTGAACGCTGCGTGACACCTAAAGCTCAAAGTGAGTAAACACTGAATATTGGATGTCTGGCGTGGTGCATCAACAGCAAAGTCAGCAGCTAGTGCATGCAGAGAGAGCATGTCCACTACATTTTAGCCAAAAGATTGCCACACTCATCAAATAAATCAAACTGTGCTGGAAACACAACAATGTCTACAAAAATGCTTGATGCAGGGATGGCTTTGTCTTTTAAATGCCGTAGTTTTGAAAACAACAGTTGTGACATGCATCCTGAGGGGTTTGGTGCAGCGGCCGAAAGGTGTCAGGTCATTTGCAAAAGCCACAACACAAATGCAAAAGCAAAAACACTGTTGCAAACAGAACAACACAAATGCAAAACTGACAACAGGACGCAAATGCCCCAACACAACAGAAGTACAGCCATAACAGAAGAGCTTGGTTGGTTATCCCAACGGACATTAAAGTTGTGAAAGTGAGAAAAGGATTTTCTTTTTGACTTCAGCTCTCATAAATACAGCTTCTAGTGGGTGTCACCTTGTGATATCCTTCATAGTACTTATATATATTTTTATTTACGAGTAATATTTTCATCTTATATTTAGTTTTAGGAATTAGTCATGTCATTACGTGAGCATTAGAGCTACATTTATCATAGCTGAAATTGAAAAAAAAGAAAACAATCATTTACTTACTTTCACAACTTTTCTTTTTTCTGTATCTTAATTCCATTCCATTCCATGTGGCTGTACTTCTGTTGTGTTGTGGCTTTTGCATTTGTGTTGTTGTGTTTGCATTCGTGTTGTTTTCGCCAATCGGCTGACCCCTACTAGCCACCATAGTTAAGCACTGTTGGGCAGAAAGAAGGTGGCACAAGTGTGTGTTTTAGTAAGTCAAAGTCAAAGTCTAACTTTAAATCATTTAAATCATCTAGCACATTTTAAAACAACCAAAGTTGGCCACAGCACCCTAAATGCGGACACAAAGCTTGACGTGATAAAAGAATCTGTTGATCAACTGTGTCAAATGCGGCAGTCAAGTCTAAAAGCAAAGCGAAGAGATAGTAAAGCAAAGGGAAAGATAGAGCAGGAGGAGAATTAAGCTGTAACTATAATATGAACCATAAGCTAATGTCCGAATGTCTAAACGGTGAGTGACCAAAATCTGCAATACATACAATGCAATGGGTGACAAATGCCAGGTCTTACATTTTGCCCACTTCATCTCTGAATAAGACACACTAAAAGTGGTATAGATGTTGATCAAGCCTGTGACTATTTCATGTGACTGGTTCAAGAGAACACCGACATGGAACAGTTGGTCCCTGAGTTAAAACTAATATGTAGCAGAGCATCCTCAAAATGGTACATACAGAACATTCAAACTCTGCGATGATACCATGTGGAGATCAGTAATGACATCCAGGGCAAGGCTGGGTTGAGATTTCATTAAATTAACTGTTTTCTTCTGCATTCATTAAAGAAAAAGGGAATATTAAAGTTAAAACAATCTGGCCTGTGTTTACAGCCCCCTCACTGGCCTCTGTTCTCCAAATAAAGCAGCTCACAGTGGATAATTTTTAACCTTCGAAATCGATAAAGCAAAGGAACTAAAATAGCATCTGTGTCAACATGAAAGGTGGACAAAACAGCAACTATTGTGACTAAGAGGAAGAACCCCATAAACCCTGAAAGTGAATGCCTTTTTAGAGGAAAAGGGAAGTTTTTAAAAACAAAATGTTCACAAGTCGAATGTTAAAACTTTAAAATATCAAAGGTACATATTGATAAATTGTTTCATCATTAAAAGTATTTTTTAAAGCTAATCCCATTCAGCTCAGAGAAAAAAAAACTTGAGGGTTCACAGAGACTTCCATCAATGATTTATGTTAACACATGAGTCGTTATCAGGGTTAAGGTCAATCACAAACAGACCATCAAGGCACATTCACTGCTTAATCAAATTAAGTATGCAAGCTTTCAAAAGTACATTTAGTCTTTTGTCTCCCTTATTCCTTTAAGCAATCTCACTGTTTACATTAAAGATACTCATAAACAGTTTGACCCATATGTTCAATTTTTTTTTTGAAATTTTAAAAGTTTTGCATGTAGGCAACTTTAGCAGGAAAATATTGACTGGAATTTGTGACAAGAATGTCATAACCTTTCTTAATCTGGCTTGGTCTCAAAGAAACTGGCCTTTAACTTTCTTCTTATTTTTCTTTATAGAATCTCGTCCCATGTTAAATACAATTTCATCTGCTTTTAATTCAAAATGTGGAGTACCACAAGGACCTATTCTCAGTTCACTTTAATTGTCCGCTGAAATGATTTCTAATCGTCTAACAATTTTAATAATTTCCCCACATGCCTCAGGCACATAAAACTCTGAATGTCACAAAACTAGTTAAAACTTTATTAGGACAAGTTCGAAGTTTTTTTCTGGTAAAATCCATGTCTGTAGCCCTCTGTATTACAAACTTGGCCATAACACTAACTGAGAGCAAAACATTTGAGAGTTTGAATTTGGGGTAGACTTTATTGTTATACAATTATATGAAATAAACTGTCTACTCCCAGTTTGATTAATTATGATGTATAAACACATTTTTTAACAACCTTCATCTTGACACCCTCTGATATCATCATTTATTCATACTTTCTTAATTTTTTTTTTTTTTGACTGTTGTCATGAACTACATACGGATATGATTCAGAGCTACTTCCACAAACTCCCGCTCATTTAGAAAGCTGATGCTCATATTTCAACAGTTACCAATAAATATGACCTCATTATATTTTCCCTCCCTGACTGACCAACTGTACTGTGACACACTTTCAATTTATGATTGCATTTGATCACTTTCAAAGCCATAAAATGACCTGCTCAAAGATACCCTCGAGAACTTTGAACCCCTTTGTGCTTGTGTGTTTCCAGGTTTTTGCAGTCAGACAATAGGCAGGTCTTTATATGGCTTCTTTAAAATCAGGGCTGTAATATTCTTCGGTTGATCCGCTTTTAAGAATTCTTATTATTGATATTATGTACTTGAGAGGTATAGTAGATATAATATGATAAGCTATTTTAAAGTCTTTAGTGCTCCAATCAACATTGTGGCAGACACTTGCTTTTTGACTTATTTAATTGGTGATGATGCATTTTAAGCTCATCAGAGTTTATGTTAATAAAAAAAACATGGGTCACAAAACCCATAAGACCTCTAATAGTATAATAAGCTCAAACATGCTTGAAATTTTGTTAAAAAATAAAAAGATAAATAAAAAAAAGTGAAATTTGGTCCTATATAGAGACAAATTGTTTATTCATGTATTCATTAAGGAGGTCTCTTCTTACTCTCCAAGATATTTTACCACTCTCTGGTTTCCTACAGGATGGCCAAGGTTGTGTTAAGTTGTTAACTTTCACAGCCTTAATTCTTAAATATGACACCATTAATTTGTTTTAAAGTTTTATTTTGTCTGCTTTTTTGTGTTTTTATCTGCATTCCATTTTTATATTTTGGTACATCTGTGAAGCACGTTGTAACCAACTAACTAAAGTATCAAATCAAATAAATAAAAATATTTAATTTTAATTATTATGACGGATCACTGTGTGACTTTACTTAACCAACCAACATTTTTTTTCACTTTATTTTATTTTATTTGTTTAATTTTTTCTTCTTTCGTGTTGTTTTATTTTTTTTTCCTATTTTTATTTATTTGATTTTTATTTCATGTTATTTTACTATATTGTATTTTATTTATTTATTTATTTATTTATTTATTTATTTATTTATATTTTTCACAAAATCTTGGGTTAGTCTGGCATCAGAATATCCCTTTGAAAGTTGTGCCTTACCCTCTCTCTTGAATATATAACTTTTATCTTTGCAGAGTCAAATCAATCTCTTGAAAGTAGTCAGAGTCCCTGTTACTGCCTGATGGAAATCCCAGTCATGTCAGGGGAGAACCATTTATGCAACAGTCTTCTGTGAGTCATGTGAAGATTATCTCTCAAACCAGTAGGGGTCCATCATGTTTCTCAAATAGCAGCTGAAGCAACAGGCTGAGGTATCCTGGCTATGAGGCCCATGAAGGCAACGCTCCCTGTCAGCTGGCCTGCAGCCAGTTCAACTCTCTGCTGATTGGTTGGCATACAATTCCACTGAACTCTCATTGGCTGTTGTAGAAACCATATGACAGCATATGCAAATTGTCTCTATGTGGCAGTTGAAATCCCTGAGTGCTGAGCAAACCGCTGCACTGAAAGGCAGGAAGAGAACAAGAAGAGAAGAGAGGAGGAAGAGAAGGGGGTGTGACGAGAGCATGCACTTTTAGAAGAAGCTGCTCGATAGATTCCTGCAAGTCAAAGGGACAGAAAAGTTTTCAAAGTTCTTCACCCCTTGGAACTGACAGTTTTCTTTCATGAGTGCTACAAGGTAAGAAACACTGGAAGAAATCAGTTTGAGTTAATACAAAAGTAACGCATGTTGGCTCTTTATGAAGAGAAGATTGAACCGTGGGACTTTTGTCTGACCATAATTTGGATTCGTAGTCTAACTCTGAGACACAGTTTGGCTTCAAAAAAAGTTTAAGCATAAGTTCTCCAAATTCGGACAGCAGGATTTAAGTTATCGTTATTTTACAGTTTTATTATGGGGTTTCATTAAGCCACTTTTTTTAAAAGTTGATAAAGAGAATTGCACTTTCTTCAAAACTGCGCTCAGTAGACTGTGTTCTCAACTTTTTTTTCCTCTGTCCTCACTCACATCTCACTCCCTCTCTTCCTCTTGTCCTCCCTCAGTGTTCTCAGGTCTTTCAGCCCATCAGCAATGCCTGGCCCAGTCATGCCCATAGACGTGGCTATGAGATTCTACATCAGCCACTCTCCACCTCCTCTGCGAGGTTTCCTCAGCTCATATGAGGATCTGCAGAAGGCAAAGAACCGAGTCAACCAGTCAACTGTTTGCAGCCAGAAGCAGCAGCTCTACAAACCCCTGCGGCCCTGTCTCAGCAACCAGCAAAAGGCCGTGGATGATGGCAACAGTGTGGGCTGGAACAACAACAAGGGAGGCAAGAAAAAGGTGGTGTTTGCAGACATGAAGGGAATGTCACTCACTGCCATCCATGTCTTCTCAAAATTTGATGATGAGCCATATCAGAACAAACGTAATGGAGGGATCACAGAGGACCTGCAGTTTGACATGGCAGACCTTGAAGCAGCCACAATGGATCTTAAGATCAGCTCAGTGCGAAGCCTCGCTCTGGACTTTAAACAGCCCTCTGCAGACTACCTGGATTTCCGGAACCGTCTGATGAAGAATTCAGTGTGCTTGGAGAACTGCTCGCTTCAGGAGCGCTCTCTGACTGGCACCATCAAGGTCCGAAATGTTGGTTTTGAGAAGGCAGTGCAGTTGCGGGCCACCTTTGACTCGTGGGCCAGCTTTACCGACATTGAGTGCACCTTCATGAACAATGTCTACAGCTGCCAGGACACTGACACCTTTGCATTCGTTCTGGAGCTGCCTGCTCGTATCCCGCAACAAAACCGTGTTGAGTTCTGCATCTGCTACAAAACCCAGCATCAGACCTACTGGGACAACAATGATGGCAAGAACTATGGGCTCAAACATGTTGGCTGGAACGGAGAGGACCTGCCCATTGAGACGTGCCCTACCTCTGCTGAGCAGAAGAAAAGTGGGGGTGTAAAGGTGCTGGAGATGGAGTTTGATCAGTTTGGCAGCCCACGCATGTCAAGTGGACTCTTCCCTGGTTGGCAGAGCTGGGGTCAGATTGATAACACTGTGCCCTATTGGTGAAAAATCTGTGTGTTTGCTGAAACGGTACCTAAATAAGATAGCAGACACTGACAGGGCATTCAGTACAAACCCAGCTGTGGGTTTCAGCAGAGACTGGCCCTCAGCCAGGAACCAGTCCGAAACAAACAACCTCTGCTTTTTTGGCAAAGGAAGTCCACACACCAGACAGAAACCTAACTGTAAAGTGCTCAACTGACCTGCTTCTCAACGTAACACTTTTTTTTTTTTTTTTTGGCCTGAGAGACTTGATGTTCTGTGTTGGGAGGACGAAGGATTTGTGTTGTTATACATATTCCGCTTTTGTAAAATATGGATGTGCCTTTTCAGAGTGCCTGCCCACTGAAACACAGTCTAATTGTAAAATATGCACTGATTGAGATACCCCTCTCAATGTGAGGTCTGTAAACTGAAGAAGTGGGAGTGGAGCTGATTAAGTCCTTCATATTGAAGGGAAAGTACAGGGAGTGCAAGGCAACAGAATGCTTCTCCATAGAATGAAATGTAGCTGATATATTTCTAATAAATGCACACTAAACTTTTGCACCTTCAAAGCAGAAAAATAATTCAACATGATTCAAAATGGCCTTAATTCTGATATTGAGTCATGCAGCCCTTTCTTTCCCTCCATGTTAACTGCACATGTGTATAAAACGAAATATGTTTGGCTGATGCAATTTTGAGGTAAGTGTTTTAAGGAACTGAGCTGCTATTGACAAAGGTGTCATAAGAAAGACTCTGGATGTGATTGGTTGTTTTGAACAGGGAAGAAGTTTTGTAATTTTTGAGGTTACGGTATGTCTGGAAATGGAATGATGAAAAGACTGAATGTTTTTATTTGCTTGTTTTCACAAGTGCAATTCTGTGATGGGTGTACAGTATGTGTGGCTGGAAATGAGATGTCTGCTGTGAAGAAAAAACTGTTCCCCAGGATTTTTGAGTTTCACTTGAAGGTGTGTGTTGCTGACATGCACTCTGTAAGTCATGTATTTACTTTTCTGAAATAAATTTCTATATTTGTGCAAAAACCCACGACTCCTGGCCTGTTTATTATAACATATAATAATTATAAAATATCAAGATGATTTGGTAAATTATGATACATAATGCTTAACAAATGCATAAAGTAAAAAAAAAGCACTATTGTGTGTCATAAAGCAGGTTTTATGACATGTCATCAATCATCCATATGAAACTAGAATAACAGGTTGAGAGTTTTCCCACACATTTCTTTTCGTCATAATAACATTCATACATGTGACTTTTCATATAATAACAAGCAGTGATAAAAATATCAACAAGTATGTTTCAAAGCACAACACTGGAACCACCTAAAACACCAATCGAATAACGTGATTCACCGTGTATGGCTCCATTAACGGTTTCGATTTACATGAGTAATGTTTGTAAACATCAGAGCAAAAAAAAGTGTTTACAAACATTTGAGCGTGATAAATTATAAAACTTAACCTTTAGTTACCTCAGCAGAAATTTAAACTTGGCAGTTGTTGTGAACCAGGGCTCCACATAAGGCATCATATAAGGGGTCACCTGCTCGTGTATCATGAGCAGGTGGCTATGCAGATTGGTATTCTGACAGGGATTGCAAGACTTTGATGCTAAGTTGGGCTAATTGGGCTACCAACCAATAAGATTAAAAAACATATTTTTTTAAAGAACTAAACCAAATGGTTCCTTAGAGTACATAGTAGTTAAACTATTTGACATCTATGGTTTTTTTTTTTGTTCTTGTTTTTTTGTTACTATTAGTAATAAAGATAAAGATTATATCACGTTATTTCAACATCTCTTTCAGCTCCGAGTTTCTATTATATCTCCATCTCCTTACTATAAATTTGTTATTTCCGTTCTTTCTTCATCTTTCATTTATTTTTTTAAGTTTGTTTTTAATTTAGGAAAATAATAAAATTGTCCTTGAAGTTGCTCTCTAGTAACTGAAACTTGGGTTTCTGACACAACTATAGACTGTGTATGTATCAGACTACTTTCAACAGATTGATTTTACCTAAGGCATGATCAGGTTGGTAAAGAATTAATCCCCATCATTATTGTTTTTTCACCAATCAGAATCAAGTATGTGTATAATAATATAATAATACAATATTCATGACTTAAGAATGCCATAGGTTATTTATACTTTGCATGTAATACCATTACAGTGTAACTGTGAGAGGAGTATGAGATTTTCATTTATTAAGCTTTCCCTTATTCTTTTTAAAACATTTGACGCAAGTACATTTTTAGAAGACGTCCAACCTTCATAAATAATTTGTAAAGCAGTTCAAATGTATCTAATTGTACTTTTTAAAAATTCTACATGGACTGCACACAAATTTTCTAAGTCTTAAGACTTCCCTACTTTTTTGTTTTAATTGACATAGCTGCTGGAAAAATCTCTGTTCAAACACATAGTTATCCTTTTGGAAGCCGGGTTTAGGGACAATCCAGATTTGAAGTCTGAGAAGTCAACATCAGCAAGTGAATTTTGACCTTCAGCCAGTTTAACCCTTTACAACAGATTTAGAATGACCAAATCAAAACACTTGGTTTTAAGTTCAAAAGTTCAATCAAATCCTCACATCTCCAGCACCTCATGTATGTATGCCTTAAACTTTATGCACTCCAAACTTCACAGCAGAAAGCACATTTGTATGCTTAAAATGAGGAAGCCTTTCAACTCTTTCATTTGCATTAAAGCAGAGAAAACCTTAGTCATATGTCTGCTGGCCATTTTTTCTCTCCCCTTCCTCAGACTCATTGTCTGCGCTGCTGTCCATACCGGATTCTTATTCAGCAGGAAGAATAATCGGTCCTTTTCTGTGGCATGCACAAAGGAAAGACCTTAGGCTGGACCATGATGACCCTCTGAAGCCTGAAAATTCCTGCTTTATCACAGTTTTAACCCTTTGGGTATTAACTTTTTTGCTTTTCTGGATATCTCCTTTATACACAGAGACTCTTTACTTGCAGCTCTTAAGAGTACCAAAGCACAGAAATTTCATGCCAACTTATTCAGAAAAGCAGCTGATCCAGGATTCTTTGTCAGCTGCAAGGATTTGGATACTTTTTTGTACATGCTGCTTTTGAGATAGTTTTCAGTTAAGATAATTTCCTTTCAAATTCACGGCTCTTCATAAAACACATGGGAGACTTCTGATTGACAGTTTTCTCATATTGTTACCTCTCAAAGGGCTTTTCCCCTACATGCCCAGGTCCAGTGTTGTAGTCAAGTGACCAAACCTCAAGCCCAAGTCCCCAGTCAAGGTACATGGTCTGAAATGAGATGATGACTGATCCTGTTGGTAGCTATAAATATTTAAGAGGTTGCAGAGCGTGTGATTGTATAGAGGGCCACTCTCTGTGGAACATTGTTTCAGCTGTGATGGGAAGGTGTCTAATGAACCTCCAAATAACTGTATCTGGCCCACTCATCATTTGGAGTTAAAATGAACAAACACCCTTGACTTACTGGTTGAGTCACTTTATTTGCCAACATTGCCAGCAGCAGCTAGCTAACCATAATGCCAATAAAAGTATCTCTCATACTTTTCTGGGTTCTTCCTGAAAATATGTCCACTGAAGTTTGGGTCTGTCATCGTCTCCCTCCTTCTGGTTCCTTTACAAACTGAATTCTTATTAGGTCCCAAAAGGTCAGTTTCTTAATCTTCTAAGTCAAAATACAGGCAGTTCTCTGGTACAAGTCGAAGTCAATGGTGCCGGGTTCAAATTGGGTCACAAGCCTTGATTTTCAGGCCTCAACTTGGACTTGAATCCGAGCCCACTTTACATGCATTTGCTTTTAGTTCAGCATCAATTTGTTGGTCTATCTGTGGAGATTACAGTATGATCTTCAGAGGAAAATCCGACCTTAGGGAATCCTCAAAGATCACAGCTGTGCTCTCCCACTTCTCTGAGGTCCAGTACGGAAAATTGAAAAGTAGATCTCATGGCAGCTTCAGAAGCCATGTTCATCCTCAACTCTATTTTCCCGCTGGCTCCAATTCATCCTCACCTGCTGGCTGACCTATCCACATTCCTGTGTTACCTGTAATATCCTGATGGATCATTTTAAACAGTGTCTCTCTGCAGCTCTCCGTCTGTCTGGTTTTTATTCCCCTTGCATGCATACAGAGTTATGTGTTTCTACACTGCTTCTCTGTTTATTACACTGCCTGGTCTCATTTCCTTTTGTCCATTCGGTTTTCCTGTTCATATATTTTTTTCTTTTTCTTTCTCATGTCATTGATGACTTTGGACAGGATGTCGGACAAGAATGAAGGAAATGCCAGATATATTTTTTTCCCAATGGTGTGTTCAAACGTGTTCATACGCCCTTGGACCATTTTCCGAATCATTTAATATTTTCCTTTATAAATCTCTGTTACATCATGTTTCATAATGCAGAAAACCAGTTTTAGTTATAATCAGGAACAAAGGGTGTTCCACAGGGTTCAGTTTTAGGCCCACCTTTTCTACTTTAAATGAGAACATTATGTCCTCTTCTATGCCGATGACACTGAGTAGTATAAGGTTTGTACCTTCCTTTAAAATTCTACATATTTAACTCCATGGCTGATATTCACAGTAAATGCAAATAAAGCATTGTATCTCTAAAAGATGAGAGGAACATGGAGAAGTATCTGAACAAAAAGAAGAACGCCAGAGAGTTAGACTCGCAAGGCAGCACCAAAATTAAAACAGGCATGACTCTGTAGTGGAAATCACTACATAGACTCAGTCAGTTCCAGAAATCATCGTCTTTGAACACAATTTGCCCTTCAACTGCGCTATACAGGGAGAAAACCACGGGTAAACACAATGAAGGAGTGTTGGTGACTTCTCTAGGCCCAAGCTCAGCTTGAGATGCTTGAGGCTTAATGAAAATTGATTGTTAACAACACTTTGACCACTGCTCTATGTGCTATCAGCACACTACTCAAAAGCCAGGAACCCTGATAGTATGGAAATGCATAGGTAAACAATGGTAGTTTCATACATAGGGATGTCTAAAAAGGCATCTTTGAAGCGTTTTGTACAGGTTTGGATTAACATACGCTGCTATTCCATCAATGCTTTTATCACAGAAGACCTTTTATGTTACATTAAAAACAAAGCTGAACCTCATTCTGCACCTATCATAACAGTATGTCTCCATAGTAGTAGAGTCTGGTTGCTGAACTGGCTTGCCTGCAGTCCCAATGTATGACACATTGAACAACTGAGTGCATCACAAGACGAAAAATAGCCAAA
Source organism: Halichoeres trimaculatus (assembly GCF_033239565.1). Lineage (NCBI taxonomy): Eukaryota > Metazoa > Chordata > Actinopteri > Labriformes > Labridae > Halichoeres > Halichoeres trimaculatus. Next base: position 13,788,171 of record NW_027437186.1, on the reverse strand, counting down.
AGAGGCTCTGATTTGCTGAAACCCTGTATCAGGAAGAACTTATACGCTGTTCGCTATCAAAACTCCAGAAACTGGACTTCTCTGCTCCAACAAGTCAAGAGTGTTTTTAAAGAAAAGGTGATATAACGCAATGTTAAACAAATTGCAGTCTGAGCTTTTCAAATGTGTTTCAAAGAATCCATTAGGAAAAAGGCATAGAGACTACACCATGGGAATAAATGCAAGACTCAAAGTCCGTTCAATCAAAAGGCAAAGGTTGGTACGTAGGCGATCCACAAATACATGCAAACAGGCAAAAAGCTAAGCAAAAAATACAGGAAGCAGGTCATTCACTTCATAATAAACAGTATGCTGATACGATGACACACAAAAATGATGGTTCCAATCACCAATTGTTAATCTCAGTAATATCAACATTTCAAATCCCCAGTTTACCAGTGAATTTGGCACCGCCAACCTTGTCAGTGCTGTTGAAAATACTTGAAGAAATTTCCAACCAGAAGAAGGGAAATGTAGACCAAACCACCCATGGAAAGAAGTCACAGGGTCTTGAAAAAATGAATTTCAGTGTAGGACATTTCTTGATCCTGCTGACTTGCCTCAGTCAACCCCCGCAACTCTGGTCCTGTCTTGCCTGGAGCATCAGTGTTTTGAAGTAAGAAAGATATTTGTTTACTTTTATTCATCGAATTGTTTCATTGCCAGGAATGTGCAACTTGATTCACGTGTAGCCTGCAGCCAAAAAATGGTAAAACATTAATGGAGGCAGTGAATGACTGGGCGGAAATGATGCAATCAGGATGCAAAGACAGAAACCTCCCATTTACTAACATAAGGTCACAAAAACAAATCCAAGTAAACAAGACTCCACAGAACAGTCACTTAAAGGGGCTGTGAGGAGTTTCTAGGTGATCTTGAAAAAGTCTCCTTTTTGGATATATGCCTGATTGTAATCCATACCTTCTTAGCCTCCTGGCCAGGACTGGATTGATTTACAGCATGTCAATGTCTCTATGAAAACACAGAATGTAAGATTTGAGTTCAACTAGTTGAGTCACAAAGTTATATTAATGGATTTGGCAATTTTAAGAAAGTAATAGTGACTTGTACCAGATGTGAATGACGTGCTGTCAGTAGGCACTGGTAGCAGGTTTGCATGTAATATCTCATTTGAGAAGGTGACTTTAAGCAACCCACTATCCACTAGGGTGGAAATGCTACTCAAAATATGGGAGATTTGAAGTGGTTAACTGCCCGTGTGGTGATTTTCAAAACACTCACATTGCAATGTGCAAGTTAGAAAGAATTCATGGCCTCAAACTAGTTGATCAGATGTCCCCTCTCCTGTGAGAAAGTACAACCTGTTTCTTTACCCTTATCCATTAAAAAAAATATATTTTTTTTTCCTGGGAGAAAACAAAGAACACCTATAAAATATGAATTTATGTGGTGGTGAAAAGTTATTCGGCATGTTGACTGTTTTTGGTTTTTGAGGGGCAAATACTTTGTGTACTTGCAACAAATAGATTTTTCTTGTCCCTTTTAAAACTGTATGTTAAGGTAACTTGTTCATTTTAAGCCTCCTGCCTCAGGTGAGAGGTCATAGGTCATCAGTTAGGACAGCTCAGTCTTTGGAACGTGACTTGATAAGGAACAGATTGCGACATGTTCTATTTTTTGGTGTCAGCATGCACCAGTATCTCAGGGGTTCCCAGTGGTACGTAAGAGTCTGAGTACTCACAGGTTGGACATCTCATGATGTGAATTGTGTTGTTCTGGGTCAAACATTGAAGCTCTTATAATGTAATCATTGTTGACCACAGTTGTCACTGGAAAGCAATGACAATAAGGTTCATTGATTTTTTTCTATGTGTTGTGTCATCACTGAGATTAAATTTAGATGGTCTGAGGACCAGTATGCACATATGTTCCCTTCCATTGTATATGGCAAGAGGTGAGTCTGACAAAGCAGAAATCCTGCAAAGATGAACCCAACACTCAAAAGCCTCTTCTCACTGGTGACCGTGAGAACAAAAAACAAACAAAAAAAAACTGTTTTCATTTGTTCTGCATATAATAATTCTTCAACGCAATATAAAGAATTCAACAGTTTGACTTTAGCCGCTAAAACACATGTCTGCTTTACAGACTCTGTGCATGCTGGTGCTTAAAATCCAAATCCCTTCAGTGTCCCTCATCTTCAGAGCTAAGCACAGACATCTTCTGCAGATTTTCTGGTAATACTAAATATTTTTGCCCTGTACCTAACCACGAGTGTCTGTAATCCAGAATATTTATACCAGTGGAAATGAGGGTGGACCTGGGAGGTAGACCACAATTGCCTTTAGCTTGTCCAAACAACCCAAAGACCGGATGTAGTCTTGAGGTTTAATGAGGCAAAGGAGATCATCCTGATCAAACGACCAGTCCTGCTGGAAAAAGAGTGAAACCAAACCTCTAAGAGAAAGACTGCCGAATACTAGGGCCAATTGCATGGTTGTTGTAGTAAAGGGTTGTAGGCATGGCTTTCCCTGATCGAAGTCTACAGTAGAGGCTTCCCTGCCAGGTCAGCCCCAGGGGTGACAGGATGGGGGCGCCGGCTGAAAAAGCCTCATATTGGCTAGAGAACAGGAGAGGAGACAAGCTGAATGTCAGGAGGAGCGTATGGGACGTGGCTTGTCCACTACTGGCTACCTACCAAAGGTAGGGAAAAAAAAAAGACATATCGGAGGTTTAAACAATCAATGACTGCTGGCCATAGTCTGATGACATCAACTCCTCTTGGCCAACACTTTGTTCATAATGAACAGGAAGCATGTTTTGATTGAAGGATTTTATTCAACAGCAAATTCTTAATTTTCTGTTTTAATTTAAGCCATGGAATGTGACATAAAGCCACTACCCAAAATTACATATAAGCAATTTATTTTTGAATTTATTGGTACCTTTATGGAGGCAGTTGTATATGTATAGCTCTTCAATAGGCCTATACAGATCTGATAAAGCTCGAGCAGTATCGAGTGTAATGTAGTGATTTCCTTTTCCATGTGAAATTAAAATTTCCTTTTTTTCTGCCAGTCACACAGAAAAGCTCTCTGCTGACAGTTTTGTTATCTCCATCCAAACTCCAAGAGCTATAATTCTCTGGACTGTCTGATGAAAACATGAATTGTCCCCAACATCACATCAAACAAGTGAGGAGGGCTCTTTCGTAGCTTTCATTTAAACAGTGTGTTTGTTTTAGTCGAGGGCTGTGTCACTACTACCACTGAGGCTTGACCCAAAGTGACACTGATAGCCTCCACTCACACGTGTTTGACCTCAAGCACACCACCTTGTACTTTAATACGCAACTCAACACAGACACCAACCGTCACCAAGTCAGGCAACAAAGGCTCAGATGCCAAAACAATGAATCAAGGAGACTAAAGAATGTTAAACCAAACTTGTGTTTAAAGGTTCACATGAATGATGTCACTCAGTCTGACAGAGGGGGAGGTTAAATGTTTTAAAACTCATAAATATTTTTCTGCCCTTTCACTGATTATCTAGCACTGGAATTTGAACAACTTTCATCACTTCTCCATATATGATCATTTTGATCATATATGGGGAAGTTATTTTCTAACAGGCATGAAATATAGCACAGTGTAGTGCTATGAGAACTGTATAGCTATTAATAGAATAAAAACAATAAAAACAGGCAAATGTGGCAATTGAGTTTTTTTTCTTCTTCTTTTTCAAAAAAAAAGAAAAGAAAAGAAAAAGTATTTATCCTGGCTTTAGTAAACTTCCAGAGATGTATGAGCAAAGGCTGTAGGTTTCCAGAGGCTAACAATTTTGTTCTGTACAGATATATCTGCCTTAAATCAAATGTCCTGTTCCATTGTCAGACTGATGTAGCATGACAGAAATGTTCTGTGTCGAGTGTCATTATGGTTTTCTGAACAGCTCAGTGCTACCAGCAGACGGTCTGCCTCTGACCTGATCTGGGAGGTCGGAGGATGAATTGCACACACATGATCACTCACACACACACACACACACACACACACACACACACACACACACACACACACACACACACACACACACACACACACACACACACACACAGTGAGGGCACACTATATGTGGTACTGAGACATGCGTCATGGCTCCTGCTATCAGTGAAGTGTCACGTGTGATTCCGTAAAACAGTGAGATTAAGTAGCAGCTAAATAAAGCTCTAAAGGATGATGAATGTCGATTACTGCTGCAGTGAAAGTCAATGATCACGTCCAAATAAGTTTTATTGCTGGCTGTTGATGATGAAGAATTATTTCTCCCATTTCCATTACCTTAATAAATAGACGCTATAGCAGGGCACTACTTTACCTTTTGAGGCAGGCTTTATGTCACAGCTGCAGTAAAAAAAAATAAACTGGAAAAAAAAAAAAAAAAAAAAATTATATATATATATATATATATGCTAAAAAAAAGCATACAACAACAGCATTCTAATAGCATATAGGCCCTGTCCTCCAGGACACTTTTAAACAGTGTATATCTGAATGTCTCTGTCTGCGATGAATTTGCTTAGGAGTCTTTTCTAAGAATGTATATAAAAGAATGGATGAATGTATATCCTAGCTTTAGTAGCAGCTACACACCTGAAAATTAGGCCCCTGAAACAATCATTCTGGTTCTTCGTTGTTCTCTCCCGTTACTCTTGACCAAGTTGATATCCAAAGTCCTGTCTCTTCTCAGTTTTGATTGGTCATTTAGGAAGTGGTTAAATTCAACCATGCTGCTGTGTTACAAAACTACTTTTTTAACTATTTTCAGCGAGGAGTGCTTTGAGCACAGCAACAGAAATAGGCGACCTTGGGGACATTTTTGTAAGCAGGAAGCTGAGCTCACAAATTACTGCCTGTGGACACACTCGCAAGATTTCTGATAACTCCCTCTTCACTCATGTTGAGTAGAGTGTTGCCTCAGCCTTGCAGCCTTTCTCTACTCATGCTCTGACCTGCTTCTCTATGCAAAAGAAATCTGGAAGAAGTGACAAGATCTCGGCCTAGATGAGAACCACTTTTAACATTTTTCTCACCATTTCACTCAACTACAACACAAATTCTCTGACTTATGTGTGTTTTTTATAGCTATCAGATTGAGTCAGTGCAACGGGCAAATGTTTTATTTATCCAATGATCACAGAAAAGCTTGACATTTAAGCCATTTAGCAACATGCAAATGTTCAGAAAAGCCAGATTTAGACCCACAAACTGACCCAGAGACCAGACAGCATAACATAAGAGTTCAATTTTTTTTGTGCTCTAAAATTGGCTAAGCCAACACCAGACTGGTGAGGAATGCGAAGCCTGGCTCAGGTTATTAGAGTATGTGGCCAATTTCAACAGAAACCTTGGTCTGTGTTGATTTTTGGCCCAGGTTACCTGGTTATGTGAAGGTGTTTATCTCCGAGTCTGGATGCTTTCATACACTGAGATAGGAACCACTGTAGCCAATCAGGGACAAGCTTAGAAAGGAGGGAGCTGCAGATGCACTGATGGTGTTTCCAGACAGGACAAACATTCCTTCTGTACGAGCACAACTCTGATGACATCACGTTATATGAACCAATGCAGACCAATTCCAAGTTCTTTTGAGATAATTTAACCATTTTAACCAAATTACCAGACCTGTTAGAAGCCCACTTCTTTATTTTCTGACTCAAAAGCTTTTCCTCAGTGGGCTGTGGCACCATTAAAGATTCAGATTTCTTACATCTGCTTCCCAGTGAAATCATGTGCGCTCGCGAGAGATTAAGTTTTCGCCTACTTTGGCACAGACGGTAATCTTATTAATATCCTGTGGTGTGAGTTGACTCATCGCGTTCAAATCCTACAGTGAGAGCAGTTTTGAGATCACAGAGGGCAACATCTGTGAAGTCTGTCCTTATATGCGTAATGTAACTTAAATTCAAAGTCAGTGAAGATCCAGTAAGTCCTGAGGCAACTCTGTGCAGGCAGAGGTTGGACGAAGGGGCAGAAGTCTGAAAAACAGGTAGGGCAGGGATCTGAACCACAGTTCATATGGCCATCTGCTGAATAAATGCGGATTGGCTTGTCGATATACTACAAAGCTAACAGTGAAGTGGGAACAGGTGTGTCAAGGAAGGTCAGATAATGGGGGACCCTGAGGACACAGAGGTTACTGTGGGACAAGAGGGACAGAGAAAAAGAGAGTGGATTAAAAACACAGAAACAGAACAGCTCTAAAGGTTTTGTTTTGCATTGCTAAGAATATTATTACTGATACTGATATTATCGTGTGGCATTGCTGATCCCATTGCTGATTCACAAATGTGTGCAAAGTCAAAGATGCAAAATGCAATGCAGGGCTACTTTAACATGAGAAATACAGCAAAATACTGTATACTCAACAGAAAGCACCAGGAAATCCTTCAAGAAGCAAAAATAAAAGCCTCCAAACAGAACTACCAACTCTGGTGCAGGGTGGGACTGTTTGTCCAGAAGGAAAAAAAAGTAGCCAAAAACAAAGACCTTCTTGTTTTCTATTTTACCACTGCTTGTGCCCTCACAGAGTCTGTTCTCGAGTTTGTGGGACTGAGCTTTAGTTAAAAAAGGGTTTCAATACTTGCATCAACCTGATTTTTGATGTACACATTTTCTTCTGATCTGAAGTCACTGGATTCTCATTGAACTACACACCCAAGGACAAAGCAAAAATGGCTCAAGACATCTTAGCTTGTAATCTTGTGTCCAAATAGCAAGGTTGTAAATAGTTTGTGGTCTCAAGAGTAGCTCTGAATTTGGTGCAAAAGCTGCTTTATTAAGAAGTTAGAACAACCTCACTGAACCAAGTGTTCCTCAGCTGCTACAGAAAAGAACACAGAAGCAGAGAGAGTGAAAACATGGTCTGTGTCAGAGCTGGGGACTTTTCTGCCTCAGGTCCTGCAGCATGTCTCACATTATAAAAGAGGTCTATTAAAGTATTTGGGTAGAAAAGAGACCAAATAGGTTTGGGTTTTTACAGGAACCAGAGGACACTTATTTGCCTGTTTTACAGAAACAGCTTTGTTTCTCTGCAAGTATGGACTAACTGTGACGTGTTTAGGGCACTTACATGTTCAAGAAACCCACTTCAGTCTACCTCATCATACCTCATACCTGATGGGAACCCTGTTGCTCAGTCTTTTCATGCATCACATGACAGCAGGGAGGCTAATAACTGGCCCAGTAGCAAACAGCTGCCAAAAGAGTCCCTTTAAAAAAGAATATGTTACGTAATGCAATAAAAAGAATGCGTTACAGCATCCTATGTTTTATTAAGCTCACAGCTCCATACCTAACGTCAGCCAGTCTGCAGCACTTTATTAAATAGAATAAACAGAGGCAAGCTGCCTGCAAGTCATTTGTGCCAGATGCTTCTGGCTCTGCAGAGGAAGAAAGCAGACGTACAGGCATACACAGATTTGGTAATGTTTCTGTCTCTGATGTTTTTTTAACCTTTAAAAATGTACTTAGTCAACATCAATTACTGTTGCAGTTTGCAATTAATGCTACCTCAGATCAAGTCAAAATAACCATGTAAACCATGTTTGGTCATAAACAAGAGTAGACCAGAAACTCTTGTCACTGCCCATTAATTCAAGAACAACTCTGGATACAGACCTATAACACATTAACGCTACTGTGGTATGTTATCTTGATCATTGAATAAGAAATCACTCAGCAGTAAGTGAGTAATAATGTTTGAACAGCAGGTTGTTTGATGACAGTTAATGTATAGTGAGTGGGCTGTTATGTAAAATAGAAATGGTAAAGCTTGTTTGTCATTGCATTTATTCTGTTTTCTTCAGTTTGGTAGCATCTTTTTCTTTCAGCTCTGTTTGTCTCTGAACACCCCCTACAGATTGATTTGATACCATGCATGTAATCCAAGAAGCACCCCCATTGGGAGAAACGAAGCTGATGCAGAAGCGGTAAAAGCTGCAGTTTGACAAGTGGCCACTTGAAGCAGGATCCAAAGAAAACCCAAATTTTTATAGAAAAAAAATGAAAATGATGACTAAGACAATAAAAAAAGTTAAGCTATGTTTAGTATTTCCAATATGGGTTCTGATGACGATAGGCTTCAAAACTCTGTATCTGAAACAGATAGGTGACACTGCAGAGACTACATCCATGTATTTTACAGTCTACGGTATATTTTTTCGACCCAGAAGTTATTCTGGCTATTTAGAATTAATCGGCATTGTTATAGGTTTTAAGCAAATTGAGTGTTAAGACAACCAGGTACTTAATGGTAGTGTAAAGTGAATGGGTGGTCATGCAAATTAGAATCCTGACAGGGTCTTGCTCCCCCAATCAAAACTATATCTTCATAAACAAAAATGTTGACTCAAAAAGTTTATTCAGCAAATTTTAAAGAAAATTTTATTTATTAAAAAGTATGTTTTTAAAGACAAAAAAATTCTTTCTCTGATTCCTGATTTTTAAATTGATATGAGTACAGCTTTATCAGTAAAATCGTATATGCGCCTGCTAACTCTAATTTTTTTTTACCAACTCTGAAGGCCTTTGCACACTGCAAACGAACACAACGGCAACACGAATTAAAGGCACAAAATTACAAAAAGTTTGGACAGCTATTGTCCTCTAAACGATGTCTTTGTTATGGTTGTCTTTGTAGTTTTATGTCTTTTGTCGTAAAGAACCGGGTGCTGGGGCATAAACACAATCAATGTTGAATGTTTTGGTTTGTGACTTTTCAACAATGAGCGTTTTTATTGGTCAGATGTGTACTTGTCACAATCAAAACTTTGGAAAAATCGACCTCGGTCCAAAAAATATAAAACCCGCAATTTCGCTACAATTTTGCTACAGTGCCAACAAGCAGAGGTAAAAATGTGCCTGAACTCTTTTCTGTGCGTTGATTTGATTTGACATGTGACTAAGACGTGTCATGGCGCTGCTGGCACAGCTTCCATGTTTAAAGTTTTTCCTTGAGTGTCTTTTAAAACACTTCACACAGCTGTTATCATTGAGCAAAACATTTTAACTGAAGGTAAAGTGGGGTACGTTATGCACAGCACACAGAACCCTGTGTCTAATGACCTTTTCTTTCCTCTTCTTCACTGTTTCAACAACACCATAATCCCACACAATGCTCCATGTGAATATTTACTAAATGCTGCTCCATCAGTTTTATTTTATTTTTCTGTTCTAGAAAGCACCACTTACAGTATTTTTGTTTCCCTTTCTTCTGGCATGAAGGTTTTATCTCTGTGATTTTCCACGGAGCACAGATCTATATTCAATTAATCAGACATCAAAGTGGGGACTGATTTAATTTGAGGCAGACCTCCAGAGACTTTGATCTAAGCCTGTTTTCCATTACAGTCTGCACTGGAAAGTGGAAGTGTTTGAAAGGTTTTAACTGACCCATCAAAGCCATTAGTGTCACATCTGTGTCAGTGCTCAGAAACTGTACACAAAGCCATAGTAACAAAATTTCATTTGGTGCCATTGTAGTTACATCCTTATTTTAACACAGAATACCTTATCTCTTGGCTGATCTAGTCCTGATGATGAGTTTTTAGTTTTTCAATTAGCTTTTATAGGCTCTAAAGGTCAGTTGGAGTCTGTTTTTATATCGAATGCTGTGTTACAGTCCATTATTAGTGTTTCTAACTTTTCCTGCATGAAATAATCTCTGCACACTGATTTTAAAGACTACATTGACACAGTAAGAGGTAATCTGTTACAGAACTCAAGCCAGCCAAACACACACACTTCTTTTCCCCTATATACAACATGTACTATAAGTAGAGCTATTTACAACTACCCGTATGAGCTTAACTTCCCTTTCATGCTTCAGCATGTTCACGTGTGTGCTTGCTGTACAGAATCTGAGGAGGTAACATGCTCCCACTGCATGTGCCGTGTGTCTCCACCTGTCAGTCAAGGTCAGGGTCAAGAGCAGGTAGCACAGTCCGTGATTGTTTGACCAGGTCCCATTCAGATGATAGCAGAGTGTAAACACTGACTTGTTGTTGGATTGTATTGGTCTTTCCTGAGCTCAGGTAAAATCAGCAGTGTTGCATTTTCATCATGCTTGCAAAATAAGAACAAATCTGTAAATGCTATGTGAAAATTTGATGTAGACATGCTAAAAACTTCTCAGTAGATGAGATAAGGTATTTAGTGTTGTTGTTTTTTTGTTTTGTTTTTTGAATTTTTCATTTTGTAGATTGGACCACACACATGATTTATGTGTGTTTATGTTTGTGTCATGTGGGCAGTTTATGTATCACTGTGTGTTTCTGTGTCAGAGCTATGATTCTGGCTGAGCTTCAAGGTCATAAACACCAGTGAAATACTTTGTGTTGTGAGCTCAAAAAGAGATCACATTCCAGTGTGTTCCAGAAAAATGTTGTAGTGTGCCTCTGTTTGTGTGTGTGTGTGTGTTGAATCTTAATGTAAACAAAACTGAGAAGTGCTCTTGCCAAGAATCATAAATATCTACATAAAATATCATACGTTGTATAAATGCTTTCCCTGTGTAAACTTTACACTAACCCCATCTTTTCGGAGAAGGTGAAATCAGGACAGAAATGCTAAGACAGCATTACCAAAGCATAATACCTTTACACAACCCAACACACCTTTAAGTCCATTAATGCATTTACTGAACTATGAACACAGTCTAAAGCTTAAAAAAAACATATGCATGTGTTATTAAATGGAGGTCAATAAGTGCATCACATAGTTTATCCGTACAGGAACATTGCTAATTTCCATGTTGCTAACATCAAAGCCTGACAGCTCTCTCTGTTGGTACCGTAGCAGTGAACTCAGTGTCATGAGTTATTTCAGGTAACAACAAGGCAAAAGTCAGCAGCTACAGAAGATAAGAGCTTAGTTGGGGAATGATGGATCGTTGAGCAAAGCTTAGAAGATATGACGCACTAAAAGAGATGAAGAGATACAGAGATAATTTGACTAATTTCTAAGAACTCAATGATTTATCTTTTGTGGGTCAGTCTGTTGATGGTGATAAAGATGGCTATAAAAAGCGATGACGGTAAATGAGTAATCCGTCTGTGTGACGACCACTTCTAACAGACCGACTGATAAGAAATTTCTTAGAATCAGAAACGCTCCCATTCAGTTCAAAACACATGTCCAAAAGAAGGAAGGTGACCATGTTTATTTATTCCAGTCAGTATTCCTGGGTAATCTCAGATAATCTGAATCTTTTACTGATGTAATTTTCTGTAGATGATGAATTTGTCAAACTTCTCAAATTCTTTGGAAGAACATTCTTCTGGATTGTTGCCTTATTTACAATGGGGATTTATTTTTCAAATCTAATAAGTTATAAGTTGAACCTTTTTTGTTAAATGTAGGTGAAACTCTTTTGAAACTGTTCTATTCCGTCTTTACTTTACACAGCACCCTAACTGTACTGTAAATTGGAAGGAAACATGATTTGAAAAATCAAGTTCATTAATTGTGACCAATACAATTGTGTTGTTTATATATTTATGTGCTGTGAATAAATTGATGTGTCTTGCAGGTTTAACATCTGGACCTTTAAATAATCAGTCATTCAAGAATAAACATAAATACAAACGCACATAGGAGCAATTAAATATAATAATTGACAGCAGCAGTTGCAGCTTCAGCACACCCTCACGTGCATTAAGTGTTGCAGCATATTCACAGTTTACCATCCTTTCCCTTCTGTTAGCCCAGCTCATGTTTGAGCCCAGAGAGAGGCTGTCTATTCCTGTAGAGCAGCATGGCTGATGGGCTTTTCCTGCAGAAGTGTGCAGCTGTAACATGATGCCTCAGAGGTGCGCCATGCCGAGTCCACGCTGTGAAGGCGTGATCAGCTGTGGGGGAAGAAGGAGGGGAATGGGTTTATAGAGGAGTGGCGATGGATGACAGGAAGAGTTGAGAGTGTGAAACAACAGAGAGAATTTTAGAGAGAAAGAAAGTGAGAGAGGAAAACTGAAGAGTCTTTCAGAGCCATGACCTCAACTAGACCCTGTTCGGATCCAGACTGAGCTCTTGGTGTCAACTAATCCATCTTTTCCCATGACAAATGAAGCAGAAGTTGTCAGGGTTTTTTTATGACCATGACCTTAAAATAGAGCTGTATTAAGAATACATTGTCTCGTCACTTGGGAGGGTCAAATAATAAATCTTAGCTCTGTAGGTGCCAAAAGGGTTTTAAAATTGGCAGATGTACTTCCCAACAACTTATCATTTTCTGTAATATCTTTTGGACTTTTCTAAAGTAAGATATTTTTTTGGCCCAGGAGGGATAAGTTTTTCATTATTAGTCAAAGGATCTTGACCAGATGTTAGATTTAAGGTACAAAAGAAAAATAAAATGGCATATTTTACCTAGCACTTTGACAAAGCAGCCAAAAATGTGAAACTGACTATGGACAATTACTGCAGGCAAAGCACTGATTAAATACCACGATAACTCTCCTTTCCAAAATAAACTGGTAAGAAAGAATATAGTCTTTCTTATTTAGTTAGTTGATACTTTCTATATCGGTCTTTTTCTGTCCACCAGAGAGAAGATACAAGCAGGGTTTGTTGTGTCTACTGTCAGTAAAAATGTGACAAGGAGCCTGAATAGAACCTCATTCCACGTGAGTCTGAACATCACAGAGAGTCTTTCTGGGTGGATGGACCAGAGACAAAGAGAGCTGGGACCTCATCAAGCCAGAGTCACAAACACACACACACACACACACACACACACACACACACACACACACACACACACACACACACACACACACACACACACACACACACACACACACACACACACACACACACACACACACAACCCCAACAGATCTTCACACACGCATGGGCACCGATTGTTCTCCCACAATACGCCATCCATGCATATTGGTGCTGTATTAATACCTCAATTAACTGGTGAGTGAACCTGAAATGTTTAGTTGTTCAATAATAAGTGTTATGGTACTGAAAATGGAAAAAGAAGGACTCATACACTGGAGCTTATCAAATATGGGGATGAAGATTTTGCAATTTTGTTCAAAATACTTTCAGCCAGGGTGAAAAACTCAAGTGAGAATGAGTTTAAGACAATTAGTCTGCTCCACAGCACATTCACTGTTGTCTGTAATTTAACCATTTTAGAACACCTCCAAAGTTCAACATAAAAAAAATCAGATAAATCAAATAAACAAGAAATGCTTTTAAACATCAGTGTTTCAAAAGTGTTAAAAAAATTCTCTAGTGTCAGTTGAGTCCCAAGAATCTGGATTTGCCATGACTTCAGGATATCACTTTGCACACATCACCTTAAACTTACAAGGTTTTATATGTGTGCTGTGCTCAGTGACTGTAAGATTATTATTATTATTATTATTTATTTTATTTTACATCCCACAGAATAAAGCATCACCATAAGACAGGTGTTTCCTCTAAACAGTCTCTCATATATAACACAGTAGATATCCAGTAATGTTAGCAGTTTGTATGGGGGTCAGAACTGACCTGGTTTGTTGTGTGTTTTGTTTGTTTTTATACAGTTATGACATTGTTTGCGTTTTTTTAGTGTTTCCAAGTCATCGTCATGCATGGGCGCCCCTTGGCTGAAACTGTGAAACTATGAAATAACAAGTGAGTGGGGAAATGTCAAAACTTAAAAACCAAAGTGTCTCTCACAAAACGGCTAAGTTGATCAGTGCTTAGACTTTTCAGACAATTCAAGGCATCAGTGTTTAACCACTCAATAGAAAGATCAGGCTGAAGGAGTGTTACACACCTCCTAGGAACCTGGCTTGATTATTTTGGACCTTTTGGAAGTTTTTCAATAATATTAGATTCTGACTGATTCTGTTGGCATTTCTTGAATTCAAAATCATCAGTAGAAACGGCGCTGTATGTTATGTCAATGTGCATTATGCTTCTCTCAATAAAAGGATGCACTACTTTTTTTCCTTTCTGCTAGACCACTGCAGGTGTCTAATACATTCAAAAATACTTGCAACCCAACTGCTACTGGTCAGAATTATAACTTACTCAACATCTTGGACTCTTTTTTTTTTTTTTTTTTGAGTCATTTCTGATGTTATCATTAGCTATAGCAGCTTGCTTAAAGTGACTTTTATTAGCAGTTTTAGTAACCTGAGCATCTCACTTACTTTTCTGGATGCACAGATCCTTAATGTATTATTATCAGCATTATTATAACTTTGGCACGCTAACATGCTCTGTTGCTCTGTTGCTCTTCCTGTTATTCACTGTGAAAACTTGGAGAGTGAAACCTGTAATTAGAGGCTCCTCCTTGGCATCCTAGTAAAGCTGTTTCTGACAACAAGGCAGCACAGGAAGCCATGCAGCCCCTGTTTAAACTGAACACAATAAATGGGCATTACATGTAAAAAAGCAAACAAAATAGAAAAGGGAAAATAAGGAACACCCAACGTGTCAAAACACAAACACACTGTATCCTGCTGTATCCTGCTGTACCCTACTGTACCCTGCTGTACCCTGCTGTAACATGTCGTTACATATTTTCCCACTTATAGACACTGACATTACAAGACTCCTTGTGTCCTCTCATGAATGCAAACAAACACATGGTCCAACATAAGAGGCTGAGCAGTTGGCAGCCGTCACAGATGATCATTTGTACTTGCAGGTGACGAACAAACAACTCAAACAAGGACAAATACACACATCTACACACAGTGTGACCTTATGCTTGTCAGATGTCCCTACTGCTACTGTCACTCATGTTATCACACAACACAAACCTAGATTTGCAGCACAACAAATGTACAGAATGAATAGGAGCCAAAGGTCACAAGCAGAGTGTCAAGCTATTGTTAACGGTACTGGAGTGCACACATGACGTGAGCACATGCAGCATCTTTCCAAACTTATGCAACCCCAAGAAAAGTCCACAAAATGTCACTGCTGAAGCTTCACGAAAAGTAAATGAAGATGAGCCTACATGCATGATGATAAGGCAATGGATAAGAAAACTTAATTGCTGATGAAGCATTTTAATTGTTACTGATTGTGATCCTGCACAGTGTGCAGGGGACGTTACAAGGACAACACCAGACAGAGTGCCACTATGCATATCACTCCAAATGGACCAGCTTGGGGTTGGATAACACCAAAAACATGGAGCCCACAGGAAGACACAGACAAAACAAAACTCTTTGTGCTTCCATCATACTGTACACTTCCTATTTGACAAATATTGGAAATTTTCAGATTTAGTGTTTTTTTTTGTGTGCATCATTTAATATCATAAATCAATGAAGACACCTTCAAGATCAAAATGATGTCTGACTACTGGGTTTCCTATTGTCTTTCTTGCATGAAAAAACTTTGGTGCTAGGGGGAATTTGAAGTGCTCAAAAGAGTTCATTATTTGAATTTTAACCATGTTGTGCAAATTATTCCACTGTGCTCCAGGACTTTTCACAACATGTACAGCCAAGCTTGTAGAGGCACAGTTAAAGAGAGGATATTTTACTTTCCTATACTTTGAGGGGATGCTTTCTGTAAACTGCTTAAAATGGTCTGTTCTTGAAATAGCAACAGAGCTTCATGGATTTTTCATGAGACTTGCTGAAATGATGAGGTCATTGCATCATTACCTCCTAACTGGTTCAAGTTGAAGATGCGGGGCTCAAACAATAAGGTTTGCCCATATGGTGCATTCCAATTTATGCTTGGAACTGGGAATACGGTAGTGGGAATGACTTCATCTCCAAGTTCAAGCATTCCAGTTATCAAGTCAGAAAAACTTGTCACTACAGCAGTAATTCTGTATATTAACATCAAATAATCCTATGTATACAGCTAATTTATTGCGACAATTACTAGTCATAAATTCTAAAATAAAGAGAATATAACGGGAGCTTAATTACTGCTTACCCCTGAAGTCGGAATTTCCTACTGGGAACTCGGGGTGGTGTGAATGCTCCGACTTCCCAGTCGGAAATCCTAACCTTGGGGGGCGTTCCAGTTGGTCGTTCCCACTCGGAACTCAGAAATTCCGACTTCCAAGTACAAATGGAAAGCACCGATAGCCCTGTCCCCTAGACGCCCTGGGAGGGCTGGCCGACTAGAGTGAAAGGGCTTAATGGAGTGAAGTGCCTTGAAGAGATAATAGCTATAAGGAAGTGTGTCAGACAGAGTGTTTCCTTAAACACAAGTGTAAGAAAAATTTGCCCTTTTTTTAATCTGTGAATCATCTGAAGCTGCAGAGGGATGGTATGAAGCTAAGTACCCTCTTTTTAAGGGCTGAGTCATTCAACTTCAAACTAACGAGGCTTCTGGGATGCCAGCTTGGACAAACTAGTGTAAACAGTTATCCTTTGAAGACTCAACTAGCCTTCTTTCTGTTCACTAGTCACAAACACATAACACTAACCTTCCTGTTTACAAAGGATCACTTCACATCATTACTAAGAAACCCTCTTGTTTGCTTTCTTGCCAGAGGTCAAACTCGAGGAGTGATACCAGTTCTATTTGTGTTTCTACTTGGAAAGCTTGACAGATTTCCCCAGTTATTGCTAGTTTTCAAGAGGTGGACATACAATGAATATGGCATTTGTTTCAATTTGATAGCCGAGGCTTTGTATTTGTACTGGGCACAGCAGATGCTCTGTGAGGCTAACTTGATTAAGCTGTGTTGAAAGTCACACAACCCTCTGCTGACACTCAGGTCTGAGACCAAATGAGCAGGAAGCCTCGCATAGCATTACAGCAGGAAAGGAAACTGGGCGACAGGTTAGCTTCAGATCAGTTTCAGCCAATAAAAGATTGTCACCACCCCCACTTCTGCTCCCTACTACTATTGACTTGGTTTGCTCAGTAAATCTCAGTTCAAAAGCTTTTGCATCTGATTCTATGCAAAAACAACTTTGATGCATATTCAGCTGGCAGTGCAAGAGGTAGGAAACCTCTAAAAGATATTTGAAGGTAATCAATTGATGAAATTAAAAAGTGCAGTCGTTCTCTATGTTCGAGGCTGCCTTTGGTGAGCTAGACTTTGCCACATGTGTAACACAGAATCGTTAAATATGTCCCAGACATAGTAGTACATATCAGAGAAAACGGATCAATGTAGCCTAAATCATTTTAAACTTTCATCTTTGAGTTGAGACAAAGTCAACAGAGCACTGAATGATCCAGGACGAGTTTTGTAAACTCAGCTTTTGCCTCTAACCATTTCTTACTTTGACAGTACAGTGTGGAAATATTTCATCATTTTTATCAGATGCTAAAATTCCCTTTTGCTTGCTGATGAAACTATGGTGGCCTTTTATAACAAGAAGCTGCTGTAATGCATGAATCCGTTCTCTCTAGAGGTCTCACTGTAGCCAGTACCCATGATAGCTGTCCTTTAAAAATAAATAAATAAAAAAGTAAATAAGTAAATAAATAGATAGATAAATAAATGATGTTCATAAAACTAGCACAGTATAGCAATACTGTGAAACTTAAAGGTTTATGGGTTAGTTTCTTGATGTGAAACAGAGCTAGCTTACTAGCCTTTATAGCAGTGTGTGGCACCCGCAGCATATAGTATAGTGTGGTACTTTACCCCAACCCCCAAAATCTTTTCTTTGCAGTTTGGGGATGTTTTAGATTTTGTAAAAGAGATCTGGTTCTCTCACTTGTCAAGTTTTGGTTTTTTCTTTGTTTACTATCAACAACATGGGAGAGCAAGATGTTAGCTGCTGTGGAAGGGGACCAGCTCTGTTTTGAGGTTTCCCCTGAGAAAAGGAAATCAAAATGATTTCAGATTTTAGGTGTTTATTCACTTATACAATCAAAGTGTTCATCAATCAAAGTATAAGCTGCTAAATGCTACTCACAACGACAGGTAACACTTAAGGGCAGCACAAATGACAACTGCGCTAATAATATTAGCTATTACTAATATCTGATTTTGTTTCTTTTTTTTATTTTTTGTCTCCACATGGAATCAATTTAGTGATGCAAGACTTGCTGTTGTTGATTTTTTATGTAAATGTAAAGTATAAAAACTTGCAACTATTTAAAGCAATATGCTTAACATACATAAAAATATAAATATATAGACACTGAGCACAGAGTGTATTTGCCATCAACATGTGGATGGATAAATCTTGAGTTTGGGCAGCTAAAACAGGTGGATGGTGGAAGATGAATCCTGCGACAGATCATGTGAGCTGAAACAAGGCCATGTCGGGTAAAGGCTGTATGCTGCATGTAACATTACAAGGAAGGTAAATAACATGCCACACGGGGAAGGGTGGGTGTGTGGGTGGCAAAGGGATGATTGGAGTGTAAGTGAGTTGACAGAGCGGGTTGTTGGCCAGAGACCTGGGAACAGAAAGATAAAACCCAAACGGATCAGGACGTCCAGAGTGCAGAGCTGCCACTCAGTCCTCATCTGACTGTGATCAGAGGACAGAGAGAGAATAAATGATCAGTCTGTGATACATTACCTTTATTAATCAAATACGGGGAATCTCTAACAAATGAGACACATTTAGATAAACAAATAAATCTCCTGCAAAACAGACAAGAAAATCTTTGCTATTTTTTTTTCTCTTTTTTATGCTTAATGTACAGCTCTTTTGCAGCACCTTATTACATTTTTCTGTTCTAAATTAAGTAAACATCTTTGTCAACTGTGTTTATTTATTGCATAATGTGTCACATAATTTCCCTTTACCTTGCTTCTTTGCTCATAAACTTGTGTAGTGTTGGGCTGTAAAGACATTGATGTGAGAATAATCCAGGCTGGGTGTATCATGGCTCAGACCAGCCCACTTTAACTTTCCAAAGAAGTTCTTGAGTACTTGTGTCTGTCTCTAGCAAGCATAGCCTCTGTGATCTTTTTCCTGTCATTGTAAACAGGCCCTCATAGACCTTTAATCGTCCCAACCCTCTGGACATTTCTCTGCCTCTCCTGACGAGCCTGAATCCCGCAACATAGAAAACTGATAGTCAGGCGTTGATTGCAAATATGATAAGATGGTTTGGAACCAATGTGCAGTATTGCTTGCATTGCAAATCCATGTACTTTTGAGTACATCGGACACACTGCACCCCGTGTGATGTGAACTTTTATCTCCAGACTGCCCAGGAAGGAGAAAGAGGAACACCACATCATTTGTCTCATGCAGCTGCAAAACAAAAAGTATGATGGAGAGATATTACTAATAAAAGCCTTAAAGTTGAAAAAGGTAAACAAGTCAGGGTAAGAGAGGAGGGTATATACTGGTCTCGTGACTTACCCTATAAAAACACAAAGATGTTTGAGTTCATCAGATTAGAACAAACTGTTCCCCTAACAGCCTTCGTGTGTTTACACTGAGGAAGGAAATCTTGCAGCCTGCAGCCAGGCATGGAGACAGCTGTACTGTGAACATTAGACTGGGCTCCAGTCCAAAAGAGGTGGCTTGAGGGGACATCCGACACATTGTGTACATTTATTGGTTGTTATTCATGCTATAGAAAGACCATGGGGATCCATTTATTAAAACTGCTGTTTATTAAGCCACTTTGCTGATATACTGTATTAAAATATTTCTAACATTTACCCACAGAAGTTAAATAAATTAAATTTGATGTACAGAACAAGGAGCAGAAAGGGCTCTGTACAACAACAAAAATATAAGTTAAGATTAAAATTACAAACTCTGACAAGGTGACATTAAAACTCTGTGGGAAGGGAGACAAAGCACCAGTCTGAACTCACAACAGCTGCAAAAAGAGGAAACAAAATAAACACTAAAGTAAACTGAACACACCGTAAACATGTATATGCTCTACTGATTTATTATCCACATAACAGATAAATGAAATAATAAAACAGGTGGAACATGACAGGTTGTGATGTGACATGTCTCATCTCTGTGACTATAAATGTGACACTTTAATAGTGCCAATATAATGTGGCCAGGTTCCAACAGCCTGTTTCATGACGAACTGTTCCCACACCGTCTCAGTGATGTTGTAACCAAACAGAAACCACAGCTCTGTTGGTTCTCAAGAATAATGACTCTTTGTGCTCATTCCTGACAGGACGGTCATCTGAATCAGGAGTCCCCCTTTTAGCAAACAGTGATCACTGTGTTAACCATTCAGAGATAATCAAATAAGAAGTGTATTTTATGATGCTGATGACCTGCAGAATGGAATAGTGGGTATGTTTTTGTGATGAAACTCTTATTTGTATAGACACACATCAGTTTCATGCATGTCAATGTGCCAGCCATACAGATACTATAGGTATCCCTTTGAGAGGGGACATTTTTATAGCTTTACAGCTCTGTCTGGGTAAACACTAATGTTCCACTTTGTGTTTATTCTAGTTGCTTCATGTAGCGCCAGACCATCAGCATAAAAGGTGACCACTGGGAACTGTTCCTGTTGATGGTTGAGGAGAAGAACTTTGTCCTCGGCTCCTCTTTGCTCTGATCATTTTGTCTAGAACATGATAGTGATAGTACCCATGCACACATGTTCAGGGCTGAACCAAAAATAAACATGCATTATAATTCTTCACACAAAGGTACAACAATAGGGCAATGGTTTAGGTCAGCAGATGGGGCCCCCATCCTCGGTTACATGACGTATCTTCCTCGTCTCTCTCCTAATTTCCTCCCTTATCCGATCCCTAATCACTAATACTAAAAGATTGATTGAAAAAAAGGTACAAAGAGTGCTCAACTAAATAATCCTTGGTTAAAAATATTTTCTTTTTTTCTTTCAGCAAAAATTGTGGTGGCATCAGTGTGAAACTCAAAGCTATTCTGTCATTAAAGATGATGCTCGAGTATTTACGCTGTTTGACTGTCTCAGTTTGCTCCAATGATAGGCAGGGGTTCCTTTAGAAGTTTTTTTCCTCAAATTTAATAAGCATCTACTTGTTATGGAAGCACAAAAAAACTACAGACCTCCAGTGTGCTCCCCAGAGAGGAGTCAGATGATGATTATGACTGCACTATCTGTTGACACTAATCACACTGTAAAATATAAGTTAAGAACTTGTTAATAAACCAGAAACCCTACCAAACCAAAAGAGGGCACACAGACAGCTGAGTCCCGGTTATAATAAAGAAAAGCCAGTAACCAAGACCAGTGAGTCCATATTTGGTCATAACATTAGCCCAATGCCAACTTTGCAGGGACTACAATCCCAGCTGAAGCATGTGAAACTCATCATTTTGATTTTTAATCTCATAAAAATGACTTAATTATCTGATTTCAACTTCTTATCTCTAATTATGGCTTAATCTGGGAAAAAAGTCTACAGAGCCAAGTTTTAATTTTGAATTTTTAACTGGAGGAAACAGGCTTCTATGACCTATTGGAAAAATTAGATGCCAGTAAAAGTCATTACATAGTTCAAATAGATTGTTTAGAAACGGACTCTATTGTGGCTAACTTTGATCTGTAGGACGCTGTCAATCACTGAACTGTCAGCAAGTAGTTATTAAGTCTTTAACATCAGACCCAGCATTAATTACAAGGATGAAAGCAGACCTCAAGTAGGCTAAATACAGAGGGGTAAATTAATATAAAGTAACAATGCTGGATGTGCCCAGATTTTCAAACCTCTACATATTCATATCTGTCTGTAAGCTGCACAAAATGCTCTGCTCTAAATGTAGCATGAGATCTTCTTGAGATCTTCATGAGTTTTTATGGGACTTGCTGAAAAGACAAGGTCATCACACAAGGATCTCGTAACTGGTTAATGATGTTTTAATTTGGAGGGCAGGCCTCAAGTGTAAAGGTCTGCCCATAGCTCTGTCCCTGACAGGCCTCCGGAGGGCTGGCCAATCAGAGGTAAGGGCGTTTGTGGGGCAGGGAGCCTTAAAGAGACAGCAGCAAAAACAAAGTGTGCTAGGCAGAGGCTGAAATAAAGATTAAAAGACAAGAAAAAGGAAAAAGGGATTTAATTATGAGCTCTAAATCATGAAATGCTATGCTACAGGGGTACCCAAGGAACAGCATAGAGCCAAAAAAAAACAAACAATACCCCCTCATTACAGACTGCAAAGTGTCATTGGCACAGGTTCTCTGTGACCTCATTGTCAGGAAATTGACCATTCAGCATATTGTTCCAACTTCAAGATCAGGTAATTCAAAGAGCCTTCACGTTAGACTATGTGGCTACATGCTATTTATAGCTGACATGAAACAATAAAGCATTAAAATGCCCACATTTATACAACAAAGTACTGCAGTGTTGCTGGGGCATTTGTTTGATAAGCAAATTGAATTGGGTGCCCTAGGACGTGGTCAGTAAACTCCTTTAAAAACACATGCAAAACCTCTCAGAGCTGAGCAGGTAAACACCAAAGTCCCTCACAGTTGTTCACAATCACAAGTACTTCATCACTACCAAGCACACAGCTCAGCCAAATGCCTACAACATAACCAAATAGAAATGACAAGATGATATTTGATCAAGTTGTTTTATCACATTCATGAGATGCAAATAATTCAATCATGTTATATAAATAAAACAAAAACAAAAAACAAAAACAAAACAAAGACAGAACAGATGGGCACATGTGTCTGTGTTTTGTGATTTTTTACATCTCTTTTCTGTAATTTCAGGTTTCTGCCCTCTTAGAGATGGCATACACAGATCTTTAATCCCATAGAAATAAAAAAAATAGGTATAGATAATTCTAAGGTCCAAGGCTAGATTGCTCCACAGTTTAGTAGCATGGACCCAGTGACAGGTTGGTGACCTGTCCAGGATTTACCTTGCCTTGCGCCCAATGACATGGATGGATGAAGGATTTCCTTGTTTGGACTTAAGTAACAGGCCCTCTGGGATATAGGAAGGACCAGGGGGGTATTCCACGAAGCTGGCTTAGCTCAAAGCCTGGCTTATTTGGGTTAGCCGCGCTAACTTTAGCGAGAGTTGGGTTCCACAAACGAGGCTTAGCGCTAGCGTAGCTTGGTAACCATGGTAAATTAGCCAGTGCGACTAGCCTGGTCCCGGTCAGGCTAAACGTCAGGCTTACCTTAGCTGCGTCTCAGAGAAGGTCAGACAGGCCTCTAAAAGACGCCTTGTGAACTGCAGGTGTCACATTAAATTAATCTATATCTGTAATAGATGATGTTTTTGTTCAGAACCATAAACTGAGACCTTTTGGTAACTTTTCTGATACCTGCTTAAAACCCAAAAAGTCAGAAGGATCGTGAGGCTC
Source organism: Halichoeres trimaculatus (assembly GCF_033239565.1). Taxonomy (NCBI): domain Eukaryota; kingdom Metazoa; phylum Chordata; class Actinopteri; order Labriformes; family Labridae; genus Halichoeres; species Halichoeres trimaculatus. The sequence goes on along the minus strand of NW_027437186.1, from coordinate 13,764,905 downwards.
CGCTTTCACGGTCCGTATTCATACTGAAAATCAAGATCAAGCGAGCTTTTGTCCTCCAGCTCCACGGGAGGTTTCCGTCCTCCCTGAGCTCGCTTTAGGACACCTGCGTGATCCTTTGACAGGTGAACTGCCCCTGTTATACTAGACTGGAATAACCGTGAGTCAAGACATGTCATATACTAGACTGTCTGTTCACATTGCAGGGAAGTCGGTGGCTGAGAGGCTGGAGAGAAGGGCACAGACGCACGGTGATCCATGTTTTATTTGCGGCGAAGGTTCGATCCCACTTGTGGTAACTATTTGAAAATAATTGATTTTCTTTCTTCTGTCTCCCTCAAAGTACAGTCAACATATAACAGAATAAAGGCAGAAATTGTCTTATGATATAAAAGGTGACAACAGCCACAATTTTCCATAGAAATTCCCTCCTTTACCGGCGGTCCGTTCTGATCATGATGATAATGTAAAGGTGATTCCACATGGTGAGATAACTTTGTGTCTTCCTCCTTATTTAAATATAGAGCACTGTATCACTGACACGTCTCATCTGACAGCTGAATCATCTCTAAAAAAAAAAAAAAAAAAAGACATCTCATCTACATGTCTTTTTCTGCTGTTTTAGTCAGTGTTTGATGAAACATCACCCCATGAAGTATATAGGCCTATATATATGAACAGCTTTAATTTAATCAAGTCCAATCTCCTCTGGGCCACAGCAGTGTGAGGAGCTTCAAAGTGAGAAGAAAAAGTTCATCAAACTCAGCAGAAACAGTCAGTGTTGATTTGACACATAAGCATGATATTCTTGAACCAGCAGCGTCTCTGGCTTTATTAATTGCCACCGTGTCACCCTTTTATGTGATTTTCACCTTGAAGTCATCATACGACTCCATGAGGGGTGTCTTCTCCGCTGAGGGAAACGTCTCTGCTCTCGGTTTTGACATGATTTGGTCATTTCGACGATCGACACGTCGGGGCTTTTTATCTACCGCGGACGCGCGCTTAGCCGCAGCTTGGATCAGCCTGGCTTGAATAAGCGTCTCTGAAAATCAGCTGAGCCTCGTTAGTGGAACGACTTGCAGCTAAGATTGAAGTGGCAGCTTATTCAAGCCACGCTTACCGGCGATAGCCCAGCCTTCTTTAGCCAGCTTCGTGGAATACCCCCCTGGTTATGTAAGGCTGAGTAAATAAGTTAACCCAGGAAGCCTCCCCCTGGTGCCGCTGATGACCCTGGACTTGTTCAGTCCAGACAGCTGCAGACATGTTGTGACATGTCATGTCATTGTGGTTCAGCATTCAACCTAGTTTTGGCACAATGTGGTGGTTTGTTATGGTGAAAGTCTCCCTTTATGTTTACCTCTCCTGGTTTAAAAAAATAAAAGCTCTTTAAAGAGAACTCAAATCAAGTCAACTCATTCAAGTCAACTCCTTTCCAGCTACAGAAATACGCTCCCTCTTTGTAATCACACCCCCCACTCACTTCCTTTTTCCACTGAAATCACAAGTCACAATTTTAAAGTAATACCAAACTGCTCATCTGTCCTGACTAATACGACCTTGCCCTACTTGTCCCACTGAACTAACTGTGGTCAGTTCAGTAGGGCAAGACTCAGTCTGTTATATAAGAAGCTATGTCTGTCTGTCATTGCACAATGCTGAAATGCACACATTCCCAGGCAGCTACACACTAAGTGACGTTGGGTGTGACAGTTTGCTCAGCACACAGTCATCGACTGATAAAACAGACTCTCAGTCAGACTGAGAGGAGGTTGACAATCTGCCAGATGCACTTATAATCAAGCTCCTCTAACAGTACAGTAGAGCATGTTGTACTTTTTGTTAAATCAGATTTGATTAATATGAAGTCAGTGAGGGGCTGGTGTAGCTGGTTCTCCTGGAATGGGACTTTTTGTCTTGTACATTACAGCATACCGTACAGTGCTGGAGGAGATATAGGTACAATGGTACAATCTACAGACACAGATAAGTGCTAGCGTTTGAAAGAGAAGTGAAATGTGATACCAGTCTCCACAGCTATGCTCATATGGAAGCTTAGATCTGTGAACAGTCAAAGTCACCTGTGGTATTGGAAATCAGAATTCATCTGAAAGAGGAGGTGCTTTGCCACAGAAAAAGATAAAATCCAATTTGTGCCAATGCCAACTACTGCTTACAGATCTATATCCCAGGCTTGAAAAACAGAAAACCTCTCCACAGATAAAGGTTGTGTATGGTTTACGTGATAGATGGATGCATTTTGATGTCGTTCAGGTCATGACTTGCCTACCTGCTGTGGAATAACAAAACAGAAATTGCATCAGCTGAGTTTTGCAATGTTAAACTTTTGGTAATAAAAAAAGGGATGTGACAGTGTTTCCACAGCAGAAGGAGAGAGCATGTAGACAAAGTGTCTGGCTGAATCTGGTATTTCACAGAGGGAGTGACATAAAAAGCCATAAAGAAAGAAAACAAAGGTACATATCGCCATGCATATTCATGTGATTACTTTGAGTCAGGTTTTGCTTGTAGTCTATCACAAAAAGAGGTCGATAGCGTTGGCTTTGAGTTTAAGTTTGACCTCTGCTTTATTGACTGTGATCAGAAAAAAACTTGGAGGGCAAGCCACATATTTCAGGTGGGGAGTGGGAGTTCAAAGCTCAGATCTAAAAGCCGCATGTCTACAAGGCCAGAGGAGATTTGTACACTTCACAGTAGACAAATGGTGATATGTTGGATATACACTGGACAAAATGTACTAACTCAAATATTCATTATGATTCTCATAAACATTGATGATGGCTTTATATTGATCACAAACTAAGAAAAAGTTTATGCTTTATGTTCAGTTTGTCATAAAAAGTGGCATAGTGTCCCTATTTTCACTTCCTCTAAAGTTTTATTTATCTGTTGTTCTACCATCCAATGTAAACAGCAGTAGATGGTAAAACAAAGGATGAAATGCTGGGTATTTGGTTGGTATCAAAACTGTTGCGGACATCGTGAGGCAAGAGAAAAACGCAATTCCTTGGATTTCAAGACCAAAGGACATTGATAATATAATAATACCTCATACTTAAGCTTACCTAATTGAACCATTTGGCCTAATGCAATCTATGTTGCCCTATATGCATGTTCAATGACAACAGATCATGTTGATGGGATCACATTACCACGCCCCCTTCAGGTTGTACTCTATATTAAACTTGATCTTCAACACAGGCACGAGGTTTGCCCCAGTACTTCCAGTACACGTCATTAACAGGTATGGTCATGTCTGTAATGGGAGACCATGTATCCTACATGTGACGCTGGGGTTTTCTGGGTACAGGGGTTTATTTTAGCAGCCAGTGTGTCTCAGATGTTGTCTGTAAAAGGTTAACATGTAGGAGACTCAGAGTGATAAATGTAAGAGTAGGATGTCACTTCTACAAGGCATTTCCATATGTCTGTGAATCCACTCACAAACATCTCCGGGGTTCCACAGTGGTCAGAGCTTGCCCCCCCACTCCTCTTTACAAAATTCGAATGCGTACAATTATGAAAAACATGAAATCTTACCATTTATATGCCAATACTACTCAGTTTTACATTACCCCCTTGTCCAATGATACAAGTCCTGTCCAAAATTTGATACAATGTATGCATGACTTTAACTGCTGGATGTCAGTAAACCTTTTAAAATGTGGCCTTTTTCTTTGGTTGCTGGATGCTATATTCTTTGTCTAGTGATTTTTTCAACTTGAATTGAGTCACGCTTAAAGTGTAGCTCTGATGAATCATCAGTAATACATTTATTTTCTCTTGCTATTCAGTAAGTCAAAGTCTCATCTAACACTCAAAGATGCCTAAGCTGTTTGAACTCAGATATAAGTTGTTTCAAAGGATAACACCAAGACGATAAATGAAGGACGTCACTGCTATCACTAAGGCAGTAATTACAACATATGGAAGGAAATGAGAAGAATGAGCAATGTGTTTTTCTCTGAAGTGAGAAATTCTGGTGAGCAGGAAGTGACCTAAGTTTAAACTCTGTGCTTCTTTGTAAGCTCTACGTCAGCACCACCTACTACTTCCGAGCCAACAAATTTCTATAAAAGGATCATCTCCAAAACATCCAAAACTTTCAGCACTCTAAGCACACAAATTCTTGTCTCAGTGTTTCTTAGAACATTTCATGGTTGCAGTTTCATTAGAGAATTTGTTGTGGTAGGTTGCAGGTTATTTTGGGCTGCTGTTTATTTCTAATGTAATATGATTTATCGCTGCCAATATCAGCCTCTTACAAGATGTCTCTGATGGTGTGAACTGTTCAGGGAATTATCTGCTGAGTATAAATCTCCCTTTTCATTTAATGTAGCTTAAAATACAGTTCAGCTCATCAATAACCAGCCTATTGCACTAATTGGTTGACTCTTCTTTTTCCTTTTTTAAACCCCCAAGAATGTTAACAATGAAAGATAAAGTGCCTGACAAGACAAACTGCCAAGCAGACTCATCACATGCTTGTAATTGAACGAGTTGCACATCAAACATCAAACATTTCTCCCGGGTATTAGCAGAGGCCAAACCAAACTACATCAGGTACATACATGCATACATACATACATACATACATACATACATACATACATACATACATACATACATACATACATACAAACCAAACTTTATTTATATAGAGCACTTTTTATACAAAAGAAATAAAGCACAAAGTGCTTTACATGTCTGAAAGCCACCCTTACCCATTCCCACCCCACCTAGACCCCCTCTCCAGCACATAGACACTTACACACGCGCCCACCTGTCCATCAACCCCATACCCACCAAAAACACTTGTGTTTACTTGACCAAAAACACAAATAAACAGACTCCCACCGAAAAAGTCTGATATCGGTCTGCATTCACGCTTTATTTAGAGAATTTTCAGCGCGTTACTTTCACACAAAAACAGCGCTAAATAAGGCTCTAGTTCTCATCGTGTCTCTTCGTCCTGGCAGACTGCCTGCGATTGTTTATATCTGGCACGCCGTGCGCGCGCGGACTGATACACTAAGCAGCGAGCGCCTTTAAGTTCCGTGGCGTTGCCCCTCTTCTCCATGCTTGTTTTGGTTACTCATCGTGTTTTTCCGCCAATTTCACTTCCTGTTCCGACGCGGTCAGCAACAGACGTTTACAAAATAAAAGCATGTGGGCAACATGCACTAATGTGCGATAAAATATTCAACAGCGTTAATAGATTGACGGGTTAACGCGAAAATAACGCGTTAACTTGCCCAGCACTAATATATATATATATATATATATATATATATATATATATATATATATATATATATATATATATATATATATATATATATATACATATATATATATATGCATATATGTCTGTGTCTGTGTGGGTTTGTGTGTGTGTTAATAACAACCTTTGCACCACTCTGTGACTGCTTACTGCCCCAGGTGTTAGAAAACAAGAACATATGAGTCTATTAAAGGTTATGGGTTAGACATAAGTTCTTTGTTCTGGAGTTGTTTCTGCTGCCCCCTAACAGCTGATATTTGTTGCATCTAAGTTTTCATCACATGGATAACAGCAGCACACGATCCATTGAATATGTAGGAATTAGTTGATTATGTGTTTCTACAGGGATTGTGTACATCTGACATTGGCAATGCAGTTTAACTGTAAAAGATAGATCATGGTTTTTGTTTAAGCACTTTATCGCAATTAGCTGCATGTGTTTTGCTGCTATTGCATGTCAGAGGCACTCCTCAAAAGCATGAATGAATATGTGTGTGTATGTGTGTGTCCGTGTGTGTGTGTCTTAGAGATCGCCTTAGCAATTCCTTTAGACTAACACTATTCTCTCGCTGAATGTCATTGGAGATGTCTGCTGCCATCTGTCAGCTCCTATCAGCTGATTGAGGAAAAAATAAAACAAGCATAGCTGAAAATTACAGGGAGTCCTTATGGAGGAACACCAAGTCTCTGTTTGATCTGCCTGGTGTGACTGCCCTGCTGTTTACCAGTCACAGAGTGTGATGTGAGCTGCTCAGCGGTCATGTAGAGAATTTATCTGTATTTATTGCGGTGTCACTTTTGGACTTTGATATGTGTGGCTCCATTTTCAATTTTCATCTTAGCTGCTGGTCATTTTAGATCAAAACACACGTGTACAAACACATTAAAACAATGACAGCTACTACTGTTATCCAGGTCCAGTTGTCTGTTTGGGCGGGGATGCTGAACTACCCCTTGTTGAAGCCTTTGCTGTGTGAACAAGATTAGTTGAAACATATCTGAAATACACCCACCTGTTTAGTCTCCAGCACGCAGAGTTTGAAAATGTCAGAGCACCTAATGTACTGGTAGTTTACGTACATACCTACACAATTCTGTGTCCCATGGTTTGTCTTAATCTCACTCTTCTGCTTTGTCACTCTCTTTCAAAGTTACCATGCCTCCTCTTTGGCTTCTTGCCCATCTTCTGCAAGCAAAGGGTTAAATGGTTTTAAACAGCTTTCGATATCATCCCTTACTAGCAACCCTTACACAGCCTGGAGCCCATCAGCCAACAACATAAGCCTCTTTGAGTGAGAACAATATAAGTGTCTTTGAGTGACTGCCAAGTCAATGTATGTGCTCAGCTGTTAGCTATAGAATACCTATGTGAGAGTACACTGCTAGACCTATGTTTATGGGGATTAAAAAAAACTGTATCATCATTAGATGACAATGCATGGGATGCACTACGCCACCATAGATTGGCTCCACTTCAGCTGCTTTCCTGTACAGAGACATGAGTTGGCAATACTGATCAGATGACAGACATGCAGTGTATCAAATCATCTCTGACATCTATACATGCATCACTTGCCCACAGTTTTACATTTACATAGCTACAGAGCATATAATTAGAAATGACACTGCTTTCAGTGAGGTGGTTGTTAGCCTTCCTGCCACCAGGGAGGCTTGTGACACCACGCCAGGACAGATTGCTGCGGGATGTTTGGAATATGCTGAATGTTGTTTACATGCAGGGAAATGGGTCGGATGACTTTTCACTGGCAAAAGATGGACACGCTAAAGATACCCGATGCCTGCCTGATGACAGACAGAGAGGCTTTGGTGGCCAGGGGGTGTCAAAGAAAAAGTAATATGAAGGTTTGGATGAAGACTTGGTCCTTGTTCTCTTGGTGTTAAGGACACGTTCTCAAAAAAGCAGTGTTCCTTTAAAGTAAGAGCACATGACATCTGGCATGTAACCTGAGGTCTATTTTGGGATGAATTATGAGCTAGCTGAAGCTTTGATGCTACCTGACAAGATGTCTCAGGTTGTAATTAGACTTTTTAAAGCTACTACATGGGTAGTAGTGTGATATAAGAAATGAGATCACTTATATTAAAAGAGAAAGATTGTAGCAAACAACATTCTGGATAACTCTTTCGTATAAAACAGCAAGAGGGCGCTGTTCAGGAGGGGCTCACTAGTTTCTCATAATGTAAAGGCAGAATAGGAAAAATCTCTCAAGGTAAAACCCAACTTTAGAATAAACAAGTGAGAAGACAAGAATGATTTTTAGTCAAGTTAAATGTTGCTAGCTGCTGAGATACCTGGTATCAGTGTTATAGTCCTGTGACCAAACTTGAGTTTTGAGGTGAGTCTTGGGTCGTCAGTGTTTGAGCCAAGTTGTGTTTTTTGTGTCTAGTTTAGCTAGCTCGATGCTACATAAGCGTTCCTCTCACTGAAAAATCTTTAGCATTGCATAAAGCTGCATCCTTACTGGAGAATTTCAAACACATGTTAAAACTTTAACGTCAAAAACTGAGAGCAATCCTTGTTTGTGGAACTGAGACCTTACCCCAGTGTAGTCAAACACTGCAACCTCTCTGCCTTTTTATACTTATTGCTGGCACTTTGCCAGAAACCTCTTTATTGGTTCACCAGATGGTCCTCTGGGATAATAAACTCACAACTTATTTAACCAAATGACCGACCTGCATGTAAGGTGAATGTTGGAAATGAGGAACTGTAAAAGTGGAGGAGTGGAGCAGACTTTTGCCTCGGTCTCTGCTCTGCATGAACAGGAAGTAATGATGACGCTAAAAAAGTTGCTTGTATAACCATTCTGACTCTCTGCCAACTCCTGTTTTTCCCTCTAACCGAACCAACCAGACTAGGTTTTTTGGAGTCTCTAAATCTGCCAAGTCAAACCCTGAAACCTCTCCAGACCACTGACGAGCTGCAAACAAAGGCTGCTTCTTCACATCTGGAACAGAAACAAGAAGTGCTTGTTGGGCTGTGTTTGTGTCTGCATGTTGGTGTGTTTGAAAGAAAGATTCAACACTAGGGGAAAAAATACAGCAGGGTTACATAACACTTTAAGAATACTTGAAAGCAATGGAAATTGTCTAGGTTAAGCTCTTTTATAGCCTTATTACATACAGTGCAGGGCTACAGGATCTGGATTCACCTAATCAATGAATTATACATGAGCCAATGATAACAATTAAACACAAATAAACTTTTTGACCCAGGGATGAGATTTTGCAAGACCTGAGCTTTTAAAAACTCCACTAGCATCAAAGTAACATTGCTATTTCCTCATTGTTCATTTTATTTCAGTCTTTTTCTGCCGGGTGGCTGTGGCTCAAAGGTAGAGTTGTTGCCTCTCTATTGGGAGGTTGGGGGTTTGATTTCAGCTCTTGCAGTCACATGCTTATGTGTCCTTGAGCTAGGGGTTCTCACACTTTTTTAGACTGAGGCACCCTTTCAGGTTAGACATTTCCCCAAGCACCTCCTCGTTATCCTATCAATTATTAGCTTAATATTAACACTTCGTAAGAATGAAATGTGTTGTATTTTGCAATTATAGGATTAGGCAACATTTGTACTTGCCAAGTAATTCATTTTGTAAACTTTGAGAAAATGTTACCTCGAAGTCAGTGGTGGGGCAGTTACTCCCCGCTGAAGTGACCTCTCAGGGGCCAAAAAGTGTGTGAAAGCACCCTCCTGGCTGGCAAAACACACTCAATTGCCCACTTGGGTGGTGGCAAAAAACACATGTTATATGTGCCTGGTTTTTTCTTCTTTTCGTCCATGCCCTTTAAAAAGTCTGTGCACACCATTGCACCAAGGTGTTTTTTTTGTTTTGAGGGTTTGTTTTCTCTTGTTACAAACTATATTGTGATAAACATGTTACAACCAGGGAACTGATCTCATGACACAAAACTAAATTGGATGGGAATATTCAAAAATTAGCTTATTTTATTGGTGCAAGAGATCCCAATTTGTTGCTTTTTCAATGATAAAGCACACTCTTACAATTGTTATTCAATTATTCCCACCGTTGGCCAGTGGTGTATGGATGGCTGTGAATGTGTTAAAAATTAATAGTTCTCAATAGAAACCTCTGTCATTAGTGTGTGAATGTGGTGTGGATCAAGGTTATAACAGTTAATTAAAACAAAACTAAAAACAAAAGCTAAAATTTGAAATACATTGCAGTTAACTCAAACTAATCAAAACTAGAAAAGAAAACAAAAATGATAAGTAAAATAAAACTGAATCTTGTGTTCACAAAACTAACTGAAACTAACTAAAATGATAGACAAAATTCCCTTAGTTATAGCTTTTGACAATATTAATCGCCTTTAGGATTTAAATTAATCCGACACATTTTCCCAACCAATTCTAGACAGTTTTAGGTAGTTGTCAGTGCCGCACAGCACCATCATAGCGGCGTATAGGGACTAGGTTGTTTACTGCACTGACTGGCTGTGCGCTGTGCTGCAACGAAATGTGGTGGAGCGATGAATCAGAGCATCTGTAATAGTTTAACTGTTACAGAGTCCAAGTTTTTATTGTATTTGGGTCTGCCTTTATTGTTACAGAGTCCAAGTTTTTATTTATTGAAGCTCATATTATATTGTTTTTTCAATAATTTATGTTAATATTATATTATGTAATTTATGTCAACATTATTTTATATAATTTATGCTTGTATTTTTTATACTAAGTTTATATTATTTTTTATGTGTTTAAGGCAGCAGCCAACATTTCGGTATCAGCATTGACTGAGCAGTGAGCACTATGTTGGACTTGAAAATAAACAGCATTACAAAAAAATGTACTCTGACCTTTTTGAATGCTGCACCTGGTTAATAAGGTATGAAAAACACAACTCACTGAATTTCTTTTACAAACACAGTACTACAGTAACATTAAATGGTCATTACCGTTATAGTGTCCAGGAGCCATTACAAGGAAGTGGCTACAACCCAACGCACCAACACTGGAGGACTGGCAAGAAAGTATTCATGAAATCTATAATATGGAAAGACTGACTTTTGCTTTCAAACTACAATCTGAAAAAAATTAAGAAGATGTAATTGGATTACGAAAAAGAGACGAAAAAAATTACAAGAAACGGACAAAGACGAGAGAGCTGCTGCAACAAGCAGCTACTTGGGCAGTGCCTAGCAACGAAAAAAAAAATAGAATAGAATAGAATAGAATAGAATAGAATAGAATAGAATAGAATAGAATAGAATAGAATAGAAAATACTTGTCTACAGTCTCTTTTTTGTAATCTTTGTATTTGGAGAGGATCATTACTTTGTATGGCTCATTTGTTGGTCATGGACACCAAACTTTTTGTGGCTTCAGCGATATTTTTACTACTTTTTCTCCAGTGTTTGTCTGGAGATCCTACATGTAACCATGGCTGCATTGTTTACATGTGAACTCAGCTGTTAGCAGCCTGTAGCATGTCAATGCTAACTGGTGTAAGGCCTGATGTCTTCCCACAAGGTGAGGAGAAGGAGGTGAGGACGACGTGCTGGTTCTCAGGTGTGAGCTTAGAAGTAATAACATTGACCTGTCCTTCACTCTATCGTTACTGGGAATGTAAGATCTATCTCCAATAAGATGGACCAGCTAGCCATGCTAACCCAGCAACAGAGGGAATACCAGAGGGCAGAGTAGCATCATGCTATTCACAGACATGGCAAACAAATCTAACATCAGGCACCAACGCCACATTGGAAGAGCTTCACCTGCTGTGAGCAGACAGGATCCAGGAGACAGAGACTGAACAGACTGCTGAAGAAGCTCAGTCCTGGACCCTGTGGAGGTGGAGGCTGGCTGAACTGGACAATGGTGGACAAGCTGATATCATCTATTTTCTTATGGACATTTTTGCACCTTCTTTAAACTTTCTTACTTTTGTTTTCTTGATTGCTGCTGTGACTTCAATTTTGTTTTTACAATAAAGTTCTATTCTATTCTATTCTATTCTATTCTATTCTATTCTATTCTATTCTATTCTATTCTCAAAGGGGCTTTACTTTCTGCGTGAAAAAGTCTGTCATCTTTGCTTTCCTTGTGTATATCATTGTGTATTATTGTCTTATATAACTGGTGCTTTGGAAACATTGTTTTTACTTTCATGCCTTTAGGGCCGAACTGTGAGGAGTTGAGTTGAGTTGAGTTGAGTTGAGTTGAGTTCAATTACATTAAACTGAGTTGAGTTGAGTTGAGTTACATTAAACTGAGTTGAGAGATTTGAATGTAAACACAGAGTTCCGTCAGAACACGGTCACAGTGAGGAGTTCCAACAGCACTGTGACCTCACAGAACATGTTCCACAGTTTTCAGACTAGACCAGCATTTCAGCTCACATTTCCTCACAGAGATGATCTCTATAGAGCGGTCACCTGCACGAAGTACGAACGATTTACAGTGAAACTTCGAACATTTTCCTTCCACCGAAACTGAGACTGACTGACTGAGTCCAGAAAGCTCAGAGGAAGAGAAACAACCATTCATAAAACAATTCATTTGACGATGTCTGAGCCTAGACAGGTAAGTTAGTGAGCTGTGCCCACACTTTAAGGTCATGTTGTTTAAGGTTTTTTTATTGAGTAAATATATATATATATATATATATATATATATATATATATATATATATATATATATATATATATATATATATATATATATATATATAAGAGGTAAATAGTTTACAAATTGAGTTTACTCTGCTGTTAAATAAGTTAGTTGATATGATTCACTTGGGGATGAGGTGTAAACCGAATAGCTTTAACTTCTGGATACCCAGTGTTTTTATGAGCGAATCTGATTTAATGAACAAGGATAAACCCACTATATCACAAATTGAACTACATTTTTGTTCTGTTTGAGCTTCTTTATTTCTCCCCAACAACCGTCTTTCATATGACCTGTAAATATTTTTCACAGACATCTATATTTGCATTGAATATCAAAATTAATGAAGCCAATCGTTGCAATCATCGTCAGTCTCATGTTAAAAACTTGAAGTCTGTGTTGTTGTTTTTTGGATCACTTGTGGGCAAAGATTTACATCATATTGCTTTCTTGGTCTTGTCCTGTAGATGCTACAACAGAAAAAAAAATATATATATCAGATCTGATTAAAATGTGTTGCTCACAGCAAACATTTACTGATGAGAAAGTGGGTTTTTAGGGGGAGGGAGGGGTCTTTCAAAAGGCTTTAGCTAAAAACATAAGCAACTAAAATGTTGGTTTACAAAGACAACAGATAATAAAATAGGTTTTTAAGCTGTGAATCATGTAAAGCTTCAGAGGAACAAAATAAAGCCTGAGAGGAACATGATATCTCCCCTTCAAAGAGTTCCTCTCCATCACTTCAGCACAGTCTAACGTTTTCTAATGTTTGTGTTTTTCTGCTTTAGATTCCTGTTTCTCGTAACTCCAACAACAAAGAAACAGAGAAAAGCACCACTGCTGCATGTCCCACAACCTCTGAGATGGCCGAAACAAACAACCCCGTCCAGAAGGAAACCACAGCTGATCTCAATGAGTCCAAGAACCTAGACGCTGTCCTGAATGAGGAAGACATCACCAGCTCTCATGCTGCCTCACCAACTGAACAGGACGGGGACTCCTGGTCAGACAGCGAAGATAGCTGGGATGGTTACACCAATTCAGAGTGTTCCTCTGACTACGAGATCTCTGAAACCATCTCATGTCTAGATCAGAATCTCGATGAGGAGATTTCAAAGGCCTGCCAAACCTTGTTCCCAGAAGACCTGGAGACTGAGGCAGAAGACGTGAAAGACAAAGAGGAAGACCAAACTTTGGAAGCAGAGTCAGCCTCTAGACTTTCCATCAGATCAGAGGCATCATGGGCCTCAGTAAAGTCGGTATTATCTTGGGCTACCTCCAGATGGTCCTCTTCATCCTCCATCCACACATTGCCAGAGGTTTACCAGAAAATGAAGGACAATGAGTCAATCACCAGCAACGACAACCTTGGCTATCCTTTCCTTGACCTTAAAGAGGATACTGCCCTTACCCCCAAAGAGGACGCTGTCCTTGAATTTGAAGAGGATGCTGTCCTTGAATTTGAAGAGGACGCTGTCTTTATCCCTGAAGAGGTCACTGTCCTTGATCTTGAAGACGATGCTCCGAACAAGATCGAAGAAGAAACAGGGGTCACTGAGGAACTAAACTCTGACCCATTCAGCCTTAACGTCATTGTAGTCTTCAAAGACAAACCAGAGGCAGGAGGGTTTTTACAGAGGAGGAAGAGGAAGAGGAGCTTTTTAAAATGGAGAGCATGGAGAAAGATCAATCCAGCTCCAGAGAATAATGTGGATGGTGAAATTAATTCAGCCAGTCCTGGGTCCACAGCTTGCTGGTCTGTCGATGACAAACAGGACTGTACTTGTCCACAAGAGCCACCTTCCTGCAGTGGTGCAGTCCACGGGTCCATTCCTTTAGTCCTGGAGGACTTCACAGAGACTGATGATGAGGCACAGTCAGAAGCTGAACCTGTGGAGCCGTTTTTGACTCAGACCGGCTCAGACCCTCAGGTTACATCATGTGAAGTGTCAGAGGACACATCAGTGGCTGAGGAGACAGGTTCACGCATGGACAAATACCAGCCCAGCTATCCTGAGCCTCTAGAGGGCTGTGAAGTGACTGAAGACCCTGAGCCTGCAACAAAACCCAGGAAAAAGACATCCCTCCTGATTCACATCAGAAAAGTCTTCTCAAAGGTAAGGATGAATATACATCCAAGCTAATAATCATTTTGTCGGCTCAAGAAGCACCTTTCGATGTAAAGATTCTTTTGTGCTGCAGCTGCATCATTTTAATATTATTTTTTATTGTGAAACAATAAAGGGGTCTGTCCTTTTTTGTTTTCTGAACTGTGAGCTTTATATATTCATGTCTGTTGTGTCTGTTTTCATACTTTCAGAAAAATAAAGAGGAGAAGCCAAAAGGGGCAGAGAAGACGGATTCAGCAGAAAACGTCATCAAACAGGAGAAGAAGAAGGAAGAGAAGAAGACCAAGGGTCCCTCTTTCTGGGCACGGCTGTTTCCCTCCAGGCGTTGCCAAGTTGTGCCTTTCAACCAAAGAGCAGAGCTTAAACTGGAGACCCATGTCTCCTTCTGTACATTCTCCTCTTAAATGTACCCTGAATAAAAAGCAAAAAAAAAAAAAAAAAAAAGAGGATTTATCATTAAGGGATATAAATCTTTATTCTTTCAGAGTAACACTAACACAGTAAGGGTTGTTAGGATCAAATCAGTCTGAAGTTTCACATTAAGTGTGTGTATCTGTTCATCTAACGTGTGTTAAGTGTCTGAATAAATCATGGATTTAGTCTCAGTGAGGTCAACAGGTTTCTGACTGACAACACCCTCTCTTTAAACATGCTAACAAGCTGCTGTTTTATTTGAGTTTGCGGTGAAATCCACAGGTAACTTCTCATATTTAACCTCTCTTCATGCTTAGATGTAGCTAATGTCACATCCATCATCTCACACTCCACCCTGCGGTAAACAAACTCACCTCTTGGAGAAATCCAGGTGTGAAAATCATTTCAGTAATTGATGCTCTGTAATCTGATCTCTCATTATTAGAGCATTGTGTTTTTACAGACAGACATTGTTCATGGTAAAAGCCCTCCACTTGTCGATCTATTCATAGAAATGTGTTGGTTGCAATTATATAAACCCTCAACCTTTCTCTGGGGTGATCCAGAGCTGAGGGGCAGGGTGCAGAACAAAAGAAACACGAGGCAAGTGATGTTGAAATGAACATTTATAATGACTCTTTGTTGCCGTCACAAAAATATTTTTTAAAAAACAATTCAATTATTAACACTGAAATGCTGACTTCACTGGTAGTCCACGAGTCATAAAACTAAACTAAAACTAAGCCTTGTTGCAAAAATCAAAACTAAATAAAAACTAGAATGCCCGCTCTAAAACTAATCAAAACTAAACTGTAATGGAAAATAAAATGTCAAAACTAACTAAAACTTAACTATAATGAAAAATCCAAAACTATTATAACCTTGGTGTGGATGGGTGAATAAGACAGCTGTGTAAAGTGCTTTGAGTGGGTGGAAAGATTAGAAAAGTGCCATATAAGTACTGATCCATTTACCATTCACAGTTCATGGTACAGTTTTAAAATCATGCTGTTATCTTGCATTGCAAAAATCAGGTCATTATTTTTTTTTTCAACTATCATTCAACTATGTTCTCCATAATTTGTAATAAATGTAAATGTAAATCTCTTGTTTTTTAAATTTACATTTTACATACACGTGCCCGTACAATTGTGTCCCTGCATAACCAATCTAAGTCTGATGCTCTGCAATTGCAGTGTAGTCTGTTCTGTTTTTGCAAATATTCTTGCAGACACACCTGTCTCAACAAGGGAGAAGCAGCCTTGAGGGTCAACTGAGGACAACGGTCTGCAGGAGAGTTTACACCATGGGAGGAAAATTTACTGCAGGGTTACAGATGGGAGGAAAAGTGGAGCGCAGTCTTTACAGCTTGGTGGGAAAAGTGCTTAATTTGGTTTGTCAAAACGCAACAAAGCGGCAACAATAATCATAGTTACTATGACCTCCATACTGATAGGGGAAGTTAAAGGAGCCTGAGGTGGAGTGGTGTTATATGAGACTGGGCAAACCTCAAGAAAGAACTTGATTTGTGATGTCCTAAAAATTCTTTGGAGACTTTCAACGTGTGGTATGACAACATTGCCCGTTGCACCCATTAACATTGTGGGAAAGTGATTACAAAAGCAATGACGGTAACTTTGCCACACCTAAACTGTAAATGTGGGAGGACTCAGTTTGAATGCTTAAGTTTTAACTCATACAAGATACAAAATGCAGGCTTCCAATTTTCCAAAAAAATCATGCTAATATACCTTTAGCATTACTCAGTTTTTTTTTTTTTTTTGTGAAAATCAGAGTTCAGTCTAATATTGAAAAGAATTTGTAAGAAATCACCTCAACACATACTTTGTGGTATGCTATGTTGTATTTTGTCATAATGTGTGCCGTAGTGTTGAGTTATGTGCATTATGCTGTGCTGTTAACTTATGTTGGATCACCTACATCCCACTACCTCACTTTATGTTACACTTCAATACATTGGGTTTGATTATGTTGCATTACATTGCATTTCTTGGCATTACAATGCATCACATACATTACGTTACATTATCTTACATTACGTTACATTATGCTACATCACATACATAAGTGGCATTGCGTTGCGTCACAAACATTACATAACATTAGGTGCCACACATTTTGTCACATTATGCTGAATTACTTTGTATTATGTCAGGTCCCATCGGTTATGTTATATTTTGTTTCATTGTGTCATATCAAGTTTTCAGTACGTCACGTCACGTTATGCTACACTATGTCATTATGTTAGGTTATGTAAAGTTACCTTAGGCCACGATATGTGTGTAGTGGCTATCTGAAGTCTTGTTTTTGTTTCTGAAGCTTTTCTTAACTTGCTTATTGTTTATAACCACTCTTGAGGGAGGACAAGAATGTTTTACTCGTTGAGTCAGCATACGGCCTCTGTACGTACAGTAACATAACCCTGAAACCCAGCGCACTCATTTATTGATATATAGCACAAAACTTCATTAAAATACACATCATTTCCTGAGTCTGTCACATCACTACGGGGGCTGCCAATGACAGCAAAACATACATCAAATAAGAAAGATTCAAAAAACATATTCAAAACAAAAAAAATCTTTTTCTTACCATAAAAAAAAAAAAATCTACCCTGAACATTAAAAACAAAATCCTCATTGCTCAATGATGCTTACAATGTGGCTTCATTCAGTCATTAATCTATATATGAACAGAGAAACAAAAGCCCCCAAGTGTCAACATTAAGTGATACCATTCAAAAAAGGGAATGAGAAATAGAGTGTAATATTGAGTTGCTTTTTAACCACTTGTTTTAGGGAAATTTTTATCTTTAGCGTCTTGAAATAATGATATAAAAAAACGTTTTTTCCACTCTTCTGATAATCAGAAGGTTTGACATCAGTTATTTTGGTTAGATCAACACCTGGTCTCACGCCTGGTTCAGGTGACCCTCAAAGGAAGTGATGAATCCTGCACCAGACATTCCTGAATGTTGTTTGGTGGTAAACGTAAACATTAATCTTAGTCATCATAATTATGGGAAATTCAAATGTTGCGCTGTGACCTCATTAAAGGTGATTTAATCACAGCGAGTTCAGACTTGATCATTTAAAGATGTTTTGGAGACATTTGATTTGTGCTCAGTTTTGTGTTTCAGCTCTTCAGTTTGAAGTGCAGAAAAAGAAAACTTATCAGAGCCAGGCTCAAAGGATTAAAAGTGGCCTTGAATTTTGGCTCAGGCTGTGGCTTCACCCATTCCTAAGCCACAGTGTGTCATGTCTATGATTCATTGCAGTGAGAAATATAATGTTCAAAATAGTAGCGCCTTTATTCTGTGAAGTCTGAAGGGTGGAGATTTTTTGTGCGTCAAGGGGTGTACAAGGAAACTGTGTCTCTTCTGCTGGAAAAATGATTAAATACATTCGCAAAACATGAAATAAAAAGTAAATGAATCATACTAAAAGGTGCTATCTGATAGAAATTGTTTCATCTCTAGAGTAGGTCATCTCCAATGAATTTGTAACATTGTGATGCATAAATTCGATCTGGGTATGTGTCAGATCATTCAACTTAACTCATTGAACAGATCAGTGAAATAGAAACTTTTATGTACATTTTTATGCCTTTTACACATATGAGCTTCTGCCTGAGATAAGTGTTTCGTTCACACTGTATAAGACACGGTGCTTCTGCAGCCAGCCTCAGGTAGACGCTCCATGGACTGCAGGTTTTACCACTTCTGCACAACTTTAATACTTTAGGCTACAGGTTGAGATGTTTCTGCAATCGCTGTGTTCATTATGCTGCTGTGAGCTGTGGGACATTGTGTTGTGTACAAGTATCACGTGTGGAGGAGCTTCTTGTTTTTCTTCCTGTAATCAGTACAAGCCAGCAAGTCTTGGCAAGGCTCTGAGATTTAAAAAAATAAATAAATAAATAAAAAAAAAAGAAAGAAAGAAAGAAAAAAAAAAACG
The DNA here is from genome assembly GCF_033239565.1 of Halichoeres trimaculatus. Classification (NCBI taxonomy): domain Eukaryota; kingdom Metazoa; phylum Chordata; class Actinopteri; order Labriformes; family Labridae; genus Halichoeres; species Halichoeres trimaculatus. The sequence goes on along the minus strand of NW_027437186.1, from coordinate 13,746,431 downwards.
GTATCTGCCAAACTGTGTGATTAAAACTTAAGGGCCTTCACAATGAGAACTATATCTACTGTCAAAACTCTATTCAGCTTCCAAAAAGAAATGATGAAATATCCCCAACGTTTAAGATAAAGTCCTGACAGCTGTCAGATGAACTAGCTGCTTAATCATGAAGGGACTTATTTATCAGGGCGTAATGCAAACACAGGAGAGCAACAGACATTTAACAGGTGTCAGAGAAGCTGGTGCTCCTAATTTGGAGCTGCACATGTTTTGTGGTCAGGGTAACCAAAGATTACACATTAAGAGCCATTCAGACAAGAGATGAATAACTAAATAAAAGATAGCTGGATTAGCTCAAGGCCGCTCTGTCTCAATATGTATATTAAGAGATATCACTCCAGCGACCAGGGCCATCATCAAGGTCGACCTTGTCTGCTAAGTCCGTTGTGTAACTTCTTTAAGATCGATCGTATTATAAACCATAAGCACTGGATTCAGGAGAACGATATCCTTTGAAGCACATATGCTCCACTATACTCTGCTCAACCGTGAACACTTAACTAGTAACAATGATGAGATGAATGAAGCTGCTTGAATTCAATAAACCTAACGTGCCGAGGTAGAAATAAATAAATAAAGAAGTTGTTATCAAACAGAGTTTGGAACGTGTGAATTATGTCAGCAGAGCTGGAGAAGAACCAAAGTTAACAATCCATGAACTTTAAAACACATACAAACACTGGGTCTTACGTGCATGGCAGCTTGCTGGTCGTTGAGCCTAGTTTCAGTAATTTTCCACTGCATCTCACGCAACAAAACAATCCAAGACTAAAAGAAGTTGTAATTATTTAAAGAAAAGGAGGTTTTTGATCTTTTTTTTTCATGGTGACCTACCCTGTTGTTGTTAAAACAATCAGTTGACTTGGAAAAGATCTAGTACTCAGATGCAGCAGTAATACCTTGTTAAACAGTGTCTGGTGGTAGACAGGTTTCATCTTCTGTCCATACCTGACTGAAGGAAAGCAATGCACCATTATTAATTCGCCTCGGATCTTCTAGTGTCATCATGACAGGAAACAGGCTTTCAAGTCAACTGCTCACCTATCCACAGAAACAAAGATTATCTGAATTATGCTAAACAACATTGCCAGCCCTCCTGGATGTAGGAAAATTATTTGAGCAGAACGTTTTTGAAGTTTGGGATGATGATTAAGGCAAACGATGCTGGACTAGAGAAAGTATATTAAAGGGTTTGTTTTCTGAGGGTAAAAAAAAATGTTGAATTTGAGTTACTGTTTAAATCACTGCCTCAGGGTCGAAGTCTTGATACAAATAAGCTGATAATGGTGATAAACCTTTTGGGATTAAGAAGTGAAAAACGATAACCTGAAATTTAGCCATTTTGTGTCCGTGAACTCTCTGAGAGGCACAAAGTCTCCTTTGTGTTTATGGATTTTGAAAGATTTTTTTTTCCAAGTTTGAACTCTCTAATCACTTATGTTTGCCTTTTGAAATATGACATAATAAAATCTATAATCTGTTACAGAATTATATAACAAGTAAAAAACACAATGGATTTAGAGCTAATGCATCATTTATGTGAGGATGATTAATTAATAAAAAACATACACATACACACATTAAACCAAACAAACAAACAAAAAAACAATATAAAAAACAAACGGCTACAAAAAGTTGGTTGGTCTGGTATACAAAAGAGAGAGATGGATGAAAGATGAACATGTTTGATTTTGTAAAGCTTAGAAGTGCCTAAGAGCTGTTTTTTTTATTATCAATTTATTCATTTCATTAAATCTTATAGTTGCAGATGTATGTACTATGTGACATTCAACAACACATACGTGGGCTGTTTAAACATATACATTCCTCCCATACAAGTAAAAGCATCAAAGTTTATCAGTGTTTACAAAGATGGTGTATGTTACTGACAGTGATACTACACACATGCATAGTTGCTTTTTGAGTTAACATAGATCCTTTTAAATCAAGTCTGACTAAATGACATTACATTATATCTCAGCTCTGTATCTTGTTGTGTTGTTAACTTGTTACATAATTTTAAAACAGATTATAGATTTTTCATACGTCAAGTTTCATAAGGCAAACACAAGTGAATAGAAAGTTCGAACTTGACCAAAAAAAAAGATGTCAAATCTTTCAAAATCCATAAACATAAACAGAGACTTTGTGCCAGTTAGAAAGTTCATGGACATGAAATGGCTAAAGTTTCAAAAACAAGCCAATAATAAGTACAGGACCATCCCCTCCTCCCCCGATGTCCCTAGGGTTGAGTGTAAATATAACAGTAACAGATCAATAGTGGGATGAACTGTATATGAGTGAATATGAAATTTTAAAGACCTCCAAAGCAGACCAGTAAAAAGAGGCCAGGTTAAGGTCGCCCACCAAGCAGTTGGGACGACAGTGCAATTATTATTTTTGGAAATTAATAGGGATGAAATTGGCTGAGGCAGCCTGTCTTCCCTCCTATGAATAAACAGATAATAGTGGCCTGTTGTCGGGTTACTTAGTGACAGAGCGGTGCCGGCCATGGCCTACATATTTCTGTTTGTTTAATAAACGATAAGATTCTTCATTCCTGGCATTAAACTGGGACATTTCCCTCCCACTTTGAGAGAGAGAGAGATTGGAAGAGAAGGAGTGAAAAAAAAGTTAAAATGACTGTTGGTAATTTAGTGGTGAAAGACACATAATCAAGTTAGAAGTGTGTTTGTGTGATCAGTCCCCTTCTGTACTTACTCCTGGCAATTTACCCTTTATCTTCAAGTATGGTGGCCTGTTAAGATCAAAGCAGCAACATGAAAGCATTAGAAGGCCTTTGATTGTGTCCACAGCAGCTGAGGGAATAAAGCCCCTGTTACTAAACACCATCCTAAATCTTAATAACATCTTTAATCTGCGGGATCTAGTCTAGCTGCTGGCTTATACAACGAGCCAGACTCAAGTCTAAAAAGAGATATTTGCAGTGATGTTTTAGGAAGAAAAGAGCAACCACTACACTATTTTTTCCACTCTTACATACAAAAGTCCAAAGCTTGATATCTGCTAATGTTTTCCAAAATCTTACTGTTTTGATCTAAACATGCTGTAACTGCCTGAGTCAAATGTCATCCTTTGTTTCATATGAAGGCAAAACAGTGTTCATACAGGCCCCACATCTCTGCACAGGTGTATAAAATAGATGCTATCTTGGTTTGGCCTGTCCAGCCATGCTTTGTTTGTTCTTGTCTTGCTATTTTGTGTGACTGGTAGGTGTGGCACCATCACATAGACCTTGTGGTGTCACCTGGAGCCAGTTCTCTTTGGCACCATGAAAGGTCCCACCCTTGTATTGGTAAAGAGATTCTTTACTCCCTACTAACACATGAAAACCATAATTTGCATACTTGTATCACAGACACAGCTAAAATCTGTAACTTACCTTGTGTGCACAGTAACTGATGTTTAAGTCACTGAAATAACTTTTATGTTTTTTGGTGTCTCAGGTTTCATGTGCATGTCCCCTTCCAGCAGTTTATGACAGCCCCATATGTGACTATACCAAACAGTTGGTTTTGATTTACTTGTTTTTTTTATGAATCATTTTATTAGAAACAGACAGATATAAGGAGGTCATGTGAAGAGGTCCGAGCGCTGACAGTTTTGAAAGCAGAGACGGAAGGTAAACTGAATGTCAGGATGGACCTGAACCTGACGCAATATTGCTTTAAAGGCGTTGTGTCGACCCATTTGTTTTTTCAGGCTAAAAACGTCATTTCCCATGAGCACTATCACCCACTGTCATAAAGGTGTGACTTTTACCAACATGATCCTTTGTTTTGGAGCAAATGAGAGGAGAGTGGATCTCCTTTTCAACACATTTGTTTTTTACAAAGACAAGTTTTTGCAAATGTAAAGTGTATGTCCTACAAGTGTACATTTGCTAATTCCAACCTCACCAAGCAGAGCAAACATAACCTCACTCTTCATTTTATTGATAGTCTCCTAATTTGAAGTTCTTCTTTTATCTTTTCTTTTTCTATCTCCACAAACTAAATCCAAGAAATTATTTTCTTTGAGGGAAGACCAGATCTTGCTTCTCACTTGGTAATTTTTCTTCTCACTGCTTAGCTTTTCCAGCCAGTATAGTTTCATAAAAGGGAATTTTGGTCTACATGCCTCAATGGATTTGTTTTCCACTGGGAAAATCCAACCCATCCACAAGTACTGAAAAATAACATTTAGAAATAAACAATGTAGACGCTAATAATCTAATATTAACATCCTGAGACCTGAGCTTTTGTCTGTAGTGCATTTAAAAAAAAAATCTGTGCTATTTGGGATAAGTACAACCTACCAAGTATAAGATTTCACCAAAAAATGACATGGGCAGTGTCCCTAAATGTGGCTAATAGGTCAAAGTTTTAAAAAGTGAAGTATCACGGGTCTGGGGGGCAGAAATGTAATGTCCACATATGTGGACACTGGATCTCAAGAGGTTAAACTGTGGATCATGAAGAGTCAAATGTTTTAAAGGTAAAGGAACCATTTCAAGATCACTTATTTTTTTTCCCACAGAGCCTTCAACTGAGCAAGAGGGGGAAAAAAGCAGATCTTTGTTCATGCACAGTCACAGTCTAGCACACTCAGTAGAATTCTTTGTTGCTCGCTCAAACGTGCAAGCAGCAGAAGTTTTCTGCTTGTCAGATTTCACTTAAGGTTTGCACACAGTTGATAAATGACGTTTATAAATCTGTGAATCAAATATGTTGGCCATCAGCACTGAACTAAAAAGTATATCCGCGTTTTCTTAAAGGCATCAAATACTGTATCTGTTAAATGAAAAAAATCACTTCAACTCTTTCATTTAAAAGTTCATCTGTTTTAACACTGGTAGCTGAACCCAAAGGACCTCTAGCCAAGACTTCCTTTTCCAGCAGAGGTCTTTTGGCAAAATGATTGATAGTGAGCTCCAGGATTGCACTTTTTTTTTGGACCCTGTACCTCTACTGTGACTTGCATATATCCTCTCTCTGGTTGCTCACTGTGAGAAGAGGACTGTAGCTGTTAAGAGCTCAGTGCGAATGTGAGAATTTACATGAACATGAAGTACAGTACACCTACAAGAAGTACTTAGTCAACAAGTAATTATCTCAAGACAGATAAACCTTTGTCCACCTTTACTGTGAGCTCATGATAGTGCTGCAGTACATATAGAATGGTATATAAGACTTGAACAATGCAGGAGCTTTTCACACAAGATACCTGGAATAGGTCTTAAACAGTCATTCACTTGGAAATGTATGTATAAATCCAACATACAAAGTGTACCAAACATTTGACAGACAGAGAGATAAGACCCTAAAGGTTCACGTCTCATTCATCATGTACCCTAAAACAAGGAAATGACCTTTCTTTACTTTTGTTCCTCTTCCTAACAAATACACTGATTCCAACATGATCAATGAAAGTGTTTGAACTCATCCTCTGAAACATTTTGAGCTCTTTAAAACTGATTCAAGAGAGGGTTTTTACGCTTTTCTGTTCACCCTGACATGGTTTCGCCCCAGCTACATTTAAGAGAGATGATTAAATGAGCCTCCTCATAAACATCTGCTGTCGTCTTACCATCCAACCACTTCTTCCTCCTCTCACATTCCCCTCTTCCTACGCAGACATTTTTTGAGTCAGCAGCTTGATGAACTTGGCGTAGTTATCTGCCTCTGCCCCCTGCCACTGCTCTGGACTGGCTGGTAGATGACAGAAAAGATTCATTGTGGAATAAGGAGCTTCTTCAGACCCTATAGACGCCCAGTGAGACCCAGTGAATGAGTGACCCAGATAAGACTAATGTGGGTTTGGACGGCCCAGCAGCACAAGCTGCTTTAGCGTTGCTTGGTAACCTCTTGGTTTGGTGCCAGTTCGTCTTTGGGGCTTAAGACGTCTCGCCATGGCAACCTTACATAAGACATTGTGAAGTGTTGGAGACCAGTCAAGCTCAGCTCAACTCTGGCTGAAGCAATGAAAGCCACAGCAGAGTGTTTTGGATACTATAAATCCAGGCTGTCTGATTACACAATTGACTGACCCACTGGGGAAAGTGACACTGATTTAAAAAGTTAATTTAACTGAATCTTTTCTTTCTCAGTATGTCCATTTGTGATTCTTTAAATTTAACTAGTGAAACTGAACAAGTCCTGCAAACTATAAACCAGCGAAACACTTGGATGGAGCAGATTCTGAATTATTCAGTTCGTTGTAGTCTCGCACATTCTTCTCTATTCCATTACATGACAAATCAAGGGCAGTGTCCACTGAGGCTTTTTGTGCTGACCTCAACAGCAGAGGGCTTGTCGCACTTCCGCTTTTCCTTACCATTACATCTGTTATACAATGCTCTGCATGCTTCATACTCGCTTTCATTCAATGGCATTTTAAGAAGAAACTGTATTATCAATATAAATCATGTCAAAGCCATGTGTCCATACCTCCAGTCTGCAAATATGAAGGCTGTACAGTGTTCAGGGATCCCACTTGAAGCTGCCTGTAGAAACACAGAAAGTCACATTCCCTTAGCCAAAAAAGATTATTTTTACAGCAAAAATAAATATGTTCGCAGCCTGGTTCAAAACACATCTGGACACACTATACAAGGGTGAAATTCTTTAAATTGTCAAGGGACATGGCTGAGTTGACAGACAGGTGGGGACCAAGGGGCAACATCCGGTCAGTAAAAATGAAGCCTGTGGGGAAGTGCTAAAAGTTGCTGTTCGTCGAGAATCCGCTTGAGGCTGGCTGCAGAAAGACCGGAAGTCATGTACACATCTAGCCATAAAAACTGACTTTTATGGCATTGGAAAACATATTTACAGCCTGGTTCAAAAACAGCTTGGGTCTAAAATGCTGATTTCACTATTGGCACACACTGTACGGTGAGTGATTTTTTTTCCTATAGTGGTTTATAAGTTATTAGGATCAGTTAATTTTCCAATCAGAGGCACAGCTTAGGTCATGTGACCGTTGTAGCCCTGTAGCTGCTCGACTAATAACAGCCGGGATCATAGCAAATGTAGTGAGGAGAGACATGGGAGCCTAACTGTCAGACAGAAAAAGGACAGAAGAGCAGAAGAAAGCTCAATGGAAGAGAGATACAGCCCGAGCTGAAGGCTAATTAGCCTTTAGCTCGGGCTGTATCACTCTATAACACAGGGGCTAAGCTGTTTGTCATAATGCTCATTCCAACCCACAGTCATCAGTTATTCTGCAGTGGATTGTTCAAACTTGAGAGTCTATCAATAGATGAAGAGTGAGGTTACGTTAGCTCTGCTTGGTAGATGACTGGCAGGACATAGCTAACCAGGATTTAATAACGTCACACATTACAAACATATCTTAGAGCACCGGGCTGCTAGCAGCGCTAAATATAGACAGCTACTAACCTACTTACAAACTGACAGTGTTCACTTGTTGTCACGTTAGCCTACAGCTATGTCAGAGCACCGGGCTGAGGATGTCGCTAACATATAGCCGGCTGCTACAACATTTGCTTGATGTCATGTTAAAAACCTTATAGATATGTAACTGTACTGATAAGTATCATACCTTAGCATGTTGCATCCAGTAAAAAGTTGTCGTGAACAAAGAAAATTTGCTTCGATCCAATCTCCATTTCATTCCAGAACAAACACACGCCGCACTGAAAGTGTGTGAAGACTCCAGGCCACAAGGTGGTGAGGGAGTGCAATTGAAACAGATCCTCCTTATAGCATCTTTAAGTTGATATCAAAAGTCCAGCCCTTTTTAGATTTTGATTGGATGTTGATCAGGAAGTGACACAGGTGCTCAAAAAGCTGATCTGTTTTCACTAAATCAGCCATATACATAGCATTTATTGTTTTTTGTTTATATATAGAAATAATGCCATCTGCTCCTCCTATGGCAAGTTGTGGGAGTTTGGTCTCCTTTCTCAGGAACTTGAGCCAAATCTGTCATTGAACTACTTTGCCTTCGTATCAGACCTTCAGTCTCTTCACGAGCAACCTGTATGTAACTCCAGAGAGCAGGGTTTGTTGTTATTGAGGCAGTTTCAGGGTTTTACAGCTGATGGAGTAAGTCTAAAAAAATTACCCTGTATTAAAAATGTGATGATATTGTGATGACAAACTTGCTAAAATTTGTGATTGGCCAAGCACGTTCACGTGAACACAATTACATTGGCTCTGGGTTGACTTACCTTAGTGATAACAACCAACTTTGTGAGACCACTGAGTTCCTTCTACTCTGCCGGGGTCAGTGAAACCAGATAAGCCTGCTTTATAATACAGACCTCTGGTTTAGTGAGTTCATAAAAACATACTGGGTAAAAGCCCTCCTTAGAAAAAAGAACAAGAGACAGGAGTTTATTTTCATCCATGAAGATCTGTATTTACTGAATCCTGAAAGTAGGCAAACATCTTGATGAGAGATGAAACTCAAAATTGAGAGACAAAGCACCACTTACACACATGGAAAAAAAAAGCAACAGAAGTCATTCTTTGTCTATAACAAAGGTTTGAAGGTTGAAAGTTGCACTTGTTATGATGAAAATTATGATGCAGGCAAAGTTATGAGTCAGTATTGCTACCATAAAATTTCAATGCGCCACTGGCAGCTGTGCGCGCTGAATAAGAGTCCTTTGCAGCTAAGTTAAGAAAAAAAAAGTGACATCTTCTGACATATGGTGGGCTTGTATTTCCAACATAGATGCAAAATGTATTAGCAATGGATGACAGACCATGTGTCAAAATAAAATGCTTTCAGATCTCATTTAAAAAAGTCTGAGTTGATCCATACTCGTATCACCAGTCTGAACATCTGTCCCTTAACTAAATGTCAACATATGCAAGCAGCTGACTGCAAGTTGATGGTCATCCCATAGAGCAAAAGCAGCCATGTTACTTTACAAGAACATAAAAAAAATAAAATATACACTGAACTGTTAATGAACAGCTCTGTTTCAATAACAGTATCACAACATAAAAGCATTTGTGCTGCAGCCTTTCATTTATAAAAGAGGCAACAATGTCAAAAAAACATCAAACACATCCAAAGACAATCTATCTCCTGATACACAAAGGCAATCTTCTCCCAGCAAAGCTTAACGTTCCAACAGTGTGCTGCAAACAAAGCAAAACAATACAACACATTTTCTATGCAAACATGAAAATATATCCAAGAGTCACAAAGGCATTGAAGTCGAACATAAAATTAGAGAATTGAAATTATACAACTCAAAAAAAAAGTGTGTTCTCTGTAATCTCGGTGACACTGATCCCTGCTTTCATGTTATTCTGTTGTTGCATCATGAAGTTGTTTTAGTTATTTCTCTCTTCTCTTTACAAACTCAACTGTTGAACATTGTCTTTTTTAAGTTAAATAAAATTTGGAGCTATATTCGAACAAAAAAATAAAAGCTGCTTATTAAGTCAAGCTGTTTACATTCTGAAAATTTTAGCAGATTGGGAAATAGGACAGAGAATTTAAATTGAGTGGCTAAGGCCTACTCACAAATTACTGTTATTTAACCTGGTGTCAAATATTTGTTTTCCTGTTTCTAAATACTTGTACTGACATTAAAAAATACCCGAGCAAACCTGTGACCCATTGAAATGTAAGGCAGATTTACTTTTTCGCAACACAATGACAAAATCAAAAAATAGCTTAAGTGTTTTAAAAAGAAAAAGTTCGAACTGAGTCATGTCCGACACAAACTTGTGTTTACACTCAAAAACATTATCTGACCTTGAAAAGCGCTTGCTGAGAAAGCTGATCTCTTAGAAGTCTGATCTATGACCACAAAGATTTATAAGGTGCTTTTTTAGTAACTGGCAAACACACAGCTAGCGTCGCTTACACTTGGTGTGCTAATTGCTTGTGTTTACATATGGGAGTGTGTGTGTATGTCGTCCCGTCACTCAAGGCCGAAGCCCTCAGCGTTTGAGATTGCGATGGTGAGTTTGTGTTTGAGTTCCTTCCTGGTTCGGTAGGGAGGCAGACAGATCTGATTGAAACAGGTGTGAGAGATCGGCAACCTACAGGGACAGAGGAGAAGAGACAGAGAAAAGCCTTTTAATATTAAGCTCTCAAACATAACGTTACCTGAGCCCAAACTTGTACGACCTCATACTGGGTCCACTTGTGCTGCTCCTTTTGATTGTCACGTTTATTGCATTGACAACATCAAGACAGCTCATTGTAATCTGTTGCAGCACTCTCTGTGCAAAATGCTTGAAATTTATTCAACTTTTGGAGCGCCACTTTACTTGTCCCTGTCACTTTTCCCTTAACAACCAGTCATAAACAAAAAGTGATGGATCAACTTGTCCACAATAGCAGAAGAAATGAAATAATCAGGCACTTATTTTCATGAGTAGACTTCCTGCCAACACTAGGACACATTTTCTTGTTCATACCACACTTTTTTAAAATTTCACCAAAAAGAGGCAAACAAACTGAACAGTCAGGGGTGCTGCAAGAGCAAAAAGTGCTGTCAGTGGACACAGGCCCTAATCCACTTTTTCTTCCCTCTTTTTCTTATATTATTGATACAGTTAAATGATAATTTGTCAATTTTAGTTCGGATTAAAAAAAAAAGTCACTCACACGTAAGAGGAAATACAATAGAAAACACATGACAGAGGATGTATGTGGCAACAAAGTTGCAAAGGTAACAGGAGGTATGTTTGTTAACAAAGCATGTGATAAACATTGTGAAGTGTGTAACATTACATTAGTTTTGGCCTCGTTTACTTTAAATTTAAGAATCTCACAGGAATTCCCGATCCAGTGTGTCAGTACCAGAGCTTAAGCTTCTTTCCAGTTTGTCAAAAAAAAAACAAAAAAACAAACATGCTTGGCCATGGATCCAGCTTCACATTTGACTGTGGAAAAACTTGGTGAGTTCACCTCCACTGTAATATAAAAAGTGTGTGTCAGAGTAAGAACAGTTTGTCCCCTCACTAAACCAGACTGAAGTCTTTGCTGTGGAAGCAATGTGTTGAATCTTTGGAATTTCAGATCACTCTACTTTGTGATCAGAGTCACTTCAGCACAGAAAAGGCCAGATATACTTCACATACAGTCTTTTAGCTCGTTCAAACACACAGGAAATACAATCCAAATAAGGAGGTACTTGACTGGATCTGTGGACTCTGCTGTAATTTCACATCCTTCAGACAGTAAATAAAGGTACCAGAGGTTACATCACATCCGTCTTATTTAATTTGTTTAATAAGTATGTAATTATTTCAAATCACAGATCACTGACAACAGGTTTTTAACTCCTTAATGTCTGTCGTCACAAATTTGAGACATACTCTGTCAGATCTTGATGCAGCTGAAATGACCTTTGTATTTCATTATTAGCAATTGATTTATATTCTACACAAACCAAAGATCATATCAGATCCACAACATCACAACATATTGGTCAGGGGATGAACTGCTCACGTGTATTTATATAATATGACTTAGTTATAACTGTTGCGTGTACTATACTCAAATTTACAATCTCCACTCAATTTAACATCTGTAAGAATGCAAAAACACATGAAAACAATCTATTTTTAATTGTTAATCAATTCAGGCCGTAAGGGGTTAATGTGGACATGAGTTTGTTCAGCTGAGTTGTGTCTGAATGTGTTTAAACACATTTTTAACCCACCAGTCAGTTGAAACATCAATTTTGGAGATTTTGAAGTTGAGGTCGGCCATTCCTCCGACAGGAACGCGGTCACTTCCTGTGGCGAAGTGGAGGAGCTTCTTCTGCAGCTCGAGGGGGAAGGCCAACACCACATCCCAGAAACATCTGGTGTAATACAACAAATAACATTAGCATTTAGAAGAAGTTAGGAGAATCAGCTATAGCTGGTGGTTGAAGATTAATTTTTTTACATCTTTGAATTTGACTCTTTCAAAATAAACCAACATTTAAACAGATACATGTCCTAGATTGGTGAAAAACGTTTTGCAAACTTTAAGATAATGAAAAAAAAGTTCAGTTATCTTGATGTTTGCACTGATTTTACAATTTTAATTATTTAATGAGAGACAAGGAAGTAATTGTTTGACACAGACAGTTTTAAAGTTGTGTAACTGGTCTGCAGCTGTCTGTTGTTAACTGTCAGCACTGTGCTGAGCTACATTATCTGTGCCTGACGAGTGTTGGCTGGTTTTTCTGTGGGAAACAAAAGGGCTGAAGGACATCTGTGTGTATGTGTGTGAGTGTGTTTGTGTGTGAGAGAGAACGACAGAGAGGGAAAGAGTTCCTTCCTGTTACAAAACTAATGCTTGGCCTGCTTGCAGTTTAAAAACAATGCAAACCATTTGTCAACCATCACGAACTTTGACATGACAAAAACAAATAGAAAAAGAACTTGTGGGGACAAGAGGAAACAAACTCGGCCACAGATCTACTGTTTTTTTTTCAGGTGAAAGCAGCAACACAGAGCTGAGCTGTTGATTTTCAGACTGTTTGGAATAAGACTTTCTATCAGTAAAAAGAGACTAATCAAAACATGGTTTAATTTGTTTGAATAGTTGAAACAATCTGACTTGGAAAAGACCTGACTACGAGGTCTATCTTGATGAAGGCAAATGGAAAAAGGGTCAATATTTTGTCAGTGGGGTGAGTGCAGTAAGAAGAAATCGGTGTGTTTTTACCGTATAGTGGTGTCAGTCTTGCTATATCCTTCATACTGAGCAGCTTTCTGCAGAGCACTCATGTCCAGCTCAGGACTCCCGCACACCAACATCTCCACCTCCTCAGGCCGCAGCAACTGCAAACACAAGAAGAGATTGTAAATACAAAAACACAAAACTGCACAGAAAACATTTTGCATGTGAGATTTTGGAGGGTAGGGCATACACAGTATTATCTTTCAATTTATTTTATTTTAGTTTATTGGTTTAATATACAGACACAGTACATATTAATAAACATTTCTGTAGATACTCCGGTTTAGCCAATTTGGCTAATTTTCAACTGTAGCCTCTGGGGCAGGTGGCATGAGCAGTACAATAATACATTGCAAAAATTCACAACAAACATAAAATAAAATACAATTAAAATGTCAGACCAGATGGTCTCACATTTGATCGTCTCTAAACCATAATTTTAAATTTCTTTTAAAAGAAAGGTAAGTGTCTTGCACCGTAAGCTGAGCTGAAGGAGTATTCCAGGTGGAAGTAGCTTCACCAAGAAAGCCCCCTGACCTAAAGTGGTCCTTCTGTTTGGAACCACACAGTCCTTTCTACTGACAGACAATGTTGTCTATTAAAAACAACTTATATTTAGTGGAAACAACAGAAATACTGAGGGACTATGAGGTAAAGCAAAATGAGCATGCTATGATGTTTATAATAACAGAACATCTCAACGAATTAAAACCCATCTACAATAAGTTCAATAATTTTATATCTGGATTTCCCTTTAGAATTACAGTTCCTCAGTTAGCTCTGACTGAAAACCTGCAGGTCATGCTTCTAACCCTGGCAGGGTGAGTCTCAGGCCAAACCCACGGAGCTACAGTCAGGAACCATTTTCTGAAAAAAAAAAAAACCCAGTGCGAACAACGTCAGCCTTTCCGAGTAATTTCCACTACAACACAACAGGCATCCGATGCAACACTCATATCCGCCACTCAAATGGAGCAACAACAGCCTGCAAGAGCAAAACAACCAGTAAATCGAGTGGAGACACAGGAAGTTCTACCTCATCAGAGCAGCTGACAACAGAAAGTGTGTCAAACTGTGAGAGAGTTCTGTTTCCTCTCTGATGCAAAAGTAAAAAACCACAATGCTTCATATTTGAACTGTAGAAATATAGATCAGCAGGTCCCTTAAGTAGGTCACAATAGAACAAAATAAAAGTAAATGACTGAGGTGTTTGACATATCTTGTATGCAAGACTTACAAACGCATAAAATAACTGGACTTGAAGGTAGCCTCTGACAGTTTAATGAACCCAGAGTAAAAAAATAAAACAAAACAAAACCAAAAAAACAGCCCATGTTTCATAACCTAATGATGCACGCCTAATGAGAAAAAAAACAACACCACAAAACTACACACACACTCTAGACTGTCAGAGCACATCCTGTATGTCACACATTGTAGACGTGACTGAGGGATCATGTAGATAAACCACAAAGAGACAAAATATGCAGAGTTAAACAGCACATCTCTAAAGTGTATATCCTATGCTGTAAGCATGAACATTTTACACTTCAACTAAACCAACTTGAAACTGTTGTTTCTGAAGACAATGACATGCATCTGATAAATTTGATTCATGTTGCTTAAAACTACTGCTCAACTGGCTAAATTTGTGCTTGTAGCTTCTGCAGATTTCAATAAATATGTTTTAAAAACCAAAAAGATCTGCCTGTAAGGCTTAATTCAATGAACCAACCTGTCCTCATCTGTGACCCAGATTTAGACTGCGCTGAAAAAGTCAAACTGTCCATATGATGTCCATATTATCTGCTACTCTCACACAGATATCACACTGTGGTCAATCTTCAGTGGCAGAGGAAGGACTCTAAGAAAAACATACACATTCCTTTAAGAGTCACTGTGAACTTGACTGACCCGGCACTCAACTTGGAGCTGCAGAGACAAGAGGTCAGAGGTCAACCATGAACTTTTAGCAGTGTTTGCAGGCACTCTGGTCTTTTGAACCATTCACAGTGTCCTTCTGAAATGTCAGTTTGCATAAATATCCATAAACCTATGCAAATATTAAGCTATGATATGAACAAAAAAACACATGTACTTAAAAAAAAAGATATTTGCAATGAAAAAGAAAAGGGTTTCTGTAGATCACTGGTTAAACATGAACAAGTGGGAAATATCTTACACAGACACTCCTTCAGCATGAAGTATTTATAGACTTATACGCCCATGCTTAGCAAACATATCATACTCAGATAAACACTACATTTCAAACTGACCTTTAACCACGACCACCTCAAGACACACCTGTGTAACAATGTTGATTTGTATGCTACACCTGTCAGATGGTTAGATCTGAGTATCTTGGCGAAAGAGAAGTGCTGACCAACAGAGATTTAATAAGACTTGTAAATAAGCACTTTAGCATGTAATAGGCTTTTTTTTTTTTTATAAAGCTTTTATGGTGACTTCAGTTTGTCTCTTAAATAAGATTATCTAGGAATAAAAAAAGGAAAAAGAGCACAGATTTTTATAGGTTGAGTATATGTTCTGGACTTTTCCACTGTGTTCATACGGGTTCCTCAGGGGCGTTTGACCGTCTCTGAGGCCCCAAGAGTTCAACAAACAACAACACAATCAGATTTCAGTCAGCAGCCTTTTATCACTGAAAGCTAACATTTGTTGTAGAAGGAAGGCAAACACAGTGCCCTGCCTGAGCCCCATTTTCAGGCAAATGTCTCAGCTCATGAGAGACGAGGGGAAAGAGGGATTTAAATGTTAAAACTCCAACACAGCAAAGTACAGATCAAAGTATAGAAAGGCTGTTACTCAGCTACTGCTGCACATCCTCAATCTATCTAATATCAATCTTGAATGATATCAGCATGTTTTAGGTGTTCCTGGAAATCTATACTCACCTTCTGTCAGGAAATAAACAACTGATATTCAAACAGGGTTTACATCACAATTCACCTCCGCTGGGTACTTTTAGCCTTATAAGCCAGATTAATTAGAAATCTTGTTTTTATCCCTCAAAACATCTTGACATTTAGTTAAAAGATTCAGCATATCTGCTCTGATACCAAGGAGTTAAGATGACATATGTGACGTGTGTTTATCTTCTATTACCAGAGATAAAAGCATGTCCAGAATGCTGAACATCACGCAAAACTGTTTACAAGACAGTCAATAAAATTATTGTATTATTTCAACAGTAGGAGAAATCAGTATAAGCCATGTTAAAAATGTCCCTAATCCAGAGATCAAGATTTTTGGCTTTAACTTGATTTCAACTGATACTCAATTATAACATACAAAAAAGACAACTGGGCTGATCTACATCCTGATTCACCCATATGAAAAAAGCAGCAAAGTCTAACTTTACAAGTTTTTAAAAGCTCTAAAATTCATTTTGCCATCTTGTTTTCTGGGATGTGAGACACTATGCTAATTTGAGATAACCCACCAATTGGGAACTGTAGGTATCAAATATGTTCAAAATTTATGACCAGATTTTTTGTTGTATGTTTTAAGCGCTGTGTCCACCAAGTGGTTCAGTTTGTCACGGCATGCATTTCATGGCTTTTTCTTGGAGCAGAACCAGGACAGGTACCCAAATTACAGACACATACCATCCCACATTTTGGCAACCTTATATGTTGTGGTGAAAGCCATACCAACCTACCCCAGAAGGTGGAGCTAGAAACACTGCAGAATTTTCATTGATCAAAATAACTGTCACTTCCTGTGTGACAGCGGCAAAACAGCACATAACCCTGCTATGCTTAAATTTCCAGTCAATTTTGTGACGATAACTTTGCTTTTGTTTGGAAATTGTCATAACAAAACAGTGTCCCATGGTCGATATAGCTGACATGGCTATCAGCATCCGGCTTACATGTCGCCTACCAAGTTGGGGCATGGTCGACTGTGGAAATGCAAACAGGATCAGGCTTTACCAATCTAATCCATCCCGTACCAAACTGGACTGATCCATACCGGACCAGTAGGTGGAAATGGGGCTTTAGTGTATTC
The DNA here is from genome assembly GCF_033239565.1 of Halichoeres trimaculatus. Taxonomy (NCBI): domain Eukaryota; kingdom Metazoa; phylum Chordata; class Actinopteri; order Labriformes; family Labridae; genus Halichoeres; species Halichoeres trimaculatus. Next base: position 13,729,673 of record NW_027437186.1, on the reverse strand, counting down.
CCACGGCAGTGGCTGGCACCACTGTTTTGGGGTCACAGTCTGAAAAGTGTACACTTAACCCAATGACACTATTTGAGCTGATGTATCATGTAAACCCCAAAAACAGGAACAAACTGAGATAAGCTGAATCAAAAGCAACACACAAAATAAAAACTCCACGGGATTCTGTTTGTTACTTGGCATTTGTACACATTTAAAGCTGCAAACTGATCAGAATGACATCATCAAAAGGTGCCCGTATGTAGTCTTGTTCCTGTGATACCTACCAAGTAAGGCACATAAACAAAAAACAAACATACTTTTTTGAGAGGCATCGAATATGCCTCAAAGACCTGGCCTCTACATAAACCCACCCAGTAGCAACAAGATTGATCCTTTATATGCTAGACTGAATGACCATAGATATGGGTTTGGGTGTATGGATAAAGATACCAAAAGGTGAGTCTTAAGAGACTCATTTATTTCATCCATTCAAACTCACCATGAGAGCATCAGAGGCACACACACTGTGGAAGCCGTGGTAGAAGGCAGCAAACTGTTTGTAAATGGATTTATTCAGCAGGAAGTCAACGTAGAGCTGGACATACTCTGTGGAGAGGGAATGAGCACAACGGTAAGGTTTACTTTTAATTCCATTACAGCCCTTCTCCATTTTCCTCTCCAGCGTTGGCTCATAATGCTGAGCACACAGGAGCAAAAAGACAGTCAACTGGAGACCACTGGATGGAAAATGAGTTATAATAACAGATATAAAGCTTGACTTCATCTGTCTAAATGGAACAAAGAAGCTTTTGAGCTGATCCAGGTTTTACTTTTGGTGCTTCACTGATGAAATAGGAAGCCTTGAGTAGTCAGAGAATAAAGCCTGCAGAGTGGGAGCATTTTGACTTTGAAGCATGTTTGGATCTGCTACACTCTATAAATCTTTTTTTCACTGTAGCTTCTATGCTGAGGCTTTAGTTCTTCTTTTACTGCAAATGGCCATATTCAATTGGTGGCCACCTTTTTTTCGACCACATGCTCATCCTGGAAGTTGAGCAGCAGAAGCAAAGTTCTGTGTTTTCAGCCAGCAAACCTAAGAAATTCAGTAAAGTGTCAATAGCTTGAAGCTTATATCTTAATTAATGAGAGAAGACAATAAATAGGGAAAGCCCCAATTTACGTTGGGCCATAAATAGTAAATCAAGAAAGGTATGGAGCCCTGGCTAGTGCTAATATTAGCTAAGAAATCAAGCATTGTGTGCCCATATACGAGGTTAACTGAAAGCTATGAATAGGTATTATGACGTCGAAGTTTATTCTGTGATGTCTTTTAAGCTTCCTATTAATCAGTAAAATGTAAAACAGTGATTCCTAACATTTAACTAACTTGTGAACCTGCAGCACCATGACTAATAAGACTAGTGTGACATAATAACAATATTTGAGTGTTTCGTGCGGCATAAGGTTAGAGGAAAACTGCAACGTAGTTATAAGGTGAATACACTAAAAGAGCAGTGCATATAAGCTTAAAATGTATCAATATGAAATATGAAAAGAGATATACAACTTGTAGATTCTTCTAGTTTCTCTACTTAGCTCTTTTTTATTTTAAAGGTAATAGCAAGTCCAGGTCAACTTATTCTGCTTAGAGCACCACTGAGCAGATTACAAGACAGATAATGACACTAGTCTAATGTCAAGAACATGAAAATTTAAGAATACTGTCCAAGCACATTTCTACAGAGGACCAAAAATGCCAAAATAATAAATGAATAAAAGTGAAAAGAAAAACAACACACTCACTTGTGGATCCACCAATAGGCAAACAGTTCAACTCAAGACACACTTAGGACCGCCCCCTCATTTGAATAACATTTCCTTCTGTATTTCATGCTGGCAGTGTCTGCCACAAAAGAGATATATATATATATATATATATATATATATATATATATATATATATATATATATATATATATATATATATATATATATATATATATATATAAATAAATAAATATAAGAGCAGAGCACTTTTATTTTCTTATTTATTGATATTTAATTCTATTTCCACATTTATTTTTGTATTTCTTTATTTATTTTTTACCTTTATTCATTAATTTATGTATTTTTTTAGTTATTATTTTCACTTTTATTTCTTTTTAATTTTGGCAGTTTTGGTCCTCCATACATCTCACTTTAATGTGAGATGGTTTTCCAAACATAACACAGCACAAAAAGGCATTTGTAATGAGGTGTGTTAGTTCTTCAAACATGAAATCCACATCAAGGATTTGTGTATTAACCAATGATCATTGTGTGAGCATCTTATCATCTTTTTGCTCAAGTTGAGTTTGATAAACCAACTGAATGCAGGTTTGTGCAGGTGTAAAGTTGGTCTGTGTGTCAGTCGGCACGTTTCTCGACCAGCAGTGAACGACTCAGAGGTCATTCACTGCTGAAATATGAACATGAGCATGGACGTACCCTTCCTGTTCTGCTTGGTGACAGGGATTTTATCTCCTCCAGGCTTCAGGTTGTAGGACTTGGCTATGCCCATTTCTTCCTGAAACACCTGCAACACCAAAACAAATTCTGAAGTCAGTAAAGCAGAGCTGACCATTTCACGAACCTGAGAGGTAATAACTCCTTTTTTTTGTTTGTTTGGGTTTTTTGTGAGTAAAAGGGCTAAATGAGTTTTAAATGTGTCTCTTCTTTGCCCCAAGCTCACACTTTGATGCCAGACATGACACACTCTATCCCCGAGCTACAAATTGGACAGGTTTCATCACAGATTTAGGAAACCAAACAATTGGAATACTTTTGATGACCAAGTAAACGTGTAATCTTCAATTAAGAGATTATATTACCTCACAGACAGGGTGAGAGCTTGCTCTAAAGTCAAGTCCAAACACATCAAACACACGACTTCAGTAGACCTAAAATACTTTACTTCAGGGGTTATGTAGGGAACCATCAAAGAGAAAGATTTATCCCCAATCAGCTGTTCAGACTTGAAAATGAAAAAAAGAAAGCGTATTTTTAATCACAAGAGCTAAACCCAGACCTTTTTTTTCCCCTGACTGTCTCGTCCTCAGTTTCCCTCAGTGCTGTACCATCTTGGCAATAGATTGAGACTCTTCATCTGAGTGTGATGTGCTACATTAAAGCACGTGTGATTATAAAGTCTGTACATTACACATTCACTCTGTATTTCACACTATATACTTTGTACACACCCATTAAACATTAAAGATTATTAATCACAATGTATGAAAACATAAACAATGCTTTTTTGACATTTTCTTATTTTTATTTTTTAATCTTTTTACAATCATTGTAGCAGATGACTTAGGAATGAACTTGTTCCTGGTTCAGATACAGCTGCAATGCAAAAATGAAATCAAAACAAGTGTTTTTGTCTTACTTCTCTTAATAATTCTCTTATTTGAACTAATATGACAATTGACAATTGAGGAAAAATGTCTTAGTTCAAATAGTAGACAAAAAATAATGCCTGAATTGCTTGTAAAGAATGAAAAAAATCTACAAGTGGAATAAAAAAAAATGGTTGTCAGGTTTCTCAAACTGAGAATAGTGTCTTTAAACAAGGAACTAAACCACCAGTTGTTTTTACCCCATTAAAATTTTATGAGTGTCATTTTGTCTTTTAACATGTTAAAATTTAAAGGTTTTCTTTATTGTTGTTGTAACTTTAAACAAACTAGACAAAATGTACCGGACTTTTGAACGTGTTCAAGTCCTAGTATACAGTCACAGGCAGCTTTAATTTTATACATTGGAAAATTAACTCATACTTCCCAAGGTCTGATTCCCAGTCAACAAGGAATAACTGAGACATAAACAGACTTTGGGTTCATGGTTGGACATAAGTTTAGCTGGTGGTTAGGAGCTATAGGGAAACAGTGATCGTGAATTATAGTGAGGGAAGAACATCAGTAAACACTTATATGTGCGCAGTAAATAAAGGGGTAAAAATACAGTCAAAGAGGCACACATCGAAATAGAAAAATAAACACAGAGAAAAAATAAGAAGTCAGGATGATCGGACTGAGTGACACATGGAAACTACAGAGAGCAGAGAGTCAGAGTGCAGCAGGTCAGTGGGTTCGGCTGTATCTAAGTGGTGTGACTGTAACCAGCCTATAGCTCCAACTGTGAGCTCACACTGTGGGTTAAAATAACACCTTCACTCTAGCTCTGACTCAACACCCATGTCCCTGCTGCGTTTAACCCTGGCTGCACCATAAAGCATTCCTTTATACCTGGTAACCACAGTCAGCCCGGTCTGACAGGCCTGCTTCATGAAACATGCTTACGTCATAAAATGATAAACACAGCGAGAGTAACTCTGAGAGGTTTTCTGGGGGCCCTGAACGTCTGTTTTAACACAGCCTCAAAGACTTCTAATGCAGTCTGCATATTTGTGCTTAGTTTAAGGCATTTTGAATGCATCATTTAAAATGTTTTGCTAAGTTACTCGATAAATCCAAGAATACACTTACAATCACAATCCTTGAGTTCCAGGAAATTAGTATTATTTTGTAGGAAACACTGAGCAGTTCGTCAGCATTCCTGTTCCGGTCTCTATGACAACTATCCAGGAAGTTACACATTTTTGGGGCATTTTGTGCTGTGAAATCTGTTTGCAGAGCCACACAGCAGGAAGTATCATGTCCAATCACATGACTTAACCTGAGTTGTTGATTGAAAACTCTCCCAAATCAGTGATGAAAGACCGTGTTATTTTCAAATATTGAGTATCTCAATTTGTTTGCAAAAAAAAAATGTTTTCCAAAGTATATTGATTTCTGTCACACTGATGTACATTTTTTATCTTATTAAACTAAGAACAAAGCAAGTGGTAATAGTCTGCCAATTATTATATCAATACTTTTGCTTGCTTTGATTCCTTCTTAATTTTATTTTGAAAAAAAGTCCAATCTATGACAGGCCAATAGTAATGAGAATATTGGATTTTTCAGTAATGAGACATTGTCATGTTGATACATATTATTGTTTAATTGACTTCACACAAATTTGATCCACAACATTCTGTTGCAGAGACATGGCAGATTTTTATGGCCCATGTCCACCAACAGCATTTACGATGCAGCAACAATGCAGCGCTTGAAGCACTAAACACCTTCAGCATCAGCTGTAACAACAGACCCTTAAGTCTCCAGCAGTGTTTTTTTCCCCTTCATTTCAGAAATAAGCTTCAGTTCATGGGATGAAAATGCATTGAACTGTAACTTTTTTGCTTACTTTGATGAACTTCATGCAAGTTTCAGACAAAAACCTTTTTGCACCTTCGTCCGGGCTTCACATTACATGCCTTACATAAAGAAATAAGCATTCAACATTGGATTAATCAGCTGTATGACATCAGTGGAGCTGAACCAGATCCCCTCAGGCTGTTATTAAACTCTCACGACAGTGACAGCAGTCACATCTGTCTGTCAGCACAGTCAGATCTGCCGAGTCACTTTTATCCCATTCTTTGGTGAGTGAGTGTGCACATAACTTTTTACTGAGGAGTTTTATGAGTAAACGCATCATTCTTACATAATGAAACAAAAGTGTAGACAAAAAACAAATGAAATCCTGGCAAATGTAGTTCCCTTCAGTTTCTACAAGCTTTTATGCTTAGAGGGGCATATTTTGCTCTGTCCTAGATAAATACAGAGTGAAAAACAATTTTAGGAATAAATACAACTGATTTAACAGTATCTAGGGAAAAAAAAAGCCATCTGCTCTTCACTGCATGTGTGTTTTTTCCGTACTTGGAAGGTGAGGTAGAAGTCTTCCTCTACGTTTCCTTCGTAGCTCAGCAGCTCTCCCAAACCATGAGCCAGCTCCTGCAGACACACAAACACACACAAGAAACAAAAGTCAGGAAAGTAACTTTAAGAGTTTATGATTCAGTCCCATTACAATTACCATAATGTGAGAATCATTCTCTTTAAAAACACAAAAACATGTCATTGAAGTTCTTGGTTATGATACATTTTCTGAATTTCCTTATTAAGACTATATCTGTTGTTAGCATGTATCATTTTCTCTCCACTTTAATGCACGAACATAAATCATGCTAGGGATAAACAGCTCCGTGGTCACATGATCTTTAGTCTGCACATCAAACTAGGATGAATGCAGGTGACAATCTGTGTCCTGTCAAAACATCATCCTGGCCTTAATATGTCTTCTAGTAATGGAACTACCTCAATAACAGAGCACATTGAAAAAAGGCAGTAGAGCTTCAGCTGGAAATAGAAATTCTTATGTTGGTTCAATAAAGTTTGGTTATTTGGAAAAGGAGTTGCCTGACTTACTCTGCCCGACTCCTACTGCAGGCCTCATATCTGATATCCGGCTGTTATGTAACAGCACGACCCATTCTAGCATCCCAGGATGTGTGTGTGTGTGTGTGTGTGTGTGTGAGCGTGTGTGCGTGTGTGCTTGTGTGCGTGTGTGCGTGTGTGTGTGCTCTGAGAACCCGAAATGTTGACCTTCACAGAGAGGAAGGTTTTGAATGTGAATCAGCTCATGGATCGGGTAACTGAGCGACTGTGCAGAGACAGTTCAAGACCCTTCTCTCGTCGCTGCTGCTTAATACAAAGGAGGAGAAATATCTGTCATGCAGTGTTTGTCTGCTGCTGAGTGAATCCATGAAGTGAGCAAACTTTCACTGATTTAAAGACTTAAACTATCAGCACTTGCAGATCAATCAGATTGTGGGGATCAATGCTTTACTTAAGAGCTCCTCAGTCCTAGTATGTAATCCTCTCTCCTACAAGGTTATTTGTAAGTAACAAGAAACTTTATAGAAATGGCAAAAGGGAAGTTTTGCTCATTTAATTGTAATATTTCAACATTTAATAAACTAAAAATCAAAACAAAAGTTGTTGTTCTTTTTAGTTTTTCTCCTTTTTGTCACCTCTTTACAGTGAATAAATAAGAGCACAGAAGATATACCACACTCATGGCAACAAAGAAGTGTTCACGCACTCTGGGACCAGCAGAGTACATGATGTGAGTACATTATGTACAACTGTGATGTATACATTGGCGCAAGTAGGAGTGTGCTGGAAAATCTATATATGTACATGTGTGTGCGTGTGTGCATGCTTGTATGTGTGACTTCACTGCTAAAAGGGTGTGTGTGTGAGAAACACTGCAAAAAGTGTGCTGCAGCTGATGAATAAGCTTCACATCTGGGAACAATCCACTATTAAACAACTTCTTTTTGTCTCAGGTACGTCAGCACATGCAGCATGAGAATTTCACCAAAACAAACACACAAAAGTTAAACACTCCATAAATTTTACATATGCATTAAAGTGCTGAAATCATAAATAAGACTTTGCCTGTGCATTAAGGGATGTGAAAGTATCAGAACAAGAACATGAGTGTACTGAGAGTGACAAACTAGATAACAAAATATCTTCTTTGAACCGAGTAAAAAAATACTTTCAAATTGCACATTACAAAGAGTTGTTTCATATGACAAAAGACCAAATGCATGAAACATTTTTGATACTGAGTCTAAGCCTTATGCAATATCTGGCGAGAGACTTAACTTTCATGTAATAGCGACTCATGGTTAAATTTAGACTTGCAGACAAAGGTCTGAAGAATCAGGAAGTGGACAAAGTGAGATTAAAAGTAGTGCTGTAGCACCCTCTGGTGACAGAGTAGAGAAATGCAAGTGTAAAATGTGGTTTCCTGTATTATTCAGTAGACTATAAGCTAAGCTCATTGATTTGAATTTAAGGTTACAGAGACAGTTTTAACAGGAAGAGCCAAGTGTACAGGTGCAGTTAAACACGATTTAAGTTTCATGAGCCTTAATGCAAATTAAGTAGGAACTTTTTTATTTAAATGCTTGTATTTTTTGATACCCAACTTTTTTAAAGCAATATTCTTTTGAACTATTTAACAAACAGTGAAACCCTGCATGGCAGACAATGAATATTCATGAGGTAAAACAGAAAAGTTGTTCAAAGTTGGGCTTAATGTTTAAATAAGAAACATAAATTAATGAGTAAATGACTACAAAAATTGTTATGAAAATTAAAAAAGGGTGTACAGATAGCATTGCTCACTCAAGTAAAAAACAGTGGTAAAATTCAATTTAACATTCTGGGTAGGGTTCATTGAGCCCCAGAGTAAAAAAAGTGTCATTAATGGAAGACCCAGCATGTCGGAGGTCCAGGGAGGCCCCAGGTCCCCTGTCTCATTTGTAATGGTCCTGTCTTTCGGTCCGGAGGGGTTGGTCAGCAATTCACCAGAATATCACTTTGCTCTTGGGTCAAGACTTTTCCTGTCTGCTCAGACTATATACACTGGGGAATACAACAGCTTTAAGGGGATCCCTGAGCTCCAAGCAAGACAGATTCACACATCCATCGTGTCACCACACAAGCTCCTCGATAGAGAATGGAAACCGATGGATCTTTCTTCATCTAGTCTGTGGTTCACCTATCCAGCAGACCATCTAACTCTAACAAGCTCGACTCATCTTATTTTTATAATGAAATTCTCACTAAAGACACACATTAAGGATCCCAAGCTATGACATATAAAGTTGAGACGCATACCGGCATGATCTGCTGCAAGTCGTCCAGTGTGGCGGTTGCCATACCAACAAGAGCGTTTTGGTCACAGGGTGCAGTGGGTGGAGTAAGGAGCTTCCTGTAAAGTTGGATTCACAAACACAAAGACAAACTAAATGAATTTTTACATTTACAAAATAGTCCTCTGTTGGGGAAGCAGCTTTAACAAAAAAAAAAAAAAAAAAATGAAAACAAGACAGACAAATTGATTTTACAGCTTGTTTACAGCACAGGCCCTAAGAAGACACCAGGCAGGTTTTCACAGTCACAGAGATGCTCATTATGCAGACTTATACACAGCGACGTGTATTATCTAAAAGTTCTCTCTTAATGGATTTTATGACGTGCAGCAGGCCTTACAGAAAACATAATCAAAGTGGACCAGGTGAAAACAGAAGTACCTGTAACAGTAGAGGGGGAAGTGGATGTCCAGCGCGATGCTGTTGTAAACTGCCAAGCCCATCAGCTGATAGTGCATCAGGTTAAGGAGGAACTCACAATTGTGACAAGTACACAAAGCAACATAAACCACATGACATACAGTGTTTGCGTTTCCTCTACAGACCCATAAAAAAGAGCTGATAACTCAGCGCAAGACAAGAAAACAAAAACAATCAAAAAAGGCTCACTAATTGATTCACCACTTCTGATTCATATCTGTTATATACATATGTGATGTGTTACTGATGTCTTGAGCAGGAGTGAATCCTACTTTGCAGGTTTTGGTTAAATGGGAATACGAATCAGGAACTGTGTGTCACTGATAGGAGAATAAAAACTTACTTTGTTACCACATCCAAATAACACAATCATCAGGAGCCTGCTGTGGCCTGGATCAAATCTATAAATTTAATTTCCCCCTACTTTGGAAAAAAAAATGCCCTCTCCATCATAAATGAGCAGACTCACCATTCTTAAATATGCCATAAGGAGGATCTGTTTTAATTGCACTCCCTCGCCACCTTCTGGCCCAGAGTCTCACACACACTGCTGTAAATTACTTTGAGCGAGGCATGTGTTTGTTTTGGAGATCAGACTGAAACAATTTTTCTTTGTTCAAGAGAACGTTTTACTGGACACAACGCGCCAAAGTAAGGTATTTTCCAGTACAATTACATAGCGATATGGTTTGAAACATGACATCAAGCGAACATTGTAGTAGCAACATTGGCAGCCTGGAGCTCTGACTGGTCTGTAGGCTAACATGACATCAAGTAAACACTGTCAGTTCATTTGGTGTTTGCTCAGCTCAGCCCAGTGCTCTAAGACATGTCTGTAATGTAACGTTAGCGAATCCTGGTTAGCTATGTCCTGCCAGTCATCTACCAAGCAGAGCTAACGTAACCTCACTCTTCATTTTATTGATAGACTCTAAAGTTTGAACAGACTGCAGAATAACTGCTGACTGTGGGTTGGAATGAGCATAATCACAAACAGCTAGACCCTGTGTTAGCCTTTAGCTCAAGCTGTATCTCTCTCTCCTGTTTAGCTTTCTTCTGCTCTTCTGTCTGACAGTTAGGCTCCTGTGTCCACTATCACTACAAAATTAATCACAGAAATCGTTTCCAGCAGAGAAAAACACAGATCTCTCTTCTCACTGCTAAACTTTGTCAGCCGGCGTGGTGTTGTCATAGAGACCTTGGCATGCTGAATCAATCCAGTCATGCTCGACCCGATCAGGAAGCTAAGAAGTAGCAATTTAAAATAACCTGTAACCAGCAATATTGGCTCTGATAATCTCATTTTAAAGTGTGGATTACAACCAGGCATATATCTAGAAGGAAGACTTTTTAGAGATCACTTCCAAACTCCTCACTGCCCCTTTAAACTCATTATCTGCACTCATGAAATGCCTTTTGTCTAACTGGATCTCTTGGTCAAAACTAACTGTTGTGTACCTTTCAGAGTTTCAAAATGATAACTAACCAACTGCTGCACTAACTAAGTTTGCCCTTCTGTCAAATTCTTGCTTGTGTTGTACACATCTGCTAAATGATAAGTGTAGAATTTAAGAGGAATGATAACCAGAGAAGGAAAACTAAAAGAGCTGCTGCTTCACATTAACTCCTGGAAACATCACTTTTCAGTGTTGGAAAGTGACAGTTTCAACACTCACAATGTGTCTGTGTGGTGTGATGGGTTCTCCATCCACCTGCTTTTTTTATGTCCACTAGGCGGCAGCAGAACACACACATACACACATACTGTACATACACAGTGCGCACAGCTGCCACATATGGTGACCATATGTGGTGTAACTGCTTGTTTATGCTTGTGTGTTGGGGGGGTTGAGTGTGTGTGTGTGTGTGTGTGTGTGTGTGTGTGTGTGTGTGTGTGTGTGTGTGTGTGTGTGTGTGTGTGTGTGTGTGTGTGTGAACCGAACACTGATTACAGGTAGGTAACACACATACACAAAATGGCAAAACACACACACACACACACACACACACATTCTCTCGCTTAGGCACAGCATGAACATAAATATACACTCTACTCTTACCTACAACCATTAAGGTCATTAAGAAGTCAACTCAGGCACTTTACACATACATAGCTATCAAAGAGTGTAACAGAAAAGCACTTAAGGCCCCTGTTCATGTACCTGTAGCTTTGAGGACATGTTTATATAAGCTCTTTGTCGTTATTTTTTACTCATTCTTCGTACATAGTGCTTTCTTTTTCACAGATTGGCTTTAAAACTTAATGTTACTTCAATGATGAAATGATGAAACAATAAAAAAACCACAAAACAAAAAATGGCAAATATAAATATCAAAGATACAAAACCCATTCAGTTAAATCTATTTCAATGCAATCAGGTTTGTGTAACTATCTGTCCTTTGTACAAACATTAATCTTATGGGTCTGACATTATAAAGCACCTGAAAGAGGTGATTGATTACTGTCAGATAAATCTTATGCCATTTTAAATTTGCCCTGAACTTGTCAAATTCTAGCCAGCTTACATGAAATCACTCAAAAGGTGACCATGATTCATTTATCAGCAAAACATAAGCATGTATGGTAGTATTGTCAATGTACAGTGCTGACATGTTTATGTCAGCCTTCTAAAAGAACAATGATCCACGTGATCTGCTGTAAATCTCTTTTTGACCAAACCATATATTTGAATCATCAAAGTAGTCAATGTTGATCCCCTAGTGTTCAGCAGAAGTGTTGAAGTTTCCCTTTTTGACAGCTATGAACTTTTGGTGATGCAAATGTTGCTCATTAAATACACGTTTGTTTCTCCAGACCACCTCTTGCTATAGCCCATACTTGAGAAGATTAGAAAAAATAAAAAATAAAAATAAAATTAACAAAAGAAGCAGCAAACCTTGTGACATTGTTGTGAAACTACCTCGTTATTAGACCATGGACTTAGAGGTCTGCCCTTACAAGTCAGAACTTGGTGAAAATACAGAGAAATGTGGCAAACTGAGCTAACAAGATACAAAAAAGCTAGGTCATAACTATTTTCATTAACTACAATTGTGTTGCATAACTTAATTTAATGACAAAGTATTTCTACTGAAATAGTTTAAGTCCGATATGTTGTAAGCGTGTGTTAGCTGACTGTGTTAGCTTATGGGGAAATACACATACACTTCACATACTGTTCTGACAGGCTTGATGGTTGTTGTGTTAAACACAACTTGCTTAGATGCTGCTATACCACTTGGTCAGTAAGTATTCATTTCAGAAACAGTGACCACCTAGCTACTGCTTCTTGCAGTGAAAATACTGATGCTGCCATTTGTAACGCTGTCACTCCTCAACATAACAGAGCTAGGTAAGCTAACATCTGGTAAGCTAACTCCTGGATAACTTACCTTCATGATGCTGAGGTCCTGTCTCATTATTTTCCCATACACTACATTACCAATTCTCTAAAGCATTCATGGTAAAATCTGAACTTTTATGAGGATATATTTTAATGACAGGGTACTGTAATTTTTGTGCAAAGAGGCAGGGCATTAAGAAAGACTGTTGTGCAAATGGACTTATTCAAGGCAGTCACATACTTCAATGTCCAACTTTCTTGCTTTGGGTCCCACTTTGTCTCTCTTCTTCTCCACTTTAGTTTTCTCCCTTTTGTTTACATCTGTTTACACTGAATGTCTAGAATATCTATCGTAAACCCCCTCCTACATCAGTTTCTTTCTGTTTTCATTTCTCTGTTAAACATCTTCTCTCCACCCTCTTCTGCCTCTATGCTCCTTTTCCATCTCCATAGTTACGCAATGCTACCATGACGACTAAACAGGAACGAGGGAGATTGATCAATTACCTTTAAGCACCAGCACACATGTGGAACGTGTACAAGATACCCAGAAGCACACATGTACACACACTCACTCATTAACACACACACATTTCCCGCTCTTTCTGCTTCACTCAACCAACTCCTTCTATCTTTCCACCTTTCTGTTTCAGAATACAACACACACACACACACACACACACACACACACACACACACACACACACACACACACACACACACACACACACACACACACACACACACACACACACACACACACACACACACACACAATAACCTGGCGAGAAACAGGCAGCCATTAGGTTATATAACCTTTTGACAGTTCCCAGCTGGCTACTTACGAAGGATAAAGTGCTGGCCTGTTCTCTATTCACAAAAGCCACACACACTTACACATATGCACGCACACACACATAAACTGTATATAAACACACACTCTCACACATGCACATATTCCTGGAAGTACAGTACATTTGACAAACAGCAGGAACATCTGCAGAGCTACGCTGCAGTTATCAGAACTGCAAAAAGTGAGAGTCATGTTCAAATGCTTTCCAGACATGTATCAAAAACTGCAGAGGATTTTGTTTTCCTCATTTTTCCGCTCTGAATGACAATAAAGCAGAACAACAACATCAAAATTTATCACTTCCAGTAGCTGGCCAGTGGCTTTAGGCCAGCAGAAAGTTGAGTCAGGAGCTGACTTTTTTGACTGAATCATAAACAAGAATATGGGTGTGCGCAGTGGGGAGAAATTAAAGCTCTGGAGGCAGTGAGATTTTATAAGAAGAAAGTGGAAATGTGCACTAAACAAAGAGTTTTCTCCAAATGAGCTGAAGACATAAAATGAAAACTTTTCAGGGTGAAAAATCAACATCCACAGTGTTTGAGCGCAACAGATAGTGCCAGTAGAATTTTGTCCACCTTTTATTTCCGAGTACCACTACTTCTGAATGAATGTAGTAACAGATGTGACTTAAAAGCGCTGTTTCCGTCAAGGAGTCCAGTTTCGATCAATACAGTTTAGTACAGGTTTATCCTGTTTGCGTTTCCACAACCATCCGTGCACCCTCTTGGTGGGCGGCTTGTAAGCTGGATGCTGATACCTGCATCAGCTACAAAATATTGCTGCACCAGCAGTGTAACACATAGGGTTGCCAACTTTGAGGCAGAGAGAGACAGGACGGGACGGGGCGGGATGGGACGGGAGGGGGGGCTAGTTTCTTGCTACTATACAGTCTATGCTCGCTACACAGTACAGCGCGCACGCACTGTCTATGACTGGGACTGGGTGACACGACCGTTAGCACAGCCATGGCAGGCAGCCAGACACACAATGCATGGCGCACAGAGAGAAAAAATGTATGCATCTTGCCTTTACCTATGCGGCCGGGGACAAACACCGTCCCGTATGGGACGCGCCTCTTTTGGCTCAAATGCGGGACAGTTGGCAACCCTAGTGACACAGTGAACTCCGCCAGTAAATCCTATGAAGAAGAAAAGCGTGACATAATAAAAAATGAGCAACGATGGAAGACATGCTGCAATTTGCCTTCTTTGCAGTTTCCATGTGTTACAAAGACCAATCAAGCTTTGTTTCAGAGAGCGCTGTGTGTCGTGAGGAGAGATACAGCCACTGCAGCACAGTAAGTGATGATTCTTTTGACCAATTGGACAGCAGTGTTGTAACTTCACTTTCTGGGGTCAGAGCTTGTTGCTAGCTTGTGTTAGCTGGCTGTGTTAGCTTAATGCCAACATCTTCCATTACCTTGTGTCTGCATGTTGGCACCTTTATAGCTGAGCACTAAAGATGTTAGTTTAATTTCTGACCTTTGCATATTGTTCTGACAGGCTTTATGGTTGTCGTGTTAAAACAAAGCTTGCTCAGATGCTGCTGTACTACTTGGTCGGTGTATTTAATTCAGAAAACAGCGACCAGAGCAGTATGTCTGGCACGGCAGAAGGGTAACCAAGAATTGGGATGGTACTGGTGTGTAATATGAGCACCTGTCCCAGAATGAGTCTGTGGAAATGCTGATAAAAATGTGTGTCGTATCGAGATGAACCAAACTTAACTGCTCGGTGGAAACGGGCTAAAAGATTCAGGCTAGACTGGTTTCTTGCTCACACAGGCTTCAACTGCAAAACAAATGTGCTGGATGAACCCATTTCCAAAAGTAAAATGCAATGCAATTAAAACACTATACAACTTTAGAAAGCAGTCTGAGCACTGGGTGGGTTGGAAAAAAAGCCTGCACAAAAATGTAAGATTAAAAGAACACGCTGAAGGTGTTCAGGTCCTGGCATAGGAAAAGGGAGAGGTGACATTATAAAGGCAATCATAGGCCAGAGTGGACAATTTGCGTAAGTAGCAGTAGTTATTACTTGAGTTTTTATGTTTTAAGTGCAACACTATATTCAAACACGTAGTTTGACATGTTGAGATTGATATTTATTCATTTTCTCTAATCATGTTGTTTCTCTTCTTGGTTCTAGATGCCAGTGTCTTCTAAGCCGATCTGGGTTGAGTGACATTTTAGTGCACGACATGTTAAAGAAATAACTGTTACACTACCAAGGCAGACATTTAATGCATTTGTTTAATAATGTTAGCATGTACTGCAAATACTAGCAAACTTTTTACATGGTGAGATTAAGCCAGCCGCTAGTTAAAAATGTCATTTTCCCTCACCCCGGATACAGAATGTGTATGTGTTGTAGTCAGACGTTTCAGAGTGTAAGACTTGACTTAGCATTTCAACTCAATCTGGTTGGGAGCAATCTTTAGAATATAATTATTACTTTTGAAAGAAAACCACTGATAGGTCAGAAAAAGCCTCAAGACTCATGGTAAAATTTGAAAACACTGTGATTTAAAACTAAGGAAACACTTAGATGCAGCCTCAGTCAGTGTAAGCTAGTTTGACAAAATCACATTGCAGAATACACAAACTGTTTTCAGTATGAAATTTAGTAAATAAAAAAAAGTAAATCTACTTTTCATTTAGATCTGCACAGTATTTAAAAGACCAAAGCACTCCTTGTGAAATTTAGAGCCTGCAGAGTCCATTATGCAAACATGTTGTTGCCAATGTGTTTTACAATACTCAGATGAGCTTTTAAATGTTTGGTTCTGTTTGTTACGTAAGAGGACGGCTGTCAAACCTCTGAGTTTTTCTTATTTTGGATGAATGTCTCTTTTATTTTACATTCTGGGCTTGAAAAAGACAACTCTAGTTTGAGATATATTTGTTCAGTGTGCAGATCTGAAGCCTAAAAACACACATTATAGTATCTGTTTCCCCTCTGTGGTTTTAAATAGAGGAGTGTTGTAGTGTGAGAGAAGCAGAGGAAGAGAGGCTTAAAGAGAGTGTGTGTGAGTGTGTTTGTGCTTATCTGCACATCAACCAAGTATTTAAGCCTGAACGTACATAGCACTACTTAGTTTTTTTCTCTGCAGTCGGAGAAAAACTTCCAACAGCTGCATCCAAAAGCCGTGAAACCGGGAATGAAGTGTGAGTATAACAAAAGCACATAAAAGATAATGATGTTGGTGTGTTTGTGATTAAACTCTTCCTGGGAAAAAGTCAAAAAATAAAGAAAACAACTGTTAAGCCCAATCAAACTATGTTAGCTTTAAGATGAAGTGTTTTACAAATCAAAGTCCTCTTCATAGATTTTCTTCCCCTTTTTATCTTTTGGTAAAGGATACAGTCCCAACCAACTGGAATTCTGAGTAGTTGTCACACTTCCAACTGCTGAACCAATGGCAGCGTGAGTCCTTCATGTAGGTGAACATTCCTGGAAAAAAACATAGAAAAACATCTCTCGTGGGCTCAATACAGCTTTAGTGATTCAAAACAGGAACAAATGGAACAGATAGAGGGACGGGGGGTGGAAAAGAAGCAGGACTGACCATGGAAAAAAAAGTATTACTGCAAGAATAAAATGAACAAGTGAGACGACACAAAAGAAAAAAAATAGGACAGGACATGACAGTTTGATCAATGGCAAAAGGACAGTATACACCCCTTAACAAAGCACAGTAACCCCTCTTTAAAGTAAAGATGCACCGTTATGAAAATTTTGTTCAATACCGATATCTGATGTGAATATTTCTGTTATGGCTGATAACCAATGTTTACCGATATCAATACTGGTTAAAAAAATAAAAAAAATGCGAGATGATGTGTCGCGGTAGTTCAGAAAGAAAGAGTGGCGCAATCGTGAGAAAAGACGACCATGGAGAGGATCGAAGGATGGGACATCTGAGATGAATGTGAGTAAAAAAAAGTACATTTTGTCTGTTTTTAGGATCAAAAACAGAAAGAGGAACACAAAAAAGTGGGTCCACTTTTCTTAAGTAATATGCTCTGAAACTGGCCGGCAGCTAATGAGTAAATACCAGCCCAATTTTACACATCGGCCGATACCGATATATTGTGCATTCTTACTTTAAAGCTTCTGCAATGATATTATAGCTGTTTCTGAGGTAAACTGAAATGAATAGTGAAGACTTATTAAGACCTAGGGAGTCACCAAAATCATCACAAAGTTCCTTTCAGCAGCCTTCAATAAGATCCTTTGGGCTGTTACAGCATCTCTGAACTTGTTGGTCACCGTGGTTAAGTGCTCGAAATTGACTTAAATACCAGGAGGAGAAAAAGAATGTTCCATGTTTGCGAAGGAGAAAACAGGTAAGAGTTCCTATTTCATTACGCTAAATTTGTGAGGTTTTAAGTCTTTGTAGGTGTTCTGAATAAGCCTATGTGTGCGAAGTTTGACATTTCTCTGCACCTGTGAGCCACCATAGAGAATTATCTCAGAAGAAACAATTTGTAAAGCAATATAAAGGATGTTTTATTCAACGACAGCAGCTACTGTACCATTCTGAAGGTTAAAAAAAACTTGAATTAACTGTGGCACTGCTGACTGACATCCCATTTCTGTTCCACTTTAAATGACCTCACTGCTTCACTGTCAAAAAAAACCCCCAAAAAACCTAGTGCTCTGCAAAGTGTTGTTGATTTTCTCTCAGCATCCCTTGTTAACATCTTGTCAGCATTCACTCCGCGTTAATTTGTGATGTCTTTGATGAGCGTCAGAGCTATAAAAAAAGGGATAATGAGCAGGTAGCACCAGGAGAATAAACTTGTGAAGCGAAGCAGCTTTTCCAGCACTAACTGAGAGGAACAGCAGCCGTCTGTTCTGAGCTGAGACACACATCTGGACCGCTCACATCTCCAAACACCAGAAACTGACACCACTGTGTGCATTAGAGGGCCTGTGTGTGTGTGTGTGTGTGTGTGTGGGAGTGTGTGTACACCTGCCTATGCCTATGTGCTGCGGGTGTGTGTGTGTGTGAGTGAGGTAGAGTCGGGGCTTTCCCCTGTGCTGCTAATGAGGGAAACACAGCTTTCATTGAGTGTGTTGCTTTGGGCTGATGTCCCCTGGCACCAAAAACACAGACGACCGCGGAAAGACGATGGAAAGAACAACTTGACCAGAGAAGAGACAGAGACAGGGAGAGGGAGAGATAGAAAGTAGTAGATGCACTTGGTTTATATTCAGTAAAAAATTATCCCTGGAACCAAAAAGACTAAAGACAAAACCCTCAGAGGAAAAATTGCAGGGTGTCCTACTTTTATGAGATGCATAGGTTTTTGATGATTTGCTCACAGAGATGGCAAATCAGCAGTAAGTCCTGCATGAAATTAGTGCAACACATTAAAACACAACTGATTTGTAAAGTAGCTAAATATGATGCCTTTACTAACATTGTTTTCAATGCAGCTTATAAATTATGTTGAGAATAAATCTTTTTTCCCTTTTTGTCATAGGAGGAATTGTCAAGACAAAGGCTCTTCTGTAAAGGATGAAGTGAAGGGAAACAAGCGAGGACACAAAACAAAACTTCACATAGACAATGCGCTGCAGAGATAATGAAAGTCAGGCTGTCAGTAAAGGCAGAAGAGTAAACCATAAAGAGGAACAGACTCCTGGAAGATGACAGTCATCATAAGTTTTGCTCCAACCTCAACTACAACTTAGTTGTTGAGCTTCCAAAAGCAACACTGACCACTTTTCTCAGCCATCTGACACTTACTCTGCTGCAGTTTCAGCTGCTTGAAAACTCACAGAGCCGTCCTCCGAGACATCCAACCAATAAAACTCAACTTTCCATTTTTTATTCAATAAAAATCAGATTTTCCCTCTGCTTCTTTTCAATAAAGTATCGCCTCATTTTTCCATTGACTGTGCCTGAAGCTGGATTTGGCATCTGAGACCTCCAGATTATCAGGTGTTTTCAACTGCTCCCTGGATACACATAGGGAGATCTCTTAAATTTTCTCTGTTCACACTTGATTCGTGGAGTGACAGGTCTGTCTCACCGTAGTCTGTGTGGAAAATCTGTCGGACCAGCAGAAGGAACCACTCCTTCGTCAGGCCACCCATATCAAGCCCCGCCTCCCCGACAAATGTCACGCGGAGCTTCTTCTTCAGGTCACACCTCTTCCTCATCAACTGTCGAGGACAAAACCTTAGATTAGAATTTATTGCTATAGCAGCTTTTTATGATGTGGTCTGCCATCATTTTCACTAGTCTCAGATGTTTCATGAAATCCTCAAACATCACAGTCTTTTGGGCTAAATTTTGTTTGGTGAACCCAGTGTTTCATTTCCCTTGTGCTTAAAACTTAAGGGTTTGAAAAAGATTTACAATCAGGTTTAGGTTAGACTGAGGGTTTGAGGTTCACACATAATTGTAGAAGATTAAAGACAGCGTTTATCAAAATGAATGGTTCCTCCATTTCAAAAATCTTACACTTTCCAAAGAGAGACCACATTTAATTTAAATTTTTCTTCTTTTGTTTGTCATTGCAACCCCATCAGGACCTAAAGTTTGGGGTTACAGTCACTGACAGCCACAGATGTGCGTCTGAGTTGTGAAATCCTGCACTGTTTAGGTTTAGGGTTTGCACATCAGCAGATGTTTCATATATAAAAAAAAGACTCAACACGAGCAGATACAGTCTGGTAAAGCTACGATTAAAATCTAATCATCCTTTGTTTTCTGGTTGTCCTGCTTGGTAGTTGGCTAGGCCAGAATGCCCCTCGTCCAAGCATTATTTACCAGCGCCCTCTGATGTTACCAGCCCAGGTGAAATACGTAGTTTCTGTAGTAGACTCTGGGTCTTCCCAAGGTCACCTCCCAGTAAAAAAGCACCCAATAATCAGATGCCCACACAAGTAGCATTCATACTCTGTTGGGACGATATGCTTTTCTTAAGATTCAATTCTTTTGCAATTTTTGGGTGCCAATTCAATTTAAATTGCAATTCTCTGATAATTCAGATTTTGTGGTTTTAAGTTTGCCTCTTTAACATCAGACCATGTGAAAAAGTTGAATGATGATCATATCTGACTCTATCAGGAGCCGTACTTTCCCAAAAAATGTACATCACATGAGTTAGTTTTAAGGATTTATTCAGGGGATTTGACATCTCAACTTTAGCAACCCAGCCTATATCAAAGACTAAAATGAAGGATTTATATTTGATAAAACAAATGAACAAAAATATTCAGATGTTAAATCGTTAAACAAACACTCCTGATGTTTTGATACATCATTTTTTTTAATCCTACTCCTATGGTAAAGTATACAGGGGTTACCAGTAGGGGTGGGTACCAAATTAGGTACTTTTATAGGTACCGACCAAATTCTGTCAAAAGTACCGGGTACCAATTCACGTAATTTCATATGGTTCCATGTTTAGGTACCTAAACGCATCCTTTGACTCCTTCACATGACTGTGAAGGAGAGAAACAGAACACAATTTTCCATGCTGGACATGAGCACAACATTTCAAGGCTATATGTTGAAGAATAAATATGTTAAACTGAAAAAATAAGATTTTATTATTAAAGAAATTGACATATTTCACCACATAAACACAAAAAAGTACAGAAAATTGGCGGCATTGAGTGCTGATACCGATTTCCAGGTACCTGGCATCTGTACCGCATCATTTCAAATGTGAAAAGTACCCATTACCAGTTACTAGTATCACAAAGATACACATGCACTTCCTGCTAAGGTAGCATGAAAATTCACACTAGTACCATATCTGGGTAATTTTCAAGAGAGCAGCACCTGTGTGAATGAAGCTAAATTAACACAAAAAAGGAGCCAACAAATCGCTCCAATGTGCTTTATGACCCTGGTAGTCAAAACCCAACCTGACAATCAACTTTCAGTAAAAACTCATTTTAAAATGCAGAAAACGGACAGAAAATAAGTGTTTTCCCTGAGGAATAAAACAAGCTACCAAGCAGATGTCTCCAGCACCTGAACACATCTGCTCATGTTCACAACCAGCTTAGAGAGACACAGCTAACTTGTGTTCGAGCTTTTCCAGCATCTTTTTTTAATGAGTACTAGCTGTTGTGACTGGGCTTCCACCACTACTTAGTTTTAAAGAAATGTGTGAAACAGATGTGACAAGAAATTAAGTGTGAATGTGAGTTTCTGTGTACCGACCTCATCCAGTGAGTCGCTGAGGAGCTGTGCTCGTCGTACTTTAATGTTAAGGAACAGAAGGTTCATGTCCACTCTCTGCCTGCGAGAAACCTTACTGACCAAGCTTTGCTGTGGGACACACACACACATATTTTAAGTTAGGCTTCATAGCGTGTCTGCTTCCTTGTTTTCATTTGTCTTTGGTACTTTTTTCCTATCATGCAATGAGCAACATTGAAGAAATCAGGCTGTACTGTTTTCAAAGGCATGATCAGGGTCTAATTATTTTGCTATGTTACTAATTTCAACAAACATTTTCAAAATGCCACAGTAGATAATTTCAGTTGACAGCCACAAGTTTGGGCTCAGATTTATCCACTAAAAAGGGATCCAATTATTTTCCCAAGCGTTACAAATATTTCAGAAATTAAACCTACAGGTATATACTTCAGACACGAGGCTTAGACATTTTACGTTAAACACTAACCCACATAAGACACTAACTACAGCAGTTAACCATGAGTGAGGTATGTATGTGTCTCACCCGAGCCTGACTGATCATCTGTTGCTCAGAGTCTTTCTGGATGATGGCTTTCTTCACCACAGTTGAAAGGATGAAAGGAAACTGGCAGAAGGAAAACCTGAAGGAAAAGGAAGAAGCTGATAAGTGAAAACCACCGGGCACCAATGGTTTCTAACATTTATTTCCTGAACAACACCAAGACAAAAAACCCTTCAAGTGAGCCACCTCTGAAATCCCCACCCCCATCTCTGGCCTGAAATGAGCAGAACCCTCCACCACACCAGCCAGAGACATTAAGAGCCGATGGTTTGAACTGTAAACTGTAGATCCATTTCCTATATCAGACACAATGAGGCGTGACGCAGCGTGAAACACACTTCACAGCTTCTGAGCGTGTTTCCACGGTTGTGGATAAACTGCAGCTGTGGGAAAGTTACTTTGTCTCAGCTCAGGAGGAGATACTCCGCCTGGTTCCCAGAAATCTTCAGAAGGAGCTGAAGTCCAGGCTAATGTGTTATCACATCTGTCAGCATTTCTGGTCCTTATTGTGAGCAGGCGAGACCAGAGGTGACTTTCTCTGGGAAAAACCACTACTTACTGTTCCTCTACTAATTATCCATTTACCAGCAGTGAGCACTAACAAACTCTCTGTGCTGTCCTCTGACATCTGAAATGATTATTTGATCAAATGTTGAGTTAACAGAACAGAAACACTGAGAAAGAAATTGTATTTGACCCAACTTTACTTTAATGAACTGCAGTGTTTTTGATAATGGCTGTGGATTGTTGGCTTGGTAAAACAAGCAACCCAAAGATGTCTCTAATGTCTTGTGGAAATATGAAAAGTCTGTATTTTTTTGGGACTTTGATGAAAAAATCATTTTGAGAATCATGAAACAAAAAAAATGACAAAAGAAAATGAACTGATGAGGATCTAAAATACAACATCAGGTAAAAATTAGACATTTTCACTTTCCAAACTCCAAATATGATCTCCCCTGTTACAAAACATTTACTGCGCATAGCTGAAAGATGAGCTTGCGCTACAGTTAACATGCTAATGTTACAACTTTTGAAACATGTTGCTGGCATCAAATTTTAAACTAGAAATGCACTCAGAGAGTGCAGACCTCCACCAAGCATTTTGTGATTGTGACACAATACTTTAGTCTAACTTTATTGTTATGTTCCCTTTCAGCAGACTGTCTGTTACAACTTGGTTCTAGTTACAGGTTTGTACGATAATTTGTTACCTGACAGTGTGAAAAATTATGATGACCTAGTACATATTTCATATTCAAGATCTTAGTATTCAGAATATTGCCAGGATCTGGATCATAGTTTCACATCTGTCAGAAATGATGGTGACCTTGTATTGTTTTGCAAAGCAATCTGACCATTTATGGTGGAGTTTTATACACATATGGTGAGAACGGCCCTATCTCACAATAATAAAGAATCCTGGATCCAGATAGTGATCCAGATCACCTCCAAAATGTAATCAGTTCTTCCTTATCCCATTTTGAAGAATTCCTGAAAATTTCATCTGTTTGTTACTTTTTGAGGTATGTTGTTCACAGACTGACAGACAAACTCTCCCAAAAACATAACCTCTTGGCCAGACATATCAGCTTTAAAGTGCGAGAAAGACTGACAACTAGGTGTGCTAGCTCTGCCTATGCACACTCTAGGAACTAATTTGACGTTGTTTACCCAAAGACTCTGTTATCTTGAGTTAAATCATGGTCAATAAATGATTCTCAATGTTGACTGAGTTGTGAATTTTCCTCAAACCTGTAGATCAGTGGATTGGTTTGAATTCAAATAACTCTGTGAAATAACTCAGAAAATCAGTAGGCTAATGACAAAACATCCATGCTCTGAATGTTCATATGTTAACTTCTCACCTAATGTCATTGGAATGATGCTGGAATCACTCTTATGAAGTAGCCTATGGGAAAGAAAAATCCTTCACTGGTATAACACTGCCTAATTTAATTAACTACTTGATGTAATCACAGCTTCAATGTCCTGTGCTCCAAAATGTTCAAAATGTGTGTTCCTTTGCTGTCTGGGCAGTTTATTTGCTGAATATAATCGGAAAATTAACTGTGTCCACAAAAGGAAATACATCCAAGGCCAACAAAAACACTGCTCTTTCTCTCTTCATTCAGCACTGAAGATAGGCAGGGTTTGACATGCTGTATACTAAAATTCAAACAACAACCTGGTAATTTCCTTTTTCTTTTATAGATGGGGAATGATGTCATGATTGACAGCTTTGATAACAAATGTAGGCTTTGCTGGATGGAGAGCAAAAACATAACAAGCACTAACACAAGATTCAACTTTCCATTACCAAGAGTCTGCTTTTGAACCAACTTAAGAATCTGTTCAGCGGTGGGCTGTACTGTTCTGAGGAATACTTGGCGATTTACTGGGAAGTTAAATGTGTGTTTTGGTTAGAGGAAGCGGTGTGATGTCAGTCCCGTGGCTTCACCAGCTAGATCTCCTCTGCACATGCCTTGGCTCCACCAGCGTACTGTCAGAGCCCACTGAGGAGAGAATGGAGGCAAGCCGTCCGTACTAATATCCCCTCTATGATAAAGACACATAAAGATTTCTGACCTGTTAGAGTTGCCGTAGTTTTGCCAAGTCCTGTACTCCTCCATAAAGTCTATGTGCTCCAAAGTGATGTTGTAGAAGTCAGTGAAAGGCATGATGGGAGGAGAGGAGACACTATTGGCTGCATCTAGGGAGAGAAAAGAGAAGGCGAAATTTTAACTGTTAAAAACTAAAGTCTATGTGTGTGTGTTTGTGTGTGTGTGTGTGTACTCACTGAACAGGCCGAGCACTTTGGTAGCAGAGGGGACCCACCAGGAGCATTTTGTCAAAGGAGGAAGCTCATCTGGTTCTGCAGGAAACAGACGAGTAGAGATGAACTGCAGGAGGCGCTCCACCAGCTGCCTGAAACGCCTCGCTGACAGTCTGACGCACAAACACACAAACACACAAACACAAAGTTAATACTGGTTAAACATCAGCAGCTTGGCAGAGTCAAAACTGCCCAAACAGCACATCACATACCCTGATATAGACACGGACAGAAATAAACGCACCAAAGTCAGAAAAAAGTTGCTGCATTGGATAAAGGAATCGGCTTTCTGGATCAAGAAATACGCAGAACTTGTAATTTGAAGCAGCTCGCTTGTAAATCATCACCACAAACAGGATGAGTTATTCAAGGCTCCTTTTTCATGGTGAGGGAGACGCACAGAAGCTGGCCTACATCTGTAATTGTAGGATATGTGTGAAGTTTTATAAGCTGGAGGATTTTATAAAACTCTGTGAAGTTTGATGATGTCTTCCAAAATATGAGAAGATCAAAGAAGGAATACTGAGATGTTTTAAAACTGGTATAGTATTGAAAGATACTCTGTTGATTAATCACACTAACATCAGATAAATGATTCTGCTATGTGGTTCTGTTTAATCATTAGTTAACTTTTTCCAGTATTTGTACTTGAGAGGCTCCTTGTCTTGTACAATGCTTACTCTGGCTTTAGACTGATAGCTTTCAGCATTCATCTAGTTTTCAAAGCTAGCTCTGAAAAAAGTAGAAATAAAATCCTCTCACCATCATTATTTTTGGAGTATATGTTAGAGCATATCGCATTAAGATACGCTGACAGTTGTTTTTGCAGACAAGGTGCTTTTATAGTTTAATGCAAAAAAACTATAGGGGATCAATGCAAATCTTGTTTCGCATATTTGAAATGTGGACGTGTACCTTCCAGTTTAGCAGCATGACCTCTCTGAATTAGACTTAAAACAGTAACGAAGTAGAATGACAAAAATAATGCAACTAATGCAGTTTATCATAAATTTTGGGTTAATTCAAAGAAGCAAAAGAGATCCCTCAAAGCTTTGTGTGAAATTTGCAGCAAACACAAGGTGATGAACCCAATAAACCTGCACAACTGATGTCATTCCCAGATCAGAGCCCCAATTAAAACTTTCCCCACAGAGGGCATTAATATGTCCTTTATAGAAAACTGTGCTTAGTTTCCTATAAGAGGACTCATAGAAAGTGAACACACATACAAAACAGAAAAAAAATAAAACAAAGTGAGTGACTTCTGACTTTTGATATTTTTACAACAGATAATAAAAATGTGGTTTGAGATGTAAACTCAACAACTTCACAGAGGAAAAGAGTGATTGGAGTTTACAGAGAAACACACTAATGAAAGCAGACAAGTTCAAAGAAGAAACACTTGCTTGTCATGCTTATACATAAGCAAATTCACAGAAGTGTCCAAACTCAGACCTACTTTTTAAGCCAGTGGACCAGGAAGTGAAGATCAGCCTCAGACAGAGATGCGATTTGTCTCAGCAGATGAGCATAGATCACATAAGTGCTTGTGCTTGAGTACTGAGGATTCTGTGAACAAAAACATAAAAAAATAGTCACTGACCTGACAAACATGGTATCTTGTAAAAAAGAGGAGTTCTTTCAACTACCTCTTTGGCTTTGTTCTGTCTTGTATTACATCAGAGAAATTCTCCCAACTGCAATACATCGATTGTTTAGGACTTTGAGTATAAATGGTGCAAAATAAATTAGGTTTTGTTACTTTATTTGTACAAGTAGGTAGATTTGTTCTGCAGAAAGATGATAACATACACTTTGACATTTTGTTACATATTCTTTACATTTGTTTTTCAAGTGAAATATAAGACTCTTAAATTTATCTCATAGTTTTAGATATCATTTTATTTCTTACTCTTACTCTAATAATTCCACAATTAACCATCTCCACAAGCTAAAAATCTTCATCTTCACTTACACAAAACATCTCTTAGTCATTTTTCTAATGAATACCATAGAGTTTCAATGTGGATTGTCCTCTCTTATATTTTATTTCATCAATTGTATGTAGAAATCAAGATTTTACTCTGTTTTTATACACATCAAATTTTATATATTTATATACAACCATGGATTTTGTGTTTATTAAGTACAGTTTGGTTAAACTTATTTTCTTCCAAAAATTTAGCCACTAGAGTATGTCTTTTTTGAGTTCTCAAGCCTCGGTGTAAAACCAAGTGCTTCAAACAGTAGTCCATGAATAGGCTTGCTGTATTTTTTTATCTTGTTTACATTCAAGGTCCAGATGTGTATATGTGGTCCTAATTGGATGAGTTATTTGGGAGATGAACTTTAAGAAATAGTAGATAAACTTCAGTCAGACTTTGCGTATCTGTTTCCTGGCAAGATCAATGATTACTGCAGTTATAGTGGGAAGAAATGAAAGACAGAGACAGAAAAACAAAAGTTTCTCAGGACAAACCCTCTCTTTTCTTAGAATACAGTTAGAGTTTTCAGTGTGAAACAACTGGCCATGAACCTTTTAAATGATGATTTCATCACCTTGTATAAACCTAAAGGATTACTGGAAGAGAGATTGATGCAGGACAAAGCTGGCTTCAAGCTGCTGTTGCTGTCATGACTGCATCTGCCAGAACATTAGGTTCTTTCTGTCTGACTGTTGTTAAAACGTAATGAAATAAATCAAAAGTGGCAACAATTTGCTAAATCCAAATGGCTTCATTCAGTCTTAACAGGGTTTTAAAACAAAGATGAGGAGTAGAGGGTTAATGTGTTGCTTGTAAAGCCCGTAAAGAAGAGAAAGTCCTCAGACAGGAAACCACCAGTCCTCAACTCCAGCATGACCTCACCAAGTTCAGATCTGTGTGGTTGTGTTCTGCAGGGAGCTGGAAAACGGGGCAAGTCTGCAAAGTCTGATGGGACAAAATCCGACATTTGGCTTGGGTGCATATGTGCTTCAGTGTGTGTGTGTGTGTGTGTGTGTGTGTGTGTGTGTGTGTGTGTGTGTGTGTGTGTGTGTGTGTGTGTGTGTGTGTGTGTGTGTGTCCATCCTGATGGAGCGTGGAACCACAGTGGAACTATTGCAGATTCCTGTCTTTATCTGATTCTAATTCTCAAAACCATATATGGAAATCAGACCAGAGAGAACGAGACAGAAAGGAAGAAAGAAAATGAAGGCAAGAGAAGAAAAGAAAGAGGAGAGACCAAAAATAGGATCAAAAGAAATTAACCTACAGGGAAGAAGAAAGAGACAGAGATGGGGGCAGAATACAGAAGAGACAGAAGGGGGTACGAGGGAAAGATCTCAGTCCACTGATAAGAAAAGAAAAGGATGGGAGAGAACAGAAAAAAAGGGTGTGGTAGAAGAAAGACGGGACTATTAGGAAAGGAAGTAATCCAGTACCTTTGAAAGAAAAATATTGTTTATCATTATATGTAAAGAGTGGATGTCCTTAGTCCACTTGTTTGCCTTAGTGTTGGTGAAATTTTTCAGGTGAATCACATGTAAGGGCTACTTCTAGAGGGTGATTAGGCAAGGTGGTTAAGATTGTCCATGTCAAAGTGCATTGTCTTAGGTACTAGAGATATGTTGGCTAGAGATTCCAGATTGAGTCTGTCCATTGAGGGTATCTCAATTCAGCAAATGAATAAAATTAAGTTACTGGGGGTCACAATTGATGAGCGCTTGACTTGGTCAGATCACATTGATGCTGTTGACGGGCATTGCCGTCACGCGTAGATGTTCTTCCAATATTACATCATCAAATAGAAAGGAGGTAATGCAGGCATTGGTTCTCTCTCATTTGGAGTACTGTATGGTTGTGTGGTCCTCTGCTGCTAAAATGGATAAAAAACTACAATCAGCTCAAAATAGAGCTGCAAGATTAGTGCTTAATTGCTCTTTTAAAACCAAAGTAGCAAGGATGCATCACAGTTTGGCATGGTTAAATGTTGAGGCTAAATTAACATCTAGTATCATAAAATTTTCTAGAAATGCAATTATGAAGGGGAAGCCAGATTTCTTTAGTGAACAATTAAAAAATGCAGGTCTAAATCATAATCATAAAACTAGACAAGTAAGCTAGGGTTATTTAAAACTTCCAAAACCAAATTCAGAATTACTTAAAAAAACTGTTTTTTTTACAGAGCCATTCAGCAATGATTTTTTTTTTTACCTCAAAATATGAAAAGAATTAAAAGTAAATACTTATTCAAACATCTATCAAACAAATATTATTGAGAGAGACCACACAAGTAAAATAATTAGAATAATCAATGTTTTTTGTTTGTTTTGTGTTTTGTGCATGTTTGTGATTGATGTTATTTTGATTTACACTGACTTGCGTCAGTTTTTGTTTGTATGATAATTGTATGTTGTTTATGTTGTGATGTTTTATGTGGACCCCAGGAAGATAAGCAACCACGACAGTGGAAGCTAATGGGGATCCAAATAAGAATAAAGAATAAAGAATCTGCTAATGTCCACAAACAAGCACTGTTAAGAAGTACTGCATTGTAATTTCATTCTTAATGATGTGAAATCAATCAGAAAATACTCTAAGATGAGCCAAAAGAGCCCAGGAAGTAAAGTCTGACCCATTCTCAGTACCATTCAGTTATTTAAAAAAAAACAACAGGTACTGCAGTGTACCGTACTGTAGTGTACCGTACCTGTATCATATGGACTGCACCATTTGTTGTTTGCTTTTACATCTAGTTCCATTTAGCTTTGTTTCCTTTTCTTGTGTTTTGTTTAGTTTTGAACCTTTCTGTATCTTACCTCAGGGTATCATACTGTTTGGTGTATTGTGTTGTTTTTCATCACAGTAATACAGTACAGTATGGCACTGAACCGTATCATACAATGTCTAAAAAAAAAAAAGGTGTTAACAAGTCAGACTGCTACAGAATTTTGGCCTGGAGATGTCAAATAAAGTTAAACTAGAAATAAAGTCATTAGCTTATACACTTTGCCAACTGTCAGTGGATGTATATACCTGAATCTTTCTATGCCAATTACTTAAGTTACACTCAAAGCAGTTTTGATTTGTAATTATTTTTTAAGGATAATTCTTTTAGAATACAATATATATGATATAAAACAAACTGCCTAGTTTGAAGTCAGCTGGGGGATTCTGTTACTTGCCACTTTGAAACATCAACACTTTATCTTGGAAAAAGATTTTCCATCATACCTGAACAAGGATGAAATAAGCTCGCAGGTCATCTTTTGTCCGAGGCCTGGAAACAAAACACACAAATAAATTACTATTAAGACAAAAACCTTGGCTTCATCTTTTTTTTTTCATAGAAACCAAGTCAAGTAGGTAAACATTTTTAATAGAGGAGCTGCAGCTGAAGGAAAAAGCATTTAATTTTGCTCAAGATTGTGTTTTCTTTTGGTGCTATGACTCTCATCACATTTAATACCATACTGTCATGTTGATGGTATGACAATACATCTGTGAAAATACTCTCAGCCAGTAAGTGTTGAACATCAGAGGAACACTGTAAATATCCTTGGAATGAATATCCTCTAAAGTTGAAAGACAACACTTTTGACCACAGATGGAAAAAACATACTTTCAATGTGCAAAGTAGAACCTAAATATTTGGTGAGCCCCACTGAAGTTTTCTCACCCTTTCCATTCCCTTAGCAGGCTGTTGATGATCCCTTTCAACACTGACTTCTGGATATCCTGAGGCTTAACACAGAAAAAAACAACATATTCAGCATTCATGACATAGAGAATGAGAAGGTGGACACAAAACAAAAGAGGTTACAAGACAAGACTGCAAAAACTACAGCATAGGTCTCTAACCTATTCTTTATTGAAAGAAAAGTCAAAATGAAAGACGTGTGTGTGTGTGTGTGTGTGTGTGTGTGTGTGTGTGTGTGTGTGTGTGTGTGTGTGTGTGTGTGTGTGTGTGTGTGTGTGTGTGTGTGTGTGTGTGTGTGTGTGTGTGTGTGTGTGAGAGGTGTTATCATCCCATCCTTACTGTGCTAAGCAGTGCGTCGTAAACAGCATTGACAAACTTTGCGTTGACTCCAGAGTCGTCTATGGTGTTAAATGATCCATTTGCCTCTCTCTGGGAAAAGAGGCAGAGAAAAAAATATGAAGGAAAAGGAAGGTGAGAGAGCTTGGGAAGAAAAAGGAGAAGGAAAACAGTGGAGAAAAAATGCTTTCCCATCGTAAAGAGGTTATGGCGTCTGGGAAAGTTTTAATAGCATCTGAAAGACTTTCCTCACAACAGGCGTTCTTCTGAGAGCCAGAATGTATGTGTGTGTCTGTGTATGAGTGTATGTGATAGTGAGCATGTTTCACCTTGAAGGCAGCGTTAATTTCTATGAAGGAGTCAAAGGTGGTCAGGTAAAACTCTCGAACCTCCCTCCAGTCTCCTGATTGGACAGCATGCTCAATGTCCTCTCTGGTAACACAAACACAAAATGTTGAAAAAAAAACACAAAGGGGGCCTGACCAGAAAACATCTGTAAATATGAATCTGAATGTGTTTTGGACATGAAAGGTTAGAGAGACTTGTTTAATGGTTTTCATCACCCGACTAAGTAGAGCCTTTAATGTTGAAGGTTAAAGTTCAGAGACTATAAACTCACTGAAACTCCTTGGTTGTTTTGGTACGTGTGGGGATGATAGGGTCACAGGGAAATGGAGCTTTGACTTCTTGGGGCAGAGTGTCAATGGAGAGCCGCTGTTTTTGACGAACATTGCTGCAGATTGGAGGCAGCTCTCTCCCTGGATGAGAAATACACACAAACAAAATGAAACACTCTCTGAGACACTTGTAGTGAAACAGAGTAGGGATGCTCTGGAGCAGGAATTGACTAAACTAATCCGCCATCCCAGCTGCCATTAACAAGCTTGATTTGCTAACCTAATACCCTGTTCGTGTTCACTTCACATTGTCAGGACCACTCTCTTCAAAATAACCCATAATTTGCCTGCAATAGTTATATTTGGTGGTATGGTTCTGTTCCTTGGCCTCCCACATGCCTATGTCAAAGGCAGGGAGGAAACATGCCCCTCCACTTTCTTGTGCAGCCATGACAGGGAGAGCAGTAGCAAAGACCCTAAGAGGTTATAGAACAAAGAAGGCACCAATGACGGTACATATGACACTGGTGAAATCAGAAAAAGAAAAAAGAGCTAAAAAGCAGTTTGCAGGGAAAGTAGCAAAAGTGGGCAGGTTAAAGCAGTTTAAATACAACGCCTGTTTTACTATTTGCCAAGAGTTCGAGTGAATATAACCAGCTGAGGTGAAGTTAGGATCAACTGACCCAAACAGGAAAACTTGACCTGCCTAACCAACACAATGTACAAGTTTTAGATTGTAAGGCCTACAGGTTTTGACTCTTAGGTCGTGTACTTTGGTTATCAATGACACAAATGTTTATTTGACCTTTCAATTACTATTTATTTCACCTAGCCACTGCACATCATGCTATCTGACTGGTTGATGTATTCACCTATACTGCTTTCCAACTGTCTTTGTGTCTGGTTTAGTTTAGTAAAAGCATCTTTACTGACACTTGAAAGGTGGATTTTTTTGTATGATGTGTTTAATATTTATAGTCACACACTTAAAGGTTGACAGATCTAAAGTTAAGAAAGCACTCGGAAAACAGTAAAAAAACACCAGATCAGGGTCTGTGCAAAGGGGTTAGTAAAGGGTGGCTAATGTTAGCAGAGCTAGAAAAACTAACCCTTAGTTCCGTTAAATCATTAAAAAAACAACAATCACATTCATTACTATGTAGGAGAATAAGCTACAATCAAAGTGTTATAACTTTTTGAGCTATATCGGCTTTCACATGGCTATCCAATAAAATATGTGTGATAATATATTGGTAAATGACAGACTTAGTTAAAATCAGAACCTCAGCTGGGGGAAAATATGAAGCATCCACTTTTGTCCCCTCGAGGTGCAGTAAGTGCAGTGTGTTCCTGCTTGTTATCAGAACTAAGGAAGCACCTGCTGCTGAGGGAGTATCAGGACCCTTTAGGATTAACAGGATCTTTAAGGACTTTTAAGTGATTTCCTTTTCAACAATTCCTTTGTTTTAGTTCTTTTACGCAAACTGTTGAGCAGGAACTATCTGTTGCTGCATTTTTTGACAATTGTCCGTGCAGTTTGAGAAACCACAGTTTGGTACTGATGTTATCAAATCATTTATAAATCTAATGTCTCTGCTTAGATGTCTCTTTAACACTGATATATTAAAAGCTCAGGGAATAACATGATCCTGTACAAACCACTGATGTTTTTTTATTATTATTCTCATAAGAGTAATTTCAACAAGAGTTCATTTCAAAATTTTGAAGTGCAGTTTATAGCATAATTCTGCCAAAGATTAAAGGTTAAACACTCACTTTTACTCAGAGATGATAAAAGATTATTTTTTGATTATCAAACTAGAGGGTGTGACATCAGAAACATTAAAAAATAGCTAAACAGTAAACAAGTATATGGGGATAAATTTATCTTATTTTATTTTTCCTATCTAAATAGGTAGACAAATGTTTGATATATATTCAATACAAAAAGGGAAAGAATGATTTTGAAAAAAGACAAATGTCTTGGATAATGTTTCTTTTACTTGTACACAAACACGTCTCACAAATGCACAACTGATAATAATTCACCTCAATCACACAGGAACACATGCTCACCCCTCCTCTCACACTGTTGAGCATCCATAAATTTTGTTTATAATTAGTCTCCCTTTGTATCTGTTTCCACAGTAACAATGGTTACCAGCAGATCTGTCCGGGTGCATTGTGGGGGCTGAATCTGTTTGCATGGGTAAGCAGAAGATAAAAGGGGCTTAAACACAGAGGCTGAGGGAGGCATGCATTTTGATATTAGCAATTCAAAAGGAGAGAAATTTTTCTTGCTACACTTTCAGCACCATGTTTAGGATTTAGAGGTTAAGGTGGCATCGAGGCTGAAAATTATTTTTGAGCAACTTTGTTTAATTTATCCTTTAAATGTCTCAAAGTATCAGTGTTTATTACAAGTACTCATGCTCATGCTTTTTAAAGTCTTATACTTTCCATCTGGTTCCCCTGTAGTTATAATACTGTATTGTTATTTTACATATATGTTTAAAATATGCAAAGCATAATGCCTCAAGCAATCCCCAGCATTAAAAATACTTCTATAGAATAACCTTTTTTGTAAAGTGATAAAATAGTATCTTTATTTATTTCAGTCTGTTTCATAACACGCTTAAAAGCTTTGGTAAATAACTGCTTTGAGCTGACTCCAATTAAGGATTTTGTAAAACCCATGACATGAGGAACTGATGAAAACATGAAGAGTGCTTTCATAAAAGCCCAACCCACACACACACATCTTATGTCAGAGGCTAACTACTTCCTGGTAAATTTCAACCACTAAGAAGACAAGTTCACATAAAACATGAAAAGTCACCACAATTGTTCAAATTAAAAGACATGGGAAGCAAAGAAAGACAAACACATTTTCTTTAAGAGCAAAACAAGGGGTATGTAAGAGGAAGGCAAGTGCATGAAGAAATCTTGTTCACGAAACTTTGTAGAAGCGTACATAAAAATATCAGTGGTTATTATATACTCATGGTTACTTGGCTCATCCTCTGAGGACCATGAGTAATGATGCTTCGAGAAGACACTGCACCTTCAATCGTCCATCACTGCTTTCTAATTACCGCTGCTTCGTCAGCTTGTGCATCACCCAGTTTTGTCCTGACAGCAACAAGCCCTAGTCGTCATGACATCCTTTAATCAGAAGAGTCACCTTCAAGACCTCCGTCACCTCTTCCTTCAGTTCATTGTTCAGTTGGTTACGACAGAGCCTCAGATTTTCCTCTGACAGGCAGGAAGAGGAGGACCCTTAAGTATCATCACACCACTCGGCTGAGGTCTGATGAGGAGACTCAAGGGGCAGTTCGTACTTTAAGGTCATCTTGTGTGACAGGAAAAAAAAATCTCAATGATTGTGGGCTGCACCTGCATGCATGTATGTGTATGTGGATTAATGAAAACTAAGTGATCAGATGATAGCCAGGATCATTTTAAAGCTAATGCTTTCTGCCCCTTTTTCAAAAACTGTTCAAACACTGCCCTAATAATCTAAGTCTAGACCAGCTTCTCATCAGAAACATCCTGCAATCTTCCTGAAGATTGCTTCAGTTTCAGGTCGATTCTAGTGGAAAATTGCCTGATTTGATTCTGACCAAAAACCAAGTGGCGTTTGCAAGGGTTGGCTGGCAGGTACAAAGACTGGCTGGTACACTATCCAACCATATAATTTCTACCAGAATAAAAACATTTTCAACTTATTCTTTATTTCTCACTCATAAACTCATAGCTGAGGGGCAGGGGGGGAGAAAACTTTCAGGGTTCCAACTGTATTCCTTGAGCCACAAGTGGACAAATGGTGGAATCAAAAAAGATCTGCCTTTAGCAGCTTTTTGAAAACAGATTTGCTAGCTTTAGCAGGGCAACCTTAACAGTAAAGAGCCTGGATGAAACAGTTTAGAATAGTTTTTTTAAAGCCTGATACCAAAAGAAAGGGTTTATTTATACATATTAAGGGTAAAGCTATAAGAAGTGGGTTTGGGGATCTCCTATCAAATTTTAGGCATAAGCCACTTAATTGCCCACATTCCAATGATCATTTATTTGATGGGTTATGGTGGAAATAGAATTGTATAAAACAAAAATAAAATCATAATGCATCATGAATAGAATTAAAGGTAATTTCTTAATGAAGCTCACAATGTGGCAATATTAGGGGCCTGAGCACGCACATTTAGGGATGGGCACCTTTCACATTTCAAACAGTACGGTACTGATGCCTGGTACCTGGCAATCAGTACTGGTGCTCAACGGTACCAATTTTCAATACTTTTTTGTGTTTTTGTGGTAAAAAATATCAATTTGTTCAACAACAGAAAATTAAAAAAATGGATTTAACATATTTATTCTACAATATATAACCTTCAATGCTGTGTTTATGTTCAGGGTGGAAATTCCCTACTCTTCCACTCCCTCACAGTCACAAGGATGCGTTAAGGTACCTAAACATGGTACCTTTTGATTTTACATGAATCGTTACCCGGTACTTTTGACAGGATTTGGTCAGTACCTGTAAAAGTACCTATTTCAGTACCCATGCCTACACACAATGGGGTCCACCATGGACCCCTTCTTTTATACAATCGGTGTACAGCCCTGCCATTTGTTATCAAATGGTCTCTTTGGTCCCTGAGTTTGTCACCACATACTGACAAGCAACTCAATGCAGAAAAAAAAGATCAATCTTAGAAACCTAACTCCCACCACAAAATGTGGCTACATCTCATATTATTTGTAGCTCAATTCAGCTTTTTCGATCATGAGTTTGTGGTTCCAATTTCTAGTTTCAAAGTTTTTTTTTTTAATGCTGCATGAAGTTCATTTTATCCATCACCATTTTATCTAGACTAAAGTAAATGATAGAGAATTTTGTGACTGATAAATTACTACAATAACTGACTTTCTATTTCCATTGTTGCCCACTTCTGGCTCCAGAAAACCAAGATGAAACGACAAGGCGATGAAGTGACACCCTGCTGCAGAAGCGTGGTCCAAAATAATCCTGAATGATGTGAAGCTTTCTGCTTCTTATCAACAGTGTAGGATGGTTTATACATGAATCCATGAATCAGGTCAGCCCATCCTGCTGAAATGTAAAGCTCTTTAATCAATGAAGTTTTAAATCCTTTCTTCCAACAAGCCTGGCTTCAACGCCTGTATTTTCCAGAAAAGGTGTCATTGTTTACAGATCCTGGAATGAAACTCAGATGGGTTCTTGTTCAGTTCAGCCACTCCACACAAAACCATATTTGACAATATTAAAAGGAAATACAAACCTCCTGTAACGCTTAACAGATGAAACAGCAAATTGTGGTGATTATCCAGCAAGCCAGATGACTGTATTGGGCCAGAGGAATGCTACGCTATCTTCTGTGTGTGTGTTTTCACTTTCATATGGTTTTCATTTGGGGCGGAGGTTTGCATAATTATTCTGGCATCAGTAGCAGTGGTGACAAAGCAGGCTGGTGAGCACTCTTCTGGGTCTATGTTCTCACGGCAGTCAGAAATAACCTTGCTTTTTACGGGAAAGGACATCCCCTTTAATGAAATCAAATTTAATTATTTTAATGAAAATTCTTACTGTTCCTGATCACTTACTCACGTCAAATCAACAAGGACTTCTACTTTTCTTTAGATGGCAGGAGATAAGAAAGCCCCACAAACATTTAAGTGTGATCTAAAAACTTTTCAAACAGTTTTCTTTTGTCTCTCCTGAAAATCTTCCTCTATGAAACAGTAAATAGCAACTGTCAGCATATGGCTTCTTCTAACTTCTGACGACTCAAAGAACTTTTGGGTCACATTAACCAGTACATAAAATGATGGCAGAGGCTGCTAGGAAATGTATCCCTGAGTATGGACTTATCCCGTTCACACACCAATGGCACAGCCACCAGAAGCAGAGTCTTTTCCAACGACACCAGGATTAAATCCTGGACTTCCCAAACTGAAGACAGCCAACCCCACCACAGAGCCACAGCCATGGAGACATGTGTTGCTGCTCTGGAGTCGTTGCTAGCAACTCAACATAAACACAGTCTGAGTACATACATTGGGAAATGTAAACAGAGGAAGTAACACATCATTACATCCCAGACAGAGACACAGACCACAGTGTCTCAGAGAACAAAGACATTCAAATAGTGAATGCACCGCACTGAAAATGAGCTGCTCGACTGGAAGCATTTACTGTGAAATGATTTATGTAGTGGTACGTTAAGGAACCAGGGTTAAAGTCTCTAAGCTCATGCAATGCTCTATCAGACATAAGGTGGAGCTTCCCTATGAAGTCACTTTTACTGCATCATCGAAATATTCTGACTTTGGAAAAATGAAAGAATAACTCCTTCATTGGAATAAAGGTTTCTGTCAATGACGTGTCATCAAGACTTCTCGACAAGATTAACTTAAACCACCAAAAGTTAAGGAAAAAGTATTTTATAATTCAAATTGCACTCTTTTTCTTGTTGCCTTTTGACACGTTACTTTCCACCAAAATCTGTTTTTACATCTGACTGAGGCAAAGCCACTGACTGTGTAAAACAATAACTTGGTCTCTGTGACAACTTCACCCGTTGGTTTTGTGGAAGCTGGATGGTGGTTGCCATGTTGGAAATGCTGACTCAACCTATATTTTGAACACAGAAACGTCTTTTCCGTGCTTAGAGACAGAGAAAGAAAACCTTGATTTGTTTCCAAAATCAAGCTCCCCAAAGATGAAACTGTGACCCTTTAATTACACCAAGTTCAGCTGCACTGATTGATAAAATGATGTCACTTTTCCACACCACAGCACTGGACTCACCATGTTTCAGCCATTGGGTGCTGGTCAGGGTTCCTGTCATGCCGCCAGTCAGGCCTCGCCCCAGTGTGTCCCTCCTCTGGCTCAATGTGGAGATGAAAGTGCCCAGAGATGGAAATGGCTGCTTCACTCCTCGTCCCAAACCCTGTCGCAGGAGGAAAACTCATCAAGAGGAAGCATCATGGTTGTGTCACGTTAAAACCCAGAGGGAAATGAAATTGAATATCTCAGGGGACAGTTACGTAGAGAGTGTTTGGCAACTTCTGCTCATCATCTCGAACCCCTCTGTGTGTCTTTCTCTCAAAAATAATCCAGTCACTGTGAGGAGGAGGGTGAGTGCACGTCAGGGGAAGTTATCACCAAATTGTCATATCTACAAAACTCTACCCCATGCCACAGATTTCCCCTCTTTAATCTGACACATACAGTCTCATGCATGCTAAAACCCTGCAGTCCTTCAGACTGTGCAACCCTCTATTTGGCTGAAGACCCCTTTTTGAGGTAAGAGCCAAATTGATGAAATGTAAAAAGCACTTAAAGGTGAGGAAGTGACCTGTGAGATCAACGTGGTGCTCTGCATGGGTTAGTTGTAAGTGACTTTCTTAATGACAATATATGTCTTTTTGAGAAACAGCAGAAAAAGCATATCATTTTTATTTGTGGCACAGCAGGACTGAATACCTGTTCATGGTGAAGATCTGCTGAAAGACCACGGTTTGTTTTAGCTTTTTTGCCCCTCAGATTTAGTCTTAGTTAAACAGAGAAACAACTTTAAGTGTTAGTCACATTCTTTAAGCTCTTGTTAGTTTTATTTGTTCAAAACTCAAAACTCCTCAGCCATTAATTTCTGCAACGTGTCAATGTATATATTGATGGCGTAATACAGGGGTGGACAACGGGTCAGAGACAAAGAGCCACAAAAAAACCTGTTCTTACAAACACACTTCCTCTCACACATAAACCAAATGACATAATATAAGAATTAGTACATTTACGATTTTCAAAGTGAGATTTATTGTATTTGTAAGTAGAGCCGGGCCGATTATGCCTGTCACAGATTAATCAACAATGGCCAAAATGTAGCCGATTATAAAAAAATTTGCTCCACTGAGATTCTGTCACTCCTGCTCCTGTGTGTCTGTGTGTTGGGCTGCACACTGCCCGAGTGCCCGCCCCCTCCGTCCACCATTATCTAATGTAAGACTATAGAATGAAGTCTTAACATCATTTTAGTTGCTATTTTGTGAGATAAACAGAGACAAATGCTACTGTTAATTCACACGTCCACCATTATCTAATCTAAGACTATAACACAGTGTTTTAACGTCGTGTAAGTTGCTCATTGTGTGTTTACATTTATTCATTTTTTTAATACTTACTGTGTTTAAAGTTTGACTTATTTATCTAAGGTGTTTACAGTTTAAAGTTTACACTACTGTTCTTATGTTAACAGTTTTATAATTTAAGTTCCTTGTTTTGGTTTAATAGTGTTCCGTCTTTGTTTTGAATCATATGGGTATTATAATGATTTATGATTAAATACAGTGTATATATCATGTGTATTTACACACGATATATACACTGTATTTAATCATAAATCACAATGAATTTATTATATATATCAACCGATATATTGGATATGGGCTTTTTTTTTGCCCCTAGTATCAATATCGGCATCGGCCCCAAAAATCCCATATCGGTTGTGCTCTATTTGTAAGTGTGTTTAAAATTGTACTGGAAGCCACGTCAAAGACTAAGTTCTGTTTTTACTGCAGAAGAGACAAAGTTCCATTGATCTATCTATCTATCTATCTATCTATCTATCTATCTATCTATCTATCTATCTATCTATCTATCTATCTATCTATCTATCTATCTATCTATCCATCTATCCATCTTTCCATCAGCACTTGAGCGATTGAGAGGAGCACATGTAGAGAAAAGAAACTGAAACTTTAGTATCAATCTCATCACCCAATACTGATCCCAACGTTGACATCAATATATCAGGTTTATGAGTCACATATTGCAACGCTGCTGTGCTATCCCTGCTCATCAAAAAAGGTCCATAGAGCTCAAAATGATGATGCTTACAGTACTCAAAACTTCTTTTTTGGGCCTACTTGCTTGTTTCCCTGGTGACGCTGAGCCATGTGACAGTGCATCATCAAAAATCAGGAGGGGGAGGGGGAGCGCTGTGACACAGTGACATTTGTCGACACTTTTATAAAACCACAGTTGTCAGCACATGCAGAGAAAAAAATTAAACTAGAGTATTGATCTTTTTACACTGGTATTAGTTTTTATTTTTACAAAAGTATTGATATTGAGAGTTGAAATATCAATATTGTATCAGTTGTCAAAGTATCACAATATAACGCGAGATTGATGTTTTTTACACCTCTACCTCCGTGTGTGACTTAAAAAGTTAGAGACCAGTTTCACTTCATCCTCAAAATATTTCTCACCAGACATAAAACTTCTGACATCATCCAGACTATGAACTCTTGAGTCCATTGAAGTGTAATGAAAGGAGGAGGAAATGGAAACATTAAGACATAAAAAGGGGGAGAGGAGGTGAGGTTACATGAGGTCAGACAAACAGGGATATGAGGTTTTAAGAACAAGAGGGAAAGAAGACAGAGGGTATGACAGAGGTAAGCAAAGTGATGGGAACATAATCATAAGAGGACAGAAGATGGAGACGAAGCAGGAAGGAGGGAATCAAAGAGGTAAAAGAAAGGAAATTAAGGCAGCTAAAGAGAGGAAGACTGAAAAAACGTGAAGGACAGATGGAGTGGAAGGAAATTTGAAGAGATGCAGTAAATCCAAGAATATGGAGAGAAGAGAGAAGAAGAAGTGGAGGGATGAGAGGTGGAGGAAGAGAGGATGTGGAGAGATCAACAGATGCACAGCAGCCGCTGCTGACAGCAGTTAGGAAAGACACACACACACACACACACATGCACACACACACACACACACATAACACACACGCACTGACACAAACATTAACGCTAACACAAATAAAAACATAATTCCATCAATTCCCAATTTCAACATCAGGCAATCACTTTCTTTTTTTTTTTTTACAGCAACACTTGGAGAGAAATAAAAGAACACTTTGTCTTTGATGCAACAGAAACCTGTGTTTTTAGAGGAGGCTGAACACAACACACACTCTGGGAGAGTGTTAATCAGATTCACTAAGAACAGACCAAACCAATTAAAACACTGACTGATCTACACACAGAGTGCAGAGTGATCGCATGACAACAAGAGCAGGTGTAAAACAGATCCACCAAAATCAGACAGAACATCTGTGACATAAACACCGAGTTCACATTAGGTCCACGAAGAAATAACATCTGTTTCCATTAGCAGCAGCTACATAAAGTCTTACAAATGTGCCAATCAGAGGGAAGGGGGTTTATGGAGCATGGAGCCTTAAAGAGACAGCAGCTAAAACAAAGTGTTTCAGACAGAGGCTGAAATAAGGGTTTTCTAAAACACCAGTGTGAGGAGGAAAAAAAAAACATTTTTCTATAGGTCATGTAAAGCTTCTGTGGGGTAACAGAGGCACGGCACAAAGCCTATTAACAAAAGCACAATACCACTTCATTTAAGAAGTCTAAATGAGGGTGCCAGTTAAAACTACAGACCCTGGTATTTCAGGGAAATAAATGCTTAAGGTTTTCTCTTTACTCATTTCTTTGTCCGTACAGCCAATCAAACCAATTTTCTAACAGATTGACTCAACCACCAACCACGCAGTAACCTCAGCTTGTAACATGATTCCAAGAGGGAAGTGCAAAACACTGTGTTGTGTATAATTAGGTATTATCAGGGAAATAACTGACTGACAGGTGGGTGTGTTTAGTTTTTTGCCTGAGCTCTTTAGGCTCGCTGTAGCTCCACCTCTTTGTCGCTTTCCAGAGCTGTTAGAAGTCAGCTGGAGCTGACAGTTACAATATGAGGGAACGCCATCGTTGGTCTTTGATGCATTCTTCCAGAAATCAATCTATATCTGTAAATGAAGGATACTGGATTTCTTATATATGAGTGGATAAGTCTTCTTTTTTCCATCTTGTGGGGCCAGAGGAACATTTATTTTCTTGTGGGCCTTTTTGCACTTTCTATACACTTTCTTGCTTATGTTTTCTTGATTGCTGCGGTGTAGGCCTGTCACGATAACAAATTTTGCTAGATGATAATTTAACAATAATAATAAATTTAACAAACAAGAAAAAGAAAAAAACACAATGAAAATGAAATGGACTCTCTTTTAGAAAAAAATACATGTCAATGAAAATAATTAATACCAATCAAAAATTAAAAAACACAGACCCTGTCTCTAAAGAAAAAACAAAACTAAAAAAAAAAAAAAAACAATAAAAACTATAGCCTTAATAATAGGGAGTTTATACAGTTCCTGAATTGTTTGCAACATGTACTTTTTCCCAGTCAATCCATACTGTCTGTCAAACATTTTTAACATTTCTGGCTTTCAACCGTATTGAAGGGCTGCATTTCTTTGGCAATGTAGCTGTCTTTGAGCGCCCACCATT
The DNA here is from genome assembly GCF_033239565.1 of Halichoeres trimaculatus. Lineage (NCBI taxonomy): Eukaryota > Metazoa > Chordata > Actinopteri > Labriformes > Labridae > Halichoeres > Halichoeres trimaculatus. The sequence goes on along the minus strand of NW_027437186.1, from coordinate 13,686,816 downwards.
TGGTGCTTTTATTTCTATTTACTTTGCAGACCAAAAGCCTCAGTAAGAGCGGATTGTCAAAGAACAAGGCTCCGCTGCACCTCCCCTTCTTCTTCGTCGCCACTATTTTCAAACAAATGCGACATAGCTCGTTGGTGTTCATGAGCTCACACTTTGTTCATTCTGATAAAAAACAAAATATTACCAAACTGGGACTGTGGCAGGCGGCTTAAGAACCGTATCTTTCGTGCCATCACTCATATTAGCGTGTGTTTCCTCCTTACCCCTCAGGACGCTCGCTTCAGCTCTCTCCGTGTGTACGCGCGAGCAGCCCCGTCGCAAAAGATGCCAGAGATCGCATTTTTGACAGATGCTCACTCCGCTATAAATCCGCTAAATCCGCTATAGAACCTATGCACCCCAATGTTAGGAAAGATAGAGGTAGTAAGCCATCTTCTCATTCAGCCTCTTTGGTCGAAAGAGAGGAGGAAAACAAACATGCATGCACGTGTCAGTTTATTGAGGCTGGCAAACTTACCGAGGACGTTTTTATTTATCGTTCGGTTAATCAATTTATTGATTATCGTGACAGGCCTACTGTTGTGACTCCTCCTGATTTCCCCCTCAGGGATAAATAAAATATTTTCTATTCTACACTAAATATACTGACCATAGTGTTCACTATAATTTCAAACAGGGGGGGCTTACAGAGCATGTTTGGTAGTTTGTTTTAAGTGCCACTCTCCTGAATCGCTGACTCAGCGCAGTGTTTGCATTGCTGTAGACTCATGTTCATGTAAAGTTAGCTTCATCCCTGCACCTTTGACTCGTGAGGGCATAATTACACTACTGTCTCAGTAAAGCCACATCACTCCCAACTCACTGGCGTCTCTTTCATTACATATGCCAAAGCTCCACCCACATCCTCTGATTGACAGGTGATCTCTGGGAAACTTGGAGCAGGGAAACCACAGTGAACAAATGCAAGAATCCAAATTAGCTTTCCTTTCCTTTTGTTTTCTACTGAGCCCCCCCACCCCCAAACCCGCCACACACACACAAAAAAAAGACGTCAACACCTTCTCATGAGTTTTTTTCCTGAGTCAATGAGCGGTGCCTTTGTCCTGCTTCACATCTGACAGCAATCAGCATTTTCTGCTTTAGTTTTTGTTTCTGTTTCCAACTTTACTCAGTCATTCAGAGTGAGAGGAAATGTTGTCATCCAGAAAAAAACTCGCAGAGGAGAGCTCAAGGATACCACATCTGTCTGTCTGTCTGCCTGTCTGTCTCACACACACACCTCCTCTTTCAGCTGTTAATCTTTAACCAGATGCAGTGGCTTGTTGTGACACTGCGTGTACTTGTATCAGTAGTGCTGACAGTGTTAATAAAACTTATTGAACCAACAAAGTTTTACCCGTCCCCTCTAATCAATATAATTGTGATAATTCTACTCTTCTGGGAATAAAAACTAGGTTTGAGTATTTTGCGAGTATTTCAACAAACCACATCCTCAGAAGTTAACGGATAAATGTTCAAACAGTCAGACCAGTAACCTCTCATTTCTCCCTATAGCACCAAAGTCAGCAGAGTTTCAGCACCTCTGATTAAATTCTGGCACTAATGGACTAGATATAAATCAATTTTGCAGCCTCGGTTTCAGGTACAGGGTTAAATGCAGCAGATTATGAATGAAATGGGCATGGAGATCACTTTCAGTATGACTCACAACATTGATTTAAGTTGACTTGAGCCGATATTTTGGCACCATTTATCCCAGGTCTGTGTTTCTCCTTGAGCTTTTGACATACTGAAGCAACTACTGGTCCCTTTGGCTCTATGGGTGAAAAAAAGTATGAGCATAGAATAACACTGCATTGGGTGAGTGAGAACTATGGACAGATTCACTGAGTAAGACTGGATAAAATAATGAAACCACAATTGGTTTTTAACCAAATAGAAAAAAAAAATACGGGTTGCCAGGCTGAACTCAAAAGCCCATTTTTTACTGAGATTCTGTCACAGCACTGTAACCAATCTCTGTCAACACTGCACCTTTAGGCAGGTACACACTAGGAGATAGATAATCAGACTGAATTTTGTCCTGATCTCCCCCTTACAATCAAAGCTAGCAAAGGCCCGATTGTTTGATGACATAATGTGTGTTAACAGTGATTTCTACTGGTCGGTGCCGCTCAGAAGGCCTCCGATTCAGAGATCGTGGTTAATTAACATGTTTAATATTTGGGACTAAAAATCCTGTAGTGTGTGGAGCATTTCGAGAGGAACCAAACAGGTACAGCATGTAATTTCACATGAACCGGAGCAAAGCCAATCAAGACGCGAGCTGACTCAGCTGAGTGACCAAAGCCGACGTAAGAAATCTATCTGTAACACTTTAAACGACTTTACTCACCTCCAACTCGCACTGTTATTCATACAGCCCATATCCCTGCTGTCTCCACAACTTTTTCCATAAGCCCTTTTCTTCAGTGCATTTTTTTCAAAATTCTAGAGTCCGAGAACAAACATCATCGCTTTTTTCCCAGACGTCTGTCACGTTCGTTTACACCGAAGTCACGTTTTACTGCGCGAGATTTGGAATATTGAGCGTGAAAAGCTGAAGCTTTGCTGAAGAGTCTGTTAGTGTGTGGTGTCCTCAGAGTGCAGACCGCACACTGTAAGATCAGGAGAGAGAAATCTTGTGTGATCTGTCTTTTGTTATCATCAAGTGAGTGCTCTCTAAATATGTGAAGTTTTGGAGAATCCTGTAATGTGTACCAGCCTTGAGTACATGCTCTCACAAGGGCAAAATATTGGCTACGCAATGTGTGATTTCACATTTACTACCTGACACACACTTTTCCGTGTGTGGAGATGGTCTGAGCTGTTGTGATGGTCTGTCCCTGTCTGCTCATCATCTGTATGTGGAGAGATTCGAGGGCTGATCAGGACGAGAGCACACAGCGCAGCTCGGCACAGCAGGGAGTGGAGACGCTGACAGCTTATCTCCAAGAGAGGATGCAACACAAGAACAAACCGCACAGAGCTGCAAAACTTCAGAGGTAATTTGACGCTTTCATTTGTCTTTAAAATTCAGACATTGTATTCTGTAGCTCTTCTGGGAGCTCAGGTGATGGCCGAATACTTCAAGTGAGACACCTGTTGTACCAAAAATCAGAAAGTATATTTTACTTTGGGGCTTAAAGAGAGATGCTTTCCCAATAATCACTGCCCAATTTCATCTTTTAGTTTTTTATGTAATTGTTTTTTAATTGGATATTATATAACCTAAGAATCTTTTTGTCCAGTTCTTGGAGGTCTGGAGAAAAACTCATTGAGCAAATTGAGCTTCAGGAAACCCTGAGGCAGCCTACACAAACAGCAGCTCTGTTCAGGTACAAAAAAAAAAGCCTCTTCAGTGAGCACCAGCTGCCTTCAATTTTTCTGTTTTTATTGGTCTGTGATACAATGACAGCCTGCTGAATCCAAGCCTTTTTTTATCCAACCTTTGAGCCTGAATTTCCTCAGATGTAAGCTCCAGGGGCAACAGGACTTCTGCGGAGGCATCACAGAATTGGTCTGACTGAGAGAACGTATGCAGCCACTCTATGGCATTTCCAGACATGGCCAGAGTGGGTCTGAGCAATGACAGACTGTTTATTGGTCAAAACCATCTGATCTGCACATTCCTGCTCCCTGACACAATGGAGATGACATCAACCAACCAGGCTGCAACCCCGCCAGTCAGCTCCAAAAGTGACACCCATGAAATGAAACTTAAAAGATGGCGATAAAAAGTCCAGCAGGGCCGACACTCAGCTCCCTGCTATGCATTTATAACATGACGATTACATCATCAAACACCACTGCAGAGCTGATGTCAGGCCTCATTATGTAAGACAGGGGCATCACTTTTTCCAAACGCAGAAAATGTCAAGTAATAAGTGTGCGCTGTAAGCAAAGTGAGAGTATATGTTTGAGGCAACTTTAAGTTTTACAACAATTTGCGACTGCATAACAAAGTTTGCACCAGAAACTATTGTCACCCTAGGAGGTCAGCAAACAACAACAGCAACATCATCATCAGTTCAGTATAAGATGGAAAATGATGCTAGAAAATGATGAGGGAGAAAAAGAAGTTTAAGATCATGAATTTGCAAAACAAAATGAAGCACATCTAGGCATGGATGATGATTTACTTAAGTTATATAAATGTTTTTAAAAACATAAAAAGACATGGCAGGGGGAAGAAATAGAAAAATATCACTAAAACAAAAGTGGTGCTCAGGCTGTAACAGCTTAGCTACTTGCACCTAGAAATGCAGACTTGGATTATCAGCATTTCTATTCTATGACGTCATTTTGTTTAAAATCAATATTTTCTACATCTGTACTTCTATGGAAATTGCAGGAAAAAAAAGTCTGTTACATCTATTGTCAAGTCTTAGAAAGTGATCTCTGTGAAGTTGGCTGTTGCATCATTTTCCATCATCTGCAAATTATCACATGTTCAGTGAATAAGACATCAAATCACAAAGAAATATCTTGATTCATCACTTTTTTCTACAATACAGAATGTGTCATATTTTCATGTCTGGAAATATAATGGCAGCTTTTACCATAGTGAATTAAATAGGAAATGTTTGTTTACGTGCAAGTAAAAAGAAGATATGCGTCGGTAAACAGATTATGCCATCAGGATTGTAGTTCCCGCACAGGAAAGAGATAATTGAGGTGGGAAAGGTAGAAAATACGGTTTTCTTACAGCAGGAGGGGAGCTGTTGTAAATTGGTGGAAGCCTCTCTCTTTCCCTCTCAACTCCTGACAGCGTAAAATGTTCTCCATCCATCCTCTCGGCGTGGAAGAGCGGAAAAAGTTTTTTTTTTCCTTTGAAAAGCCTCAGTCCTCTTCAGCCCCTGTGTTTCTGCACATCAAAGGGCTGCACATGTTTACACCAGAGCCAGTCCTGACCCCGAGTTACCAGTCAGACTCCTCAGACTGATCCGTTACTTCACACAAATCAGGGAGATTCACATCCTAGAAAAAACGGAGTGACATCTACCTTCGTCGGACAGGTGGGCTCTGCGTTACGCGCACAGCCTGACGCGTAGACGTTTCCAAAAATGTGTGCGCGAAGTCTCTGGTTCTGGTCTCAGAGGGAGTGAGGTTGTGTTCGTTTCAAAGAAATATTAAAACACGTTTAAAGAGAGTTTCTGCCCGCTTCTTCTTCTCCTCCTTCTGTCCCTCTCTACGTCGTCTGTCGGGGAAGCAGCAAAGCTTCGGGTCAGCGCCATGTTTGGAGGAGGGGGAGGAGGAGGAGGAGGTGCCTGGAGAGCAGAGCAGCAAAACAGAGAGAGAGAGAGACGGAAATTATGGTCGATTCAGAATAAAGGGACAGAAGTCAGAGGAAAAGACCCTAAGCTGCCCCTTGTTTCATTGAAATAGTTTTTTTTTTTTTTTTTTTTGTAAATGTAACACTTTTGCAAATGTTACTCATAGTTTCAGTGACAGTGTTCGAACTTTGGTGGATAATCAAATTTTTCCAAAAGTAGATTTCTGATAACCTGACTAAATCACTTACTGTTCGTTGAGGAACAATCAACAAATATATATATATATATATATATATATATATATATATATATATATATATGCATATTTTTTTTCAGACATCTGGTCAGTAATAGGTAATGTACCAACAAACGGTTTTAGAGGTTAAATCAGAAAATAATCATCTTAAATATAAGGTAAATGTGACTTTATTGCATTGAACAACTCTTTTAGACTAACTCATTTATTTATTTATTCATTTATTTATCTATTTGTCAACATCATCAATTGTTGTGTTTTTTATCACCATATTGTCCCTTCTTGTGCTGTTTTCAGTTGCCACTCCTACTGCTGCCTTGATGACAAAATAGCAAGGCCACTGCATATTTCAGTGATTGGCTCAGTGGTACAAAAGTACTACAGGAGAGAAACAAGCTAAGCATACAGGTGCAGCTACTCTGACTAATACCTGCAATTGGAAAAGTAAACTGCAGCGCTCACTGAGCAGGAGGTAACTGACTGCAAGCCAGTGGTCACAAACCGAGGTGGAACTCCTAAAAAAGTTACAGAAGTTGATGCATGTGCCGAGGATCACTTGTTATGAGCTTATAGACAAAGTAATCACAGGATCACTTCACACGATATCGACTTTGATTAAACATATTAACTTTCTTTGCTTAAAAAAATAATAAACATCAAAATCCTATATTTCTTAGGACAAGCACTTTGGCTTTTTGTTATTAACATATTTAAATGTGTAGAGCATTCAATATGTATCATCGCACTGAACTACTGAGATATACTTTTCAGATTGGAATTAAAATACCTCAAATCATTTTTAACTGTTTATGTTCAAAACTTTGGACTTTTATTTTGACAGTTGTGAGGGTGTGATGTGCTGTAAATTCTGCGTCTTGACTGGAGGCAGCAGACTGCGTCACCACTTCAATTTAACTTCTGTCCATAATTAGTGAGAAACAGGATCTGGGCTGCAGACCAACTCTCAGTGAACATAAAGAAACTGAAGTGCTCCTGATGCTGCAGATGTGTGTGTGTGTGTGTGTGTGTGTGTGTGTGTGTGTGTGTGTGTGTGTGTGTGTGTGTGTGTGTGTGTGTGTGTGTGTGTTTGTGTGTGTGTGTGTGTGTGTGTGTGTGTGTGTGTGTGTGTGTGTGTGTGTGTGTGGTTTCTCTGTAAAGTTGAGATCATATGAACTCGCCGTCTGGTTTTCTAAAAAGAAAAAAAACACAGCCCCAGTGTTCCGGCAGGTTCTGAAAAAGCCTGGGTCACAGTTTAAGAAGCTTTTTTTACTCTGTGCATCTTTATTTCACGGCTGATTTAAACTTCAGAACTTGGTCTGGTTTCATTCTCAGACTCCTCAAACAACACCTGGAGGATGTGTCACAACAAAGTGCACTAAGAGCATTATAGTTCAAAGCTTTCATGAAACTGTCTGGACTTTCTCAGGCTGCTGTTTGGCAGAAACTTCTTTGTTCTGTTTTGAAATATTTCAAGCTCCAGGTTTCTAAATTTGGTTCAGTCCAGCCGTCAGGTCGAGCTCTGTTTGTTTTTAGAGCACAAACTCCTCTCCACAGCTATCCCTCCATGTGTGTGTGAGTGTTGTGCCTCACTGGAGCAGCAGATGTGTTGTGTGTCCATTTTTATGGCGACTGGGCCCCCAACCTCTCTGCAGCGGTGTGCACCTGATGTGAAAACAAAAAGCCTGCTGGGAGTTTTGACATGTGGTTTGGTGTATACCTCCACCCTGACTGATCTGATCCCCTTTAAACACAGGCCTGACCAGAGTGAGCAGTAAACACGCATTTCATCTCAGTTTGTTACGGTTTGGATCATTTTTTTTGTTGTTTTGTTTTTTTATCTTTAGTTTTTTAATGGAAGGAAGGTTAGAATCACAGCGTGTTTTTGTCTTTTAAGTATGGAGGATCAAGGCAGCGGACTGAGCCACCCAACACTGTTGCATTGTGGGACTGTTATGTAAGAGCAGATGGGCCGTGGCTGACTCATGGATTTATGGGCTGTGGGTTTCTTCAGAAATAACATCAAGATACAAAAAAGCTGGGGAATGAATACATGAGTCAGGACGTGAATTAAATCCAAGAATGGGTGAATGCACGGATAAGTGTGAGCATGAATGAATGAGTTACCAACAGACCCAACAAAGTTTTTGAAGGAGTTTCAGAGGTCTTTAGGTTGGCTCTCTTCTGTCAGAGACGTTTAAAACCTCCAGGTCAAACGTGAGGTGGTTAACATTGACCTCTGACCTCTCATGGAGCTATGCCTGTGATTGGTATCAAGGACAGAAGTATGTCTGTGAGGAACCAAAGAATCTCCTTCACAAATAAAGGGATGTGCAAGAAATGCCACCTCATTTCTCTAAATCAGAACCCCTTTGCAAAAACTCCCTGAAAATTCCAAACATTTTTTGGATGTGTTGTTATTGTGAAGGCATAAAAGGAGAATTTGGATTTGATTTTATCTATTTTTTCCCCGCCATTCTGATGACAAAATTGTTGCATTAAATGATGTGAGCTGAAAGGAGGTGAAAGCAGCATTACAGAGCCAGATTGCAAGCAGAGTATTTATGGATTGTTTTCTACTGTTGTAGTTTGTACAAAAAAAAATGTAATCATGGTATAGAGATATTACCACAAGAAGTCCCCGTTGAAAAACTTAACTTCACCCTAAATGCCCATCCCAGCCCCAAAACACACACTAATGGGGGACTCTTGGTTGTGAAAATGTGCCGTTGAGCTGTGAGTTGCATGTGTGAATGGCAAAATCCTGATAGAAAGGGGCTCTTTATTTTTCTCTTCTTTTTGTGAGTTTGTTTCTGTTTTTTTTTCTTTCTTTTTTTTTCTTTTTTTTAGCATGGTTAGAATATACATTTATCTTTATGTTATTATCCTTCTGAGTTTGTTTTGATTAGTGTCATAGTAATGGTGTTATTGTATTTTTGTAAAAAATGGGAAAGCCCTGAAGGAAGATGGTGATGATGATGATTACAATGAAACGATGATGATGATGGTCATGTTTCTAATAACAATGATAATAATAATAATTATTATTATTATAATAATATCATGATGATGATTAAGATTGTAATGTTTATTATAACGGAAATGATGATGATGATGATGATAATAATGACTGATGTTGATAATGTGAATGACGATGATGATCATAATAATGACCATGATCATAACGAAGATAATTGTCATGTTGATAATGAAAATGATTACGATGATGATCGTAACGTTATTGTTGAAAACAAGAATGAAAAAGCGGATGATCATGAAGATGATGGTGATGATGGCGATAATGACAACAATGATGAAGATGATTCTGAAGGTACAGTTTCACATATTCAACAGAAGTTAAGTTGGAACCATTGAAGAAGGATTTGATGTGAACAGTCAGTGGATATTGAGGCGAAAAGGTGAGGAACTGACATTGAAGACTCAGGTTATCTTCACTGAGCACTATCATGGCTCTGTCAGTGTACAGCTTCCCAGAAGTGAACAGAAGTCGAGTAGACCAGGACTGGCTGGCAGAGAGGAAACTCTGCAGTATTTTTAACCCACATAAGCATCAAAAGCTGCTGACCCACACAACTTTTTAAAGTCTGGGCACTCCTGGAGAAAATTACCAAAACGAAAAGAAAAACAGAACCCTGCCTCCAGCTTTTCCACTCCAAGGATTTTATCCCTGTAACAGAGTAGACTAAAACTTCTGCTTCTGTAATTAATGTAGAAAGTCAAAAAGAAAAAGTACAGAGGAGCAGAAGAAAGCTAAACAGGAGAGAGACAGAAAATGGGTGAACACACAGACTAAACTGTTTCTGATAATGTTCATTCAAACCCACATGCAGCAGTTATTCTGCAGTGGTCTGCTCAAACTGGAGAGTCTATCAATAGAGTAAAGAGTGAAGTTGTGTTTTCTCTGCTTGGTGAGATTGAAGATGAGCACTGATGGGACATAGCAGGATTCGCTAACACTGCAGGTTACGGACAAGTCTCAACCAGCCTGTAATGTACATAACATACACGTAACATTAAATATAGCTGTCTACTAAAGGTAAAAATGTGTTTACAAAGTTTGATGTCACATTTCAAACAACAGTGCTATGCAACTATAGTTCCTACATTACCTTGTTGTTTTGCGTTAAAGTTGTCTTAAAGTTTTGTGTTAAAAAGATCTGTTCTCCATTCATTGTTTTCAAAACAAACACACACTTTGGTAAAAGTCATGTCCTCACAACCGTGGGTGAAAGTGCTCTTGGGAAATTCTAGCTTTTCCAGAAAGTCTTCACAGCGCCTTAAATTGAGAAAGTGGTTGCACAATGACACGTCTTCAACAAAAAGAACAATTGTTATGCATTGCATATAAATCAGATCAATGACGACTAACTGATGACATAAAGAATGCCAATCACAGCTGACCTTGCATTTTCTTTATCATATATTTAGGTCCAAATTGGAATATAATCAAAAAATTTTAACATCATTATGTTTTCATGATGGCTGAAAATAGGAAGTTCAGACCATAAGCTTTTGCAAATATTCTGACTTTTTTACACCAGCAGGCAACATCAAGCTCCACAGTCTACAAACAACGTAAAATCTAAACTGTTTTCTGTTTAGTCCTTCTTTTGTTTTTACTCAAAGCACACTTACAAGTCAGTGTTTCAAAGTGCATGTGTGTGTACGTGAGCAAATGAGGAGTTGGTTCGATCATCTGCTGTGATCATTTTGATTCTGCACTGATGTTGGGCCACAGATGAGCTGAGAGGGAGGAGAAGCATCTGTTGTCAGGAGGAATATTTGGTTTGATTCATAGCAACGCCTCAGAGTGCAGGACCGACAGAAACAGAGAGAAGGAGAGCAGAAAGAACATCTGGGAGAAGGAGAAGGGGAGCAGAATCCTCTTTTCAGAACTTCTGGCAGCAAAACACACACACGCCTTTCCTCAAAAACCAGAGTGGAGAGGGAGAGAGGTTACTCCCGTTCAACCAAGATCCAGAGAAACAGAGAGAGTGTGTGTGTGTGTCTTTGTGTGTGTATGAGAGAGAGAGTGTGTGTGTGTAAAAGACGGGGAGAAGGAGAAGAAGAGGAGGAGGGTAAATGGTGCACACATTTCCTGCACATGAGGGTGTGTTTTTGTTTCCAGTCCGAACATTTCAGTACACAAGTCTGTGTCAGACGTACTGAGAGATGAATGAAGAGATAACAGGAGAAAGTGGGTGAATATAAACAGGAGTGTTACAAAGATGTAAAACAGTGTAGGCAACAGAACACAGAAAGGAAAGGAGAGAATCTAAGAGACAAAGCTGAGCTGTGTACCAGGGAAATGATAAAGAATGAGAGAATGAGAAGATGTACGACATTCCTCTTTATGAATGTCTCAATTGTTCTCTTCCTCTGATTAAAAGGATGAAGCTCTACAGCTCTACTTAAAGGACAAATCTTTTATTAACTTTTCATGTCTTTGTTTAACACAAGAGGGTGCTGTTTGTCTATGATCTGCATGGGTAGCCTTGTTGCTCATCACCACACTGAACAGCCCAGTTAACTCAAGATTAAAGCCACAAAAAATAACAGCAGAGCATCAAACAACATAAAGACTGTAAAGCACCAAAATATGAGAGTAAAACTGTTAAAATACAATGTAAAATATAAGAACCTGCCTGTGACACTGAAGGAATAAAAACAGAATTTCAGCTTTTTATGTATTAAACTCATCATCTGTGCTGCCTGTCTGACCAAGGCATTCTTTAAAAAAAAGAAAATTAAAAAAACGAAAATTTCTTTGAGTTTTCTGCTTTTCTATAAGAGAGGTCTCTATTAGGGGTGCTCCGATACCGATCGGTGGTACCGGTATCAGTGTGAAGAGATCCATGGTGCCAATCCAGGCAAATAGCTTTATGCCTTTTTGTTTTTCTTACCAGTGCTCTTTGATACTTGACTTGAAATGTTACCTCTGATGCACTCTCTTTGTTTTTTTGCTGCATTACCAGTACATTTGAAAAGAAATTGTGTACATTCTGAAGAATTGATTTGATCGCAAACCTTTAGATATTTCATGGTTTAAATGAATATTAACTTCAATAATTCCATCTACTTGTTTTTTGCCTTTTACCCAAAACATTACCAGTATTATCCCACAGTAGGGTATGCAGGTTGTTATTTAACACTGGTATCAGTATCGGTATCAGAACCAGAAAAGTTGGATCGGTGCATCCCTAGTCTCAATTAAAGCAACTGATAGCATGCTACAGAAACAGACTCCCATCGAAGAGGGGGTGTAATGCTTTCCTTTTCCTGAATTGTTAATATGGATATATACTGAGAACTAGTGCTGGATGTTTATATTAAATATGTGCACATCTTAAAGCATATTCATATGTTGTAGAAGTCCCTGGATTTGGTTGCACAAAGGTAGAAAGATCTTCACAAAATCTTCACAAGATCTTCATGAGACTTGCTGAAATGATGAGGCCATTTCCTTACTGGTTCATAAAACACTGGAGGGGTGGGCCTCAAACACTAAGGTCTGCTACAGTTCCACTCCTGACAAAACTGAAAAAAAAAGCCTTTCTAAAACACCAGAGAGGAAAACAGGTTTTTAATTTTTATCTGTAAAACTATAATAGGAGTACCAAAGGGACAGGAAAAGGTCCAGGAAAAGGTCCAGAAAAAGCGCATTACCTACACTTTAAATTTCCAGTCCCAGAAGTCTGTTTTAAGCTTCTCTATATGTAACTAAAACAACTATCAAACTCAACACAGCAAAGACCTGAATTGTATCTTTGTCCACAAGAAAATACAGAAAGTTGAATGTCCTCCTGGAAGCTTTTTTTGCTTTTAAGTTATGTTTTGTGGTGTTTTGTGCCTTTTATTGGATGGAGGAGGACAGCGGATAAAAAAAGGGCAAGAGTTGGGAGCGACATGCAGGAAAGAGGCCCTTTGCACTCCTCCTATGGGGAGTTTTGACCTGTCTATGAGACAAACTAACATTAGCATTATTGCCAATGTGTGACCTTCAAAATCAAATAAGTCTCTCACAAGGAAACATGATTATTCTTGTCAGTTCATTTTCTGTTGGAGAGGTGTCAGATGAGACAATTCAGCCCATGAAAGAGACAGATTATTTTATATCTTACAGACTCTGAATAAGTCGTTTTACTGTGCAAAGTAAGTATTATACGATTTTTTAGTAAAAATATTACTTGCATACAGGGAAATGATCAGCAAGTACTACTTCGTCCACAAGGGGGCAATAAAAGCTAATATGAAAATCTGATGGCTGTGTGATCCACAATGTAAGACCCTCAGTTTGTAACAAGTTTATTTTAAACATTTTGTCTGGGTACCTGCCTTTGTTATATAGGTGTTTGCATGTGTGTGTGTGTGTGTGTGTGTGTGTGTGTGTGTGTGTGTGTGTGTGTGTGTGTGTGTGTGTGTGTGTGTGTAGACTCTGTGACCTCTTACCAGCCAGGTCTATCCCATTCGGCTCTATTCAGGAAATGTTTGGTGTGAACCTGAGCACCAGGTGATGCATGTGATAAGACATGTAGAATCCTCACAAGTATGATTGTGTGTGTGTGTGTGTGTGTGTGTGTGTGTGTGTGTGTGTGTGTGTGTGTGTGTGTGTGTGTGTGTGTGTGTGTGTGTGTGTGTGTGTGTGTGTGTTCCTGTCACTGTTCCTGAGACTTTTACAGCCTCACATTACCTCCTATTTACAGCCCCCACGCTGCTGCTGTGGAAATATGATCTAATTAATCACAGACATCAAACCACTCTAATGTTGGAGGCCTGTGTGTGAATGAGATGCACCTGCCGGGCCATCTGTGAGCTTGCTTTAAACACTGATTTATGCTGGATAAAGACTTATATTAAGTCTCATTTGTAATCATTAGTCAGAAAAGTTAGCTGAGGTCATTAAATTAGTAAAATAATGAGACTAAATGGCCAATCTGCCCAGGAACATTAGTCTGAGTAAAAAGACGAGAACAACCAAAAAGATAAACGATATCTTAACAAACAGCGTCACCCAGCATGAACCAGCCACTGGTCTTTTGATGTTGCTGTACTTTGAAAAGATAAACAACCAGAAAGTCTGGCCAATTGTTCATTACATCTCCTAAAAACTCAAGGGTGATAAGAATTATCCAGCACACTCTCACACCTCTATTGTTAAACTCAGAATTTTTTCCAGATAAGGCCAAGTATACACTGGATTATTGGTTCCCAAAATTTTCAGCCCACAGCTTCAAGTATAGAGCATAAACTGCTATAAAACATGGACAGTCTCCCTGACATCACCCGTCTGTTTCTGAAAAGGAAAATTAGGCTTAGCGGGAATCACGGCCATATTGGAAGTGGCAAGGGCTTCGTGTACAGCCATGGGATGCCCATCAGTCACGTGACCTGAGCAGTGCCTCTGATAGGGTGAGCTCTCGATGTTAATAACCTCTGAACCACTGAGTTGGAATAAAGTTGGAGAGTTGGTGTATATGTGACTTCCTGTACTTCCAGAGCCTGCTTCAGGCGGACACTGGAGAAACGGCAGATTTCAGCACTGCCACACTATCTCATACTCTTAGACTGGAGGTTGCAGCTTGGTATAGATGTGTTGGGGACTGGCAACCCCTTGCTACAGACATACACTGATTGGCCATCCAAACAAACAAACAAAAAATAGGCCTAATATACTTAATTAAGCATAGCAGATTAGACCACCTTGTGCACCTGTCTTGAAGTCTTTCTTTCTGCTAATGGCAACAAAAATTGTGCTCCAGCCATCTACTTTGTCTTCAGTTCCTCAAAGAAAATTACTTTCATGATGTCTAAGCCCAGATATGCTCACTAAATTCTGTGTGTGAGTTCTGCGTGTCAGTGTGACTGAGTTGACCTAGACCAACACGACCATCCAGATGTGGAATAACTTTCAACACCAACTTTCAGCAGATGGTGAATAATTAGCCTTTGACTGCGTGGGGCTGAAACAACCAGTGTTCGTGAATTACAGTAGATGTTATTTGTGATTAGACTTTTTTTGCACAGGAATGAACATGAATATCCGAACTCATGCACAATGACTCATTTGACTATATGCACACAACACTGGCACACAGAGATGCTAAGGAAGTCTGTGTAGCATTTATCCCATAATGTCCTTTTTGCTCAGTGCACAAGTTTAGAGGTTGTAAAATTGATGCAGCCTTCCTGTGAACCAGGCTCTCAGTACGATTTGACCTGGTGTACGAGGTTGAACCTTCATGGTAAGCAGCTTCATGGACTGGGGCTATCCATTTTTGGTGCCTGAGAGTCTATGGCAGGAAATTCAAACATCAACACTGTCTATAACCTGACAGACATACTTTTCAGGTATGTCTAATATGTTTACAGTTGACTTAAATAGTTGCCTTGTGCTACTCACCCTGAGACGTGGACATGATGTACAGCATGTGACCATCAAGATGAGTGAAAGGGCTTATGTGACCACCTCGTTCAAATTTATCACCTGACATACATTTCTTAGTACATATACTATGTTTACTGTTGACTCTGAACATAGTGACCTGTTTTGCCCCATCCATGCTGAATGTGAGCTGGCGTCTTCTTTAGGATGTAGGTATGTTAAATTGCTCAGATTGTAATGACTTTAAAAGGGCCTAAAAGTTTCCGCTGTTTGTTGTCTTAGGTTCTGCAACATGGTGGAGGCCAAACAGGGACAAAGTAAGGGTTCTCAAACTTTTCAGCCCGCGACCTCTAGAATTGCGATGCGGGACACCAGGGACCCCCTCTTGTGGGAAAAAATAATAAGGGCAATCCAATAACAAAGAAACAAACAAACAGAAAAGGCTTAAGATAAATAATTTAGCTGGTCAGTATAAGACGACTGATGTGCACTTATTGCTGTGTTCCCTGAATGAATGTCACTTATAACCTTGCTATCCAGGCTTAGTCACATTGGGGTCTTATGGCTGCAAAGAAATGTGGAAACAGATCAAACCCTTTCTTTTTGCATGGTTTAAAAATAAACAACTAAACACCTATTCACCTATTTTAGACGATACCACCTCATCCTCACTCCCCATTAATTTTTGCGACCCTGAAGGAGAATTTAATCTTTGGCTTTGAACCTTTTCTGAAGTTTTACAACCAGGACATTTTATTAGTTCTAAGAACTGTTATGGTTTTAAATAGAAATTATTGAGCATTATTTATTACATTATACGTGTGCTGTTATCTATTATTTATTTTTGCAGCTGTGTTAGATTTGATCTAGCCACTAAAAAGGGATTTCAATTTAACCATTACTTTTTTTCTTTAATAGATTCAATGATCTGATCTGTAATTGGTATCAAAGTGGCAGGTCTGAATACTTAAAGCAACATTGCTTTTATAAGAACACGTGTTGATGATTTATGGTGCAGCCACACCAAGCTCGAATTTGCGTCAAGATTACATACAAAGTCAATGCAAAGACGCGTTAAGACACTGATTCGTGTTTGGGGCGTTTGCGTGTTTTCCCCACAGAGTTATACAATACGACATGTGCACTCTACAGAGACCGGAAAAAAGGAGCAGGTTCGGGTGAAAGTTGCTGGGGAGACAGGTTTTGAAGGTAAGTTCTGTAAATGCTTGTTTCCAGCTGGATTTGCCTGCATGGGCTATCACTGAGTCCGACTGCGTTTTCCTTAGCGGAGTTTTGTCGATAAAGATGTAAGAGCCTGATAGAGGGGAGGAAAGAGCGGGGCAGGGGCAGAGCCAGGGAAAAGATGGAAGTTCTCTGCGGTTCTCTCTTTCCTCGGCCCCTTCATTATCCCCAGGGAGACCTCTGGGAACATGGGTCGGGGGCTCAGGGGGTTGAGGATGCAGTTGCAGGGAACAGCCAGGCAGGGCCCGTGGATTGCCAGGGAGAGGCAGCAGGCCTTGATTGTGATCTCCAAAGCTTTCACACACTCTTCTGTCATGCTTTTGAGACCACAGCTCATTGTTTTTCAGATGCTCTTTTGGGCTTTTGGTCTTTAAATGAATGGGCTCTCTACTCCACCAGCACAGTGACACGCGTTCGCCCCTCAGCTTGTCAAAATAGTCCAGCGTCCAGACTCGAGCGTTCATGCGGCATGTTACAGGCGTGTTGCGTGTTTAAATTTGCGTATGGTGTGGCCACGGCATTAGAAGTCTGTAATTCAGTGTCATTAAGTCTTCCAGCAGTCAGTCTCTAACTTCACCAGTGGTGACAGACATTCAGTTCACATCACTTAGCTGCAACATCGTCTTTGAGGTTTTGAAGTTGAGTAAAACTGTAAAATTTGTGAGTACATATGCTTCTAAAAACAACTCCAAATACTATAAATCAAGACTTTAACATGGAGCCATTTAATAAACATCCAAAACAGCAAAGCTCTAAAAATTTGACTGACTGGTTGTAGTTTCACAGATTCCACCACAATGCACTGAGGCATCATGAGTTTGGACTCATGGTGATTTAGTCGATCATGTTCACGATGAAGCTTCATGGTAAACACAGCCATTAAAAGGACCAGGCATTTTCATGACTTAGATTTTAAAGGCTGCAAAGTCCAGGCACCCTGATGTTCACATGATGTACAGAACGTGATCATAAAGACAAGCAGGCCTCATAAGACTGCTGAGATGATATCTATAACGTGTAGGACCTGTCTTTGCTCACTGAGCACAGTGACCTACATTCGATGTCACTCTATTGGCCAAGATGAACATGTTGAGCAGAATCTGATCATTACGATGAGTAGATAGAGTTATATTGCCTGTGCTGATGTTTAATACCTGACATATATTTCTGTTGATAGTAGATGACTTTGTTTACATGTTGACCTCTGTTGCTCCCTCTGTGTTGAACATGTGCTGATATTATCCTCTAAAATATTTCACAGAACCACAAAATGCCAAAAAAATCTAACTTTAGTCAAGAAGTCAGGTCAGAGAAAAAGTTGTTCTGTCTTCATCTCACAAACTGAACTCTTGGCACCAGAATTCAAATTAAGCTTTGGCAGGTCTTTTTAAAGTTTAATTCAAAATGTCTAAGATCTTTAATGGAGATTGTAGATTGTTTATTTTATAACAGAAGAAAAAAAGAAGAAGAAAAGAAAATACTCAAGTTTAAATCTGACCTCTTTTTCCACCAGCACAAGTCCCAACACCACAAGTTTTACTGTTGTAAATTCAGATGTCATCTTTATGGGTTTTTGACATTACTCACGTGGACAGAACACATCCTGGTGGTCATAAAACTGCATTGCTTTCCCCAGTATGTAGACAGTATATTTATAGAAAGATATGTATACTGTTTATAGATGTCTTGCCCTGCACTTCAAATGAAGTTCTACCATGTCAGTGTACACTGTCCGACTGTGGTCATATATATGTTTACTCACCATGTGTCAAATTCTGAAGCACCTTACAGTTTACATGTTGAAATTCAAATCTTGTTTTATGTAATCAAGGGACTAAAATCTGTCCTGGGACAAGGGGAGATAAACAGTGAAGACAATTATAAATAAAGAGACCACAGTAAACACTTCAAATTTATCAGTCTACAGGATTAAGTCAAAAAGGAAATTATATTCTTCAAAATTTCATTAACAATTAAAAAACCTTTAAAGATGCTCTGAGGATGATCAGTTTTAAGCATCTGTTTTTGAGGCCTGTTTGATGTTGATGCTGTTGTTTTGCCTCTTGCAGCCGTGTGTTTCCTTTGCAGCATGATTCAGACGTTGCATTTGATTGGGAAGTGTACATTTGATTTTGAATATGTTTCTGGTCATGATGCGTGTTTATCATTATATATGTTTCAGTTGTTTGGCCCTTGCTCCTTGTCAGCAACTGTAGTTTACAGAGCATTATCCATGGATGAACGCTAGCTATAACAATGATCCATTCATTGCGGTAAATCTTACAGGACAAATATTTGAAGTCTTGGATATTTAAAGAGAAACTATTGTAAATAAACACAGTCTTCTTGAACGTGCCAACTTGTTGGATTTCTTTTGCAAGAAATCCACTAAACTTAACCATTTATTATTGTAATTATAATAATAATGATGATAATAATTGTTATAATAATAATAATAATAATAATAATAATAATAATAATAATAATAATAATAATAATAATAATATTGATTTATTTTTTGGTTTACATTTTTGTAACATCACATTACAAACACAACAAAAAGAAAAAACCCCAGAACCTACCCAAGAACACATAAAAACAATAACAGCAACAACACACACACACACACACACACACACACACACACACACACACACACAGACACACACACACACACACACACACACACACACACACACACACACACACACACACAGACACACACACACACACACAGACACACACACACACACACACACACACACACACACACACACACACACACACACACACACACACACACATACACACACACACACACACACACACACACACACACACACACACACACACACACACACAAAACCAAAGAGGCACACATATGAGAAATATTTTATCTTTTTTTTTTTTTTTTTTTTTTTTTCATTTTACAAAGACACAATCATTAAATCAACCATGCCGTCAGTCCTCCATCCAAAGGGATCATTTGAGCATTTTTGAATGAAATAAGACAAAAAGAGAAAAAATAATAATCATAATGACAACGATAACATAAATAAATAACAGATAATGTTTAGGCAAATCAAAATCTTGCAAGAAAGAAAAGAAACAATAATTACCTTCCCATTTACATTTACATTTTGAATTTTTGATCTGCAATTTCTATCTGTGTATCACTGGGATGAGGTCCTGCAACCTGTTTCTGAGACATGGTGAAGCTAGTGTCTTCCAGTATTTTAATTTTTCTTTTTTTCCTTCTACCATGCCCATAAAGAAAACTGTTTGAATCTGTGAAGGAAACAATACAGAGTCCTCTGAAGCTTCAGAGACAAGTTTCTGTCAGGAAGAAGAGACCTCTGATAAACCCTGGTGAAGAACCAAAAAATTTTTAGACTAAAACTGATAATTTAATGGACAATCCTCCCAAAAATTCTTACTATTTTTTTAACAACCTATTCCGACTTGGGGTGGGGTGGGGTGGGGTGGGGTGGGGGGTGTTGGTGGCACTCTAGTCATGAGTCCTAATGTCAGAGGCTCATTCAGCTCCGAATGTTGACAATGACAAAGATTCTGCGACTGTGACCTGAGCGCAGCAGTGTGTGCAGGTATGTTCGGCTGCAGTGTTTGGATCTTGTAAAGTGATCCAGCTTCCACACAACCTGCTGAAACCTGATAACAGCAGCCATGCGCCATGGCAGACAGCTCCTTGTGAAGTGAGAATTATAAATTACACAGAACACGTACTCATTCAGTGCACTTAACACACACAACTCAGTCTATGGATTATAATTCTCCTATATAAATGTAAATGGTAGATTGTGCTACTCAAGACTCTTGTACCCTGATGCTTCTTAACTTAAACTCCAAACACAGGAAACATCACTGAAATCATATCTGATTGCTAAGTGTCCACTTGCAGCACATCATAAGTCTTTGCATTTGAGAAACAGTTAATGATTACTAGTATTTGAGTAGTTCACATTTTGTAAGCAAAAGCCAGGAAAACACCAAAGGATCAACAGACAAAAACAAAAAAGGAAAACTGCACAGTTTCTAAACAAAAAAAGGGTCAAATCATTATAGTGTAAAACCTTTTGTTTTTAGTGATTTGCTCTGATCAAATCAGAAGAAACCACTTCAAAAACCATTTCCACCCTGCTGAAAAACAATTCAGAAGTATAAGATTACATCCACACACACGCGCGCACGCACACACACATACATGCACATGCAATGAGTTGCTCAGGCAAAATTACATGAGGGTTGAAGTAACTGCATACTTTACATATATACTACACGCTGTCACACACCTGCTGCGATAAAATAGTCACACACACATGCACATTAGCACATACACTCACACTTAGACATACACATACACATACAAAGCAACCTATGGATCTTACTTATAGATCACATACAGTATGTGCTTTATTACCACCAGCCCTCTGTCCAGCCACACAATCCCTCTTTTACACACACACACACACACACACACACACACACACACACACACACACACACACACACACACACACACACACACACACACACACACACACACACACACGCTTCTGTGTCATCAGGCTGCCTGTCAGAGCATTATGTCATATTTCTATTTCAGAGAAGCACCTGTGACTCAGTGGCACAGTCGCACACACATCACATTCTTCTCCACATAACGATGGCTGTTGATATACTTCTGATTTCAACCTGTTACATGTTTTGATTATGATTATGATTATGATTATTATTACTATTGTTGTTGTTATTTCTAAATCACCCTACATTTTGTGCACAAGATGACTTTACCATTTAAAAACCACAGAGCATTTGAGTGTCTGTCCATGATTTTCGGAATTTTTTTTTTTTTTTTTGTAAAATTTCTTGCATTAAGTGCACGGTATCTAGAAGAAAAAAACAAAATGGAAAGAGGACGGTTACAGCAGTTTCTTATATTTGTGTAATGCAAAAAGGTTTAAGTGTGTCAGGTGTTTATTGCCATCTTATTTAAGTCTTATCTTTCGATATGCAGACCTACTATTGAAAGGCATGTCATAAAAATAAGCCCTGTGTGACTAATGTTCCATTACAAATACAAAAAAATGAAAGTAAAGTAGAAGAAATTGTGCACCGGTCACTTTTTTTTTTTTTTTTTTTTTGCCGTGGAGGTTCATAGTTTGAAATCAACCCGTTCACAGTCCAGTCTCATTTCCATTTTGCAAGGACAGCTTATTGAATCTGCCACACACTTCTTTTATTCACATTTTGAACTTGCTGAGAGAGAGCAGCATTTCAACTTTAAATCATCCTGCAGATGCTCCTATTAAGCTGAAGCAGAATATACCAGAGAGGCACTTTTGCATAATTCATACAGGACAGGAAGCAGCTCCTGTGAGACAGTAAACACAGACAACTTTTAATGACGCCGCTCTTAGAGGACAAATGTTGAAGAAGTCTAAAGTATATTTTTAATCATACATCCGAAGAGTGAGGGGTTTTAGGGTGAAACTCCAAAGTATTGTTGCAGTTTTTAGATGGATTCAGGAGTTTATTTTTTTTTCTGAAAAATGTATTGAAGTATTCTGAACAAGTTCAGAGTGGACACCAAAGAAGAAAACAAACAAATCCTTCAAATCTTAATTGATAATTTATTTTCTAATTCACTGAATTTGTTTTTTTAAGATATCCATTTTGATAATATTTAGGCAAAGTCAGGCGTATAGACTTGCTTAAATTTTTGATGCTATTATTTGTCACTTAAAAAGCCTGGATTAATCCAGTTTTATCTGTGTTAATATTTTTTTTAACACTGACATTACTTTTGTGTCAAATTTTTGATCTGAGGATAAAACAAAACTATTAAGGGATTTTGTCCACATTTGTGATATGACTAGTAGTTGCTTGAGTGATATACAGGATGCAAGATAAACAGTAATGTCCGTATTTTAAATGTGCACTTCATTTTTAAGGCAGTATAAACTACAATGCTGACCTAAAGAGAAAAATCACAAGGATTTGAATCTACTTCCCAAGTCCAGTGTCAGAGGCGAAACAACAAGAGAAAACATTCCCATGGGATTAGAGATTCTTTTCAAACAAGAAATGAAAATCTGTTTCATGAGCTCATGAGGGGACAAAATGACTTCGTACCCACTGTGACAGTAATCCATAAATACGAGGTGACTCAACAGGAGGGGAGAAGCTGACAGATCGTCTTACTGTACAACAGAATCTTCACCGTGATGTCTGGAATGAGCTGTCACCAACACACCCAGACGCCATTTATCCTACGAGCTGACGGATCAGTGTGTGTGTTTGTGTGTATGTGGGTGTGCATGCGTGTGCATGTGTCCGTGTCTGTGCATGCATATGTTGGTCTTCTTTCTTTATTTCTTGGATTTTCTTGGAAAAAGCAGAAATCATTTTACAGAAATAGCAGTGGCAGATACCTTGACATTAATATCTGTCTTGAAGCAATGACCATGCGCCAACATAAAACCTGAAACACTGATGATCTGATCTGACCCACACTTCCTCTTTTTCATTTTTAAAGTGCATGTTGCTTGACAAAATCAGCAGCCTCTTTTTGGTACAAAAGTAAAGTTCAAAGTTCGTCTAAACCGAATCTCAAGCTTCTGCAGTATGAGAGTCACTTCCACTGGTGGCACACTCAGAAGGAACACTGAATGTTCACCACGGACATTAGGAACTTCTAAAGGTTAAACCTCTTTAAGAGTGCAAAACAGACAAGTGAAGTTGAAAAACTTTCCACCAAGACAAATTTCCACACTTGTCGACATGTGCCATTGGCCATGCATATGCACAGTATCAAAAATCACACACACGGCAGGCCCTCTGACGCATTGTATACTCCACCTCCTGAACCTCCACACCCTGTTGAATGTGAATGACCTCTGACCTCCGGCCCATCTGTGGCCATGCTCTCACTCCTCTGGCATCCTCATGTGTCGCCAGCTTCAAGTAGCTGGTTCAGAACACGAACATGACATTCTCACAAATGATGGCCATCGTTGAGCCATGTGCTGAGTCAGCAGCACTGCAAGACTTCCTCATCCTCACTATCACACTTCTAATACATCTAAAATAGTCCTCACTCACAGGAGCAGAAGACCCATGACTGCATCATTAGATCTCTGATGTGTTCGTTTCAAACAGGGTGAAAGATTGGGGCCACTCTTTTAATAAGCCTAAAGGCCACTGTGGCTGCTTTAATTTTCTATTATCTATTTATTTATTTATTTATTTATTCATTTATTTGATTAGGACAGTGCACATCAATCGACAATTTCGCTAAACACGTCATTGTAAATATGCCGGAATTAGCACAATAGCTAGATTTCATGATTATCAAAGATCACCTATAAAGCTGGTTTTGCTTATGGTTCTCAAAGGGTTAAAATAAGTATTTCCTTGCCTGTTTAAAAGTTTCGGTATAGAAGAATATAATCTAGAACAGCTCTTTAAGTCAGCATTGATTTAGCTATCTTGTCTTTGTTTTAAGCAGGGGTTGTATATCTCCTCATATTTTAATATGGATATAAAGTAACAGTGCTGGACGTTTGTGCTTAAATTGTCTAGAATTCAAAAACACTACTCATTCTTTGTGGTGCAAATCCCTGAATCTCTATCTGTCTGTAAACTACCCAAAATGGTCTGTTTTAAATATAGCAAGAGGCCTTCTTTAGACTTGCTAAAATGATGAGGTCATCACATAAGGATCTCCTGATTCATTATAACATGCTGAAGGGGTGGACTCAAACACCAAAGCCTGCCAAAGCTCTGCCCTTCATACCTTTAGAAGTCTGGCCAATCAGAGGAAAGGGGGTTTATGGAGCAGGGAGCCTTAAAGAGAGCAGCTCAAATGAAGCTTTTCAGGCAAAAGATGGAATAAGGGTTTTCTTAAACATCAGTGTGAGGAAAAATAGGGATTTCTTTGGCTGTAAATCATGTAAAGCTACTACAGGGGAACCAGGGAGACAGTATAAAGCCAAAATAAAATAAAGGCAGGAAACTCCTCTTTAAACTCTAACTAAAACCACTGAAGAGATGAATACATATGACATCTGTGGTGACACCACCTGTCCCACACACAGCTGCGTTTGGAGAAAAGCAGTTTAGACAAACATTAATTACACTGTCATGTCTGGATCCCCAGACTACAATCTGAAAAAAAACCCCACCTCTGCTGCATTGATGCCAGATAATGGCAGTTTGATCCAGCATCCACTACAAATGTCAAGAAGAGGAGCTGTGTTGTCTGCAGAAATACATTTTGATAATTGGATTTTTTACTGTAGAAGGATTTGTGGACAAACTTGAAAGGGACTAAAGAACCTAAACCGAGACTAAAGTCAACTGATACCAATGTGTCAGCAGATCTTTGCACATCAATCTGTCACTGAAACTATCTTGTCACTGCTGTTGATGTGACAGAGGGGGAGTAATACATCTCCCGACTGTTACTGATTCATCAAACTGTCCGAACCCAACCTGCAGCACTGAGAAAGAGACTTTTTCTGGTGTTTTCTAGAGTAACACATGAATTACTCAGGCTGGCTAACACTACAAAGACAATATCAATGTAGTAACTGTTTCTTTGTGGGTGCGTCACTAGGAGCTAAAGCATTAGCTGATGGATAAACCAAAGGTTTAGATTTCAGACTTTGATAATATGGCTTTTTCTAGGGCCCTCACTTCACTCCAGAACCAAAATTTCAACCACTTATGATCAGTTCTGGCCTTCATAGATCAACTTGACAATAGCCAAATGCTCCAAAAAGACATTATTTATCCTAAACTTTACTCAACTTAAAAAATTGTCCCTTATTTTGGCATTGATGTCACCTCATTATACTTAGGGTGAGGGGTGGGTACCTTTCACATTTGAAACGATACGGTACCGATGCCTGGTACCTGGCAATCAGTATCGGTACTCAACAGTATCAATTTTTGGTACTTTTTAGTGTTCATGGTGTAAATAAAATATATTTGTTTAATAACAAAATCTCATTTTTTTTTCCAATTCAGCATATTCATTCTTCAGTGTATAACCTTGTAATGCTGCATTTATGTCCAGCATGAAAAATCTCCTAATCTTCCCCTGCCACACAGACACAAGGATACATTTAGGTACCTGAACATGGATTTTATGTGAATCGGTGCTCGGTACTTTTGACTGAATTCGGTCGGTACCTCTTAAAATACCTAATTTGGTACCCATCCCTACCAAGGGTTAAAATAAATTTGGAATAAAATTCAAGGTATTCAGCTTATAAAAGGAGATAAGACAATATAACACGATATGACTCATAAGCAATGTTTTTAATATGGTTGGGGTTAGCTAGCATCCTAAATGTTGTCTAATTCAACACATCCAAAGAGGCACAGAGTTAAAAGATTATGAGATGTTGTTCTGAAGGCATTGTACAAAAGAACATCTTGACAATCACATACTGATGGAGAGACTTCAAATCAACACAATGGCATGGGTAGGACTTGGAAAATGTATTTGTAGTTCATGTACTGTACTTTACGTTGATCCCATGACCACAGTGAGAACATGCACACGTGATGCCCTGATGTCTCACATGCCGACCCTCTCAGCAGGCTCCTGCCGGCTGCTGTTTGTCTAAGCAGACTCAGTGTCAGCTCCCCTCCTGCTGCATGATGTCACATGCCATCTGCTGTTCAACTTGGCCAACCTTTGACATGCTGATACCTGTATCCAGTGTTGATACCAAGTGATACGATGGTATCAGGGTGGGGTTGGGTCATGGAACTGCAACTGTGATCCATATCATGAAGACAGTCAGCATTTACATGATCAGAGAGGACCACACCTTGAACATCTGATCGCACATCCAGTCAGTGAAGTGAAATCAAAATGTCTTTACACACTTCAGCCAAATGATGTGATTTAAGCATGTTGTGATTAAACGTTGTGCTACTTGTTTGATCATGAGACGTTACACTTTACCTTACCTTACCTTCATGGGAGTTTATGAATAGTAAGGGTTAATTGTGATTGGACAATGAATTAAGAGCAACCCTTCAGCAACCTATCAATGGTTCTTAAAGTGTCCTTCTGAAAGTTATTCACACTTGGTCATGAAAATCCCAACAGATGTCAGACAAATTCTTTCTCCTCTTTTTAAATACCAACACTTTGTCATGTCTCCAATTTGGCATCTTGGGGGCATAAGGTGCTGACTCCAGCGGCTTTCTCAAGGTACTCTTTGGCTCTCATTTCAAGGTCTCTTGTGTGAGTTCTTACATGCAGCTATGTTTATGGTCATTCGCTTTGTATAACAGCGGTAAGTCAATGTCGTCTTAATGTTTGACACCAGGTCTGTAGCTTTGACTGGTTTGTGAGAACTCAGAGATGTTGACCTCACAGGTTAATCCAAGGGAATTTGAAGAGACTATGACATCACTTAACTTCTCACCTGGCTTAAACCAGATGCTCTCAGTACTGAATACTGTATGGGTCCAAAATGGTTCAAGATTGTGTGGGTCACAAACAATGTGTATGTTAGAGTTTGATTTGTAACAATGATTCCAAATGTATCTAAATAAATAAATAAAATGCAATTACTGGTGGATAATGTAACAAAAGTGCTGAGCCAGAAATGTAATCAAAAAAATGTAATAACACCTAAAATGTAACAAGATCCCACACCCAAAATGTAACAAAAAAAGTCTCAAAAAAGTTCAGCCAGTAATTTTTTTTTCTTTTGTACATTTTGGGTTTTGGTGCATTTTTTCCAATTACTCTTTGTGTCATCATTGGGCTCTAACGGGGCGAAATGGGGTTCAAAAAATGAAGCTTCTGCAGAAATGCTAAAAGTTCATTGAGTGTCTGCCTGAGGCTGGCTACTGAAAAACTGGTAACCACATACACACCTAACAAAAACTAAGAGGACTTTTGCAGCATTAAGAAATATTTTTACAGCCTGGTTCTGGTTAGCCAGAAAAAAAAAACAGATTGACAGATATTGTCACAGTCATGCTTCAGTAGCAAGAGGTCAAATAGAAAAAGTACCAAAAATAAGCTTACCATCCAAACATGACTTCTAACCCCGTGTGACACTCTGTCCAGTTTTGTCCCCACATTTCTGTGGTAACAATGTCAATGGCTGGTTTGAGGCCAATAGTGAACTTACAATCTCCAGACAGAAATGACATTCAGCCTCACATGTCTGGCATCAAATCACACTGCCCACTGAGGAGTGTCCTTCCAGGATAATATAATAAAAGGACATGGTTTAGTCCAAGGTTGAAACTCAGCTGTGGGTAAGACTGAGCTGCAGGGATAGGACATATCACTATCTTGTGCCAGACACAGTCTTCCTCAATATCACTGAAGTCACAGCACAGTGTCTTGTTGTCCAGCAGACTGGCAGGAGTCCAGAGCTGAAGGAGTTAGAAGAGGATGTAGCCCGCAGAGTGATGTGTTTGGACACCAGACTGAACATAGTGTAGAATGAATCATCCAGCACTTTTTTCAGTTAATTTTACAGAGTTCAAAAGTAATGTTTGCACATCAGCACCATCTTTATGAGTATCAGGAGTTTAACCAATCAAGCAAAAACAGTCAAGTTTGCAACTGCTGTTCTAAACTGACAATTTATGTTAGAAACCACATAATGTTATCTTTAATTTAGCGATAACCCTTAATTGTAGCCGTGAGCTCACAGGGTTGAAGCAACAGAAGAGCAAAAAGAACAGGCTGACCTCTTTTCCTGACATGTACCAGTTGTAAACAGGCTCTGTATGAAGTGTGAGAGGATCAGATCTGTGGATTTTCTACTTTTAAAAGCTTTAGAGCTTCCATCTCACTGTGCTTGTTCTTTGGGGTGCTTGTGCAACAACTGGTACTCATGAAAGATCTTTTAAGTAAGCCTAAAATGTGAACTGTTTCTTTTAAAACTGTGTTATTTGTTTTGGTTCTGAAGCACTGTAAAGGAAATGTGAGAACTTGATTTATGGCTGTGCTACTTTCCATTACAACATGTTTTAATTCACTTCAACCTTTGCAAACTTGTTTGTTTATTAGCATACATGAAAAACTTGAAGTCATTGAAACAAATTGACTCACTTCAGTTTTTCATTTGATGATGTGTGATGAATCAAACAGGAAGTGACAGTCATCTGTCTTCTAGCAGCAGCTTCACTACACCAGAGTGCAGGTTGTGTTCTGAGTGTGAAAACTCATTTTTCTCTCAGCTGTGTAAACTTTTCCCTGCTTGTTATTCTCAGTTTTAATCAAACTTGTTGTTTTACCAGTTTGTTTCTCATATAGATAAGAAACCAAACCTGAAGTAGAGATGTTCACACACACCCTTCAAGGTGCCACATAAACACAGCTCAACAACATTTTCCAAGATTGTGGTAGATCCCCTTTAGGCCTACTCATTTTATTTTGCTTCACTCTCTTGATTCATAGGCAGGGATAGAATATGCTCAACTAATTTCTCCACACAGCTAGGGCTGGCATTGTTTACAGACTTTTTCTCTACAGCTGTGTGGTCTTCCTTCTGAAGGTGACCTCCAAGTATGTGTTAAGACTACCTCGGCACAGTTGGTGTAGGTGGTGCCCCATGTACAGGGGCCATTCTCCTCATCTGATTCCCAACATGATTTGGTGAAAGTCATCCCCATTTATTTAATAAAGGCTAAAACTCCCTCCAAAACGGATAAAATGGTTATTGGCAATCCAGAGTGCACCCCATGTCTCAGCAACCCTGAGGCACACCTGCCTTCTTACAATGTCCCAGTTTAATAACCACAGGCCTTATTTTGTTTCTATAAATGACTCCTTACAAAAGGCACAGACATCTCTGACAAAGTTAAGTCGATGAAATGAATTCCTTCTAGAGTTCGATCTAAAGCGCTAAATCTACTAACGATTTACTTATTAGCTCTATTTATTCACTCATTCATTCATTTTAATTAATCGTCCTTTATCAGTATTTTTAGGTTGACTGTTGAATGCATGTTGTATTGTACACGCACTGATGCTCTGCACAAACGAAGTTCCTAACGGATAAATAAAGTTCTTTGAATGAATGAAAATAGTCCCTGCATCTTCGACTTTTGCTTTAAATGATGTACCTAACAATAAACTGTGACAGTGACTGTCATATGATTATTGATAAGTGAAGACAGATAAGGTCAAACTCTATGTTTCTTACTGAGAAGGATTTGTGTAAATGCAACATGTTTCTTGAGGCTTTAGAGTTGCTAAAATATGAATTTCAAACCCTTATTCTTTATCATCTAATTCCTTTGAGTGTTCTAACTAATAAGAGGGTTCTATTTTGTTCTACTGTGTGCTTCAATTTGTACATTTTTCATGAGGCTGCAGTCAAACACAGTTGACATTTGAAAATAGAATCTTGATACATTGGTTTCTCAACTGAAGTATTCGATTATATTTGGTGGGTCTTAGTCACTCTTTTATTTATTTATTTATTTATTTTTTAGGTAAGTGCTTTTATTAGGCTATAGACTGCCCTTCTGATATCCCTGTTGCATACGTTGGTGTTTTACGCCCATCCCTCAATGTGTCATGAAAAAACTCACCTGTTCAGAATTAACATCCAGCATTGTTACTTTATATTCATTTTTAATATATGGGAAAGTACAACACCCTCTCTTTGTGTCTAAAATAATCAATTAACAACTTGGTTTGTTGATTACTGCCTTCCAGTTGTTTTTTAAAAATTCGCACAGCAGGTATTACACACAACTGAGAGGTCAGCAGCTTAAAGTGGGTCGTATAGACACTTACAGGGACCTTTGGCCTACATAACTCTAACCTGAAAAAACAACGCTCACAAGGGCAAAACCAACAGCTGGAGGGATGGATATGTGTGGAAACAGAGGATGGGTTACACTGTCAGAGCGTGTACATTCACTTGAAGTATAGGCATCAGTGTAGATGTGCCATCTGATAAACCTGCCATCTACTGGGTTTTGTATATGTAGAGTTGAAATCAGTGTCTTTAGAAAAAATTTAAGAACAAGCCGATTGAAGCAGATGAAGACAGAGAGCCCTTTAATTTATTTTTTCATTTATTAATGTTTATTTTCCAGAGTTCCAATTATATGGTTTCTTGGCAGTTTCAGTTTCTATTTAGCTATCCCACATCCATCCAATAGGGGGCGCAGTGGCGCTGGTGGCATAAAATAGCGTTTGAGCACAGAGGAAGAATAAACACTCTTTTAGAGATGTTGACAGCAGTGCAACGTGTGTCTCCCCCATTCTTACCACAGGTTAGTAAAACGCACTCAAAAGTCACAAAAACCAGAATAAAACAGTTTTAAGACATTAGCACCAAGCTCTATGTGTTTACACAAGTTATTGGATGAGCTCGTTTTTAGTCAGGAGTGTGTAAACATGAGTTTAAGTCTGAATGCTTACCATGCTAACGCTAGCGGTTTTGGCACGTGGAGTAGTGATAAAGTATAAATGAACTTACCGTAAGTAAGAGAGGAACTACTGTACTGTTTGATACACCTACAGTTGGAAAACACTTTCTCACGCATGTTTATTTTCTGGTCAGTTTTTGTTGTAAATACAAGTTGAAGGTTTAATGCTACGATTAGCTGTATTTTCATGTTTGTGTTGGGAATAAAGTTATGGATGTGTTGGTAGAATGTTAAAGTGTGCGAAAGCATCGCTAAAGTAATATAACACCTTTTTTTGTGAGACTGTTGTTACAAAAAGGGTACACATAGGTGTTTCTTTGATAAATATATGCAATTATTTTGTGCAAATAGTAAAACATCAGGATGAACAAACAACAATACAGTTTATGTTAGGGATAATATTTCATGTGGTTAATAAAAGGGATTAAAAAAGGTAATTCATGTGTTGTGTTGAAAAAAAAAAATTAACGTTTTCTTAAGATTTTATTTCATATGAAGGTTTATGCAGCAACCTTACAGGGAGGTTTTGTTTGGTTAAATTTAAAATTGGTTAAAAATGTTAATAGATAAAAATAAGACTGGAACTGAAAATCTGTGATTTTTTTCTGTTATTGATGCCGGAAGTATATCCTGACATATGTAAGAAAAAAACATTCCTTTTAAGATGCTAACAGCGGTTTAACGTATGTCTCTCCTGTTCTTGCCACAGCATTCCACTACACGTTGAGACATCAACATATCCAGTTGCTCTTCTAGCCTCCAATGCAGACTGGGTAACATATAGGTCCTCTTTATGTGTGTGTGTGTGTGTGTGTGTGTGTGTGTGTGTGTGTGTGTGTGTGTGTGAAAATTTGAATACCTGTCTGTTTATCATTCTGTCTCCTCTTCCCATCCACACAAACAGACATGGACATATTTCACTTTTTATTAGCAGACACACTTTCTGACCCTCAACACCTCAACGCATAAAACATAATGGGCATGTAAGAGTGTGTGTGTGTGATTGTTTGTGGCTGGTTGTATATTTTGTGTGAAGTGTGACCAGTGACAAAGGAAATACTTAGATCATCCATTCCAAGGTTAAAACAGTAACGTTTTATGGTGTCTCTTTAAACAATATGACTGTCATAAATATGTGAGTGCTTGTTATTATTGATGATCACTCAGTGTGTTTACAAGGACTCAAGTAACTTGCATCATATTCAGGATGTGGCATTTTCATGTACACAAAGTTGACACTAAACAATCTTCAAAAAGCAGAAGAAAGTTAAGATTTCCTCAGATTTTGTACAGGTTACCCACAAAAAAAACAAAAACAAAATACAAAAAAAAAACAAACAAAACCTGTGTTTTGCCCCTGTAAAGATGTGTACTTATAATAATATGGTACCTGTAATTAGTGGACACAATCCTATAGAAAAAAAAGATAGAAAGCAATTTTTATTTGAATTAGGCACTCTTAAAAAAAGTAAATTTATTATGGCAAATGTACGTCTACTGTTTATCCATGCTGAAAGCAGGAAAAAAGAGAGCAACCCTGACAAACCTGCCAAAGGTGACCAAACTTTGATGGCTAAACAACTAGGTTAGATCCTCTCTGAGACTGCAGGAGTCCAAATCTTTAGTGGTCCGAATCAACCAAAAGTGGTCCAAGGAAGGAAAACCAGTGAACATGTCACTGTGAGGTCCGACTGAACAGAAGAGCCACAGGAGCTGTTTCTGACCCATAGGTGTCTGGATGTCAAGGTGCTGACTTGGTCTCCGGTTTCAAACCCAAACTAACCTTAGCGTGTGTTGGCTGGGCTTGGCTTGGCTTGACATGGACTCAGTTGCTGATGACTGGGTCTGGGGCTCTGACTAAAGCAATAACTTCATTAAAAAAAAAAAAAAAGGGGGGGGGGGATTTTCATGCCTTTTATTAATGATAGAGTGAAGGACAGTGGATAGAGTAGGTAAGGGGGCAAGAGTGTAAAGTGACATGCAGGAAACAGGCCATGACTTGAACCCTGGTCCTCACTTGATGGCAAACCTCATGGGGCATGACATTAACCACTAGGCCATCTGCGCCCCACAATAACTTAATTAATGGACTTTTTTCATGTATTCAGTTTAGAACATGGCTTGCTCCTTGTTTTATTTGCACATGAAAGATCAGTGCAACCTGTTGTATGTTGTGAAAAAGAACCATCAAAAGGAAGATGTGAACAAGCTCAAACTTTAACAGAAATCTCACAAGGAAAAAAAAAAAGTAGAGATATATTCACTTGGACTGTTGGTAACATCTTTACTACGCCTCTCCTCATTAAAAGTGAGGTGGTGAAAATATTGCGCAAGAGACACAGTGCTGTCGCTCTGGTAATGCTATGAATTTCAAGAAATGCCGACAGGATCAGTCAGAATCAAATGAAAAATACCTCTAACCGTCCAAAAGGTCCCTCAAAGTTCATAATGTGAATAGTTTAAAGTCACATCTTCAGGTGATGGGATCTCCACTCAGATTCTTTTTTGGTGACTCATCTCTTGGGGCTGGAGACTTGACAGGAACTCGAGGTTAGGTGACTCACCTGCTACATCAGTGTAGGACATTTATTCCTGATCTAGAGTGGCTCTTCAATAGACTTAATTCAGGCCAAGTGTTGGCTGTGTAAGACTCATACCCAGATGACGAGAGTCTGTGTGGTGAAATGAAACTGAACAACCATGAACAGTAGAAAATCAACATTTAATCTACAGAGTTAGACAGGCAAAGTGAAGATATGCTCATACTTCATTTCTGATCTCAAACAGGTTTTAGGCACAGGGACATACATTTAAAAATATCATATATATATTTATTATAGCATATATTATTCTATGTAGCATAAAACCTCTTTACCATTACAACATAAGCACTTCATCATTGGCTATACAAAAATACATTTAAATCTCTTTCTCTGCACGTTTTGGGCACATGTATGAAGGGGTTTGCATTTACATGTAAGTATTGTTGTTTGTTTCCTCGCAGCTGTGTCTCTGTACTTAGATATCTGCATGAATGTGTTTGTGTATGTGTGTATGTGCAAGTGTGTGTGCGGTCTTCTTCTTGCATCTGTGGTTCAGCCAAAGTCGATTCGTGGCCGGTACTCAAGAACCATGGGATACGTCTGAGGGAGACATAAAAAAGAGAGGGAGAATGTGTTCAGAGAGGAGAAATCAATCTTTTGGTCAACGCACTGTAAACATAAACACACTTCAGAGAACAAACGCACCACTTCTGCCACTGCAGCAACACCGAGAGAAGGCCTTTGATTAAAACTGAATCACTGCAGCTGGAAACTCCTGTGTGCAAGATTTCCACAGTTTTAACCCTTGTTACACCAGCACAACATTACTCAGGCAGAAACACACCAATATGCATACCTAGACACAAAGTCAGAAAACCAAAGTTGTACCGTCCAAAAAACCTGCACTCCAAATTCCTGTCTAATCTCACCGAGTCATGTGGTGCTCACTCCAATGCCCTTAAATTTTATTACAGACCTCTAAATGGTCAAAACTATCCAATTATTCAGGCCAAAAGATTGTGAAATCTGTTTTGAAAAACTGAGGGAACATTTCAAGGCTTGATTCATCAAGTATTATATTTGTGACTGAGGCAGTGAGTGAATAAGAGTAAAGGAACCAAGGCTTTATTTCCAGTAGTTAGATTTACAGCCATTTGACACCAGCTTTTTTGACATTCGAACCTGTTTGTTGAAGCTTAAATGTTCCTTTTCTTTTATTTCTTAGTTTTATTGTG
The DNA here is from genome assembly GCF_033239565.1 of Halichoeres trimaculatus. Lineage (NCBI taxonomy): Eukaryota > Metazoa > Chordata > Actinopteri > Labriformes > Labridae > Halichoeres > Halichoeres trimaculatus. The sequence goes on along the minus strand of NW_027437186.1, from coordinate 13,652,368 downwards.
AGACAGTCCAGTTGACTCTGTCGCTATATGACCTTAAATTGCAGTTTCCTTGAATCTGGTTTAAGTAGTAATATAAAACTGTTTCCATTAAACTTTTTCCAGGATCCACCTGGCTCTGCTCTGCAGGGACTGAGGCCAAGGGTCTAATGTGGAAGAAATGTAAAAAATAAAGTTAGAAGCTTGGCGTCAGCTCACTGCTGAAAAGCTAGTGATCAGTTAATTCTCCAAAAGAACAAAAAGTGCAATGCTTGATCATGTGCCTACGGTTCGAAACTGAACTCCAGGGGCTCTAATTTCGTAGCTCAGGCGCAAGCGCAGGCCCACCTGCCCTGTGCCGGCCTTAGCCGCGCGGACAGGGTGTGACCGGCGCACTTTGCAAGTTTCCTGCAGTGCCAAGAGAGGCGCACTCAAGGCGCAGAGGAGCGCGTCCACGCCTCCCTCCGCGCAAATGGCAGAGAGGGAGGAGAAAAGCCGTGAGTGGGTTTAACACAGCCGAGCGCTGTTTTCACCAATCAAATGAGCGCCTCTCCCCGCCTTTAAATGCGCTGCGGCCGAGGCGCAGCATCTGATTGGTCTGACTGATACCCACCACCGCAGGAAGTGTGTTGGAAGACCTGGTAGTGGAGACGGTCAGAGTCGATATATAAATAGAATATAATAGAATATAAAATTAGAACTTTGAAGAAATATAAATAATAATTAGAAATATAGAAAAGTAGAAAAATATTACTATTCACATATTTATATAGGAGCAAGATATATACAAAGATTGGTTCTTGACAATGAAAATTTACAGTGAGTACTGGAACGGTTAGCAAAAGACATGTATCTATTGAATGCTTGATGTCATTCTGGTGAGAGTTCAGGTGTGTGTGTTATAAAGTCTTATTGCAGTAGGGATATAGATATAAATGTAGATGCTGGTTCAGACGGTTATAATAAATAGCGATTGCTGTGATTGTTTATTGCATTAAAATGTGCCTGGCAAAGAGAGGCGGTCATTTGATTGGTGAACACAGCGTTAAACCTACTCACGGCTTTTCCTCCCCTCTAGCATTTAGGGAGGCGTGGATGCGCCGCTCTTGGCACTGCAGGAAACTTGCAAAGTGCGCCGGTCACACCCTGTCCGTGAGGCGAAGGCCGGCGCAGGGCAGGTGCGCCTGCATTTGCGTCTGGTCTACGAATTTAGAGCCCTGATCAAAGTCATGAAATTGATTAGGGCACATCTGATTAACCAAAGTGCTTCCGCGGTGGTAAAAGAGTCTTAAGGCTGACGTGAAGAGGGGCTAAATACAATGAATAAACCAAAAACATGCTGCGCAATGTTGGAGAAGTTGTCATAACACAATCGGATGATTGTGCGGATGAGAAATAAAGGCACAAAGCCGTTAAGCATGAAGTGAGCCATTATAAGATTACTTATTGGTATACTTAAATTCTCTTTTTCCTAAATGCAGCCTCTTTACTGATGAGAGAGCGCTGCGGAAGAGAAATTAAGGCAAAGCATGAAATGATTCATAGCTCATGGAACAGGTGAAAAAGAAGGAGAGAAAAAAACTTTATCATCTTCTCTGATGTTTCTTGGTTTATCTGAGAGCAGATCAGACAGCTGCAGACTGTGCACTGTCTCATTGAAACACATGGGAGTGCACAGATGCGCGCGGATAAGATGGAGTGGATCGTCAGCGATCTGTTACTTATAAAGAAAAAAAAGCTCAAGAACATGTCTGTATAAACCTTCAATGTGAGTTATTAGTCTAATTTTTATAGAGAGATGTTCACATTTAATATCAAAATATCACACAAACAACTTTGACACAATCTTTTATTATTTTTCATTTTTCCATTTTTAAAACCAGGACAGAAAATCGTGGATTTTCTGTTTTTCGTTCTTATTTTTCAGAAATATTTCCCCGTGTCTCAAACCGAGAAGGTGGTTAGAACATAGCACTGGGACAGCTCCATCACTGCAGTAGGATTTACGCTTCTGTACTTCCGTATCATATTCCACGAAGAAGAAACTTCCACTTTGCTTTTCTCGTAATTATGAGATCCTGATCTCGTAATTATGAGAAAAGATCTCATAATTATGAGATCCTGATGTCGTAATTATGAGATCTTTTCTCGTAATTAAGCGATCTTTTCTCGTAATTATGAGATCTTTTGATGTAATTACGAGATCTTTTCTCATAATTACGAGATCAGGATCTCATAATTACGAGATAAGGTGTCTATTTTCTTTTATCCAGTGAATGCAATGCGCTTCCGTAGTTCAGCACTTAACAATCTGCAGTAAAACTAGAAAGATATAGAAGGATAACTTTTTAATGTTGGTGTCACCATATGTTATGTGGCTTCATCCTGATGAATACTGAAAAAAATACATTCAGCTTTTCACAAGTTAACAATCCCTTCAAACAGATGCCTTGGACCATGGGATCGATGGACTCTGGCTGCTGTGTGGGTTTGATGCCATTAGTCTCATTCAGTAAGTCATCCATCAGCAAGGTTAAATACTATAAATGTCAACTCATTCGTTTTGCCCCGTTTAGCTGTACGGTTACGTAAGGCCCCCTTTTTGTGGGAGTTTCAGACAGGAAAAAGGTGAGTGTGTCACAGTAACTGCAAAGTAAGAAGTGTGTCTCATGATTTGGAGTCTTGTCTCCTATTTCTGGCAGCTTGAGGCTGCTGGTGCAGCAGAGTACAGCTGCTGTCATCTGCTCCAGCTTTCTGCATTTTGCTGCATCATGTCCCAAAAAAACAAAAAGAAACCTTAAGTAAATCCAACATAACCAGACAGTCACTGAAACTGTGTGTCTCCTGCTTAGACAATCTTCACTAAGCATTTTGCTTCCCTAAAACTAAATATACTGCACTTGCTCATTTTCTTTTAAGCTTTGAGAAAGTTTGGAAAGATTTGGTCCTGTGACTTGTCTGATTGAAATCATGGAACCATTAGAAGTGACAGATGATATAGTTAGTCATGAGCGTACTTTTTTGTACAATGTTAATATTCATTCCCTGGGGACCATAGATAGTCTTTATAATTCCATAACAAACAAAGATATGTCACAGTTAACCCTTGTCCTGAACAAGGAGTTTTGTCTAGGTTAAACTTGTGGTGAAATAAAAGAAAGTTGAGTCAATCATCAAAATAGTTAAAGTTTATCTTCTATGGATTGTTGGTTTCCAAACCGTGAGTTTTCTCCCCACATTTGATAAGTCTCTTTCACAATCCTTTCTGTGGAAGACAAAATTCTTATTACCTAACTTAGAAAAGAAGGTGTATAGCAATTTATTTTTAACTACTTGCAAGTTCTATGTGGACATTTTTCAGGTCATCTGACTTAAACGTATGTTTTTTTAATTTTTATTCATTTATTTTTTTAATCGCTATCTTCCTGCTGAAACACTTACAAGGCTAGGGATGGGTGCCGAATTAGGTACTTCTCCCGACCAAATTCAGCCAAAAGTACCTGGTACCGATTCACGTCAAATTGATTTTAGGTACCTAAATGTATCCTTGTGACTGTGAGGGAGTGTAAGAGTAGGTGATTTTCCATGCTGGACATGAACCCAGCATTGCAAGTTTATATATTGAAGAATAAATGTGTTAAATTGAAAAAGAAAAGAGATTTTATTGTTATTTTTTTTTTTTTAACACATAAACACAAAAAAGTACCCAAAATTACCAATACCGATTGCTGAGTTCCGGGCATCGGTCCCGTACTGTTTCAAATGTGAAAGGTACCCATTCTTATACAAGGCAGCACTGAACTGTATTTTAGTTGTTGGTGTTGTTGGTGATGGTGGCGTTTGAAATGTGGTGTTATACAAGAATATGTTGAAACTCCAATCATGATCACTGTTTAAAGGTCGTGATTAATCCATCTCTCTCTGGATGAAGCTTGTGCCGAGTAGTTTACAGGAAAAAGTGGTAGGTTTCATCCAAAGTTCAGCTCCATGATCATAGTTTGGAACAAACCAACACCTAAAATAGATTACGGCTGAATCCATAGCCTCTCACTTTCAGGGGAGATTAAAAAACTCCAGTCATGGTTGCCACTAATAAATTTCTATTTAGAGATTTTTTTAATAAACATGGAACTATTTTTTGTACTAAAGTCTCAGAGGCAGAGAAAACCTTTTACTAACCAGAGTAAACATGGACTGACAATGGAGGACCATTCTGTTAAAGCAACATGACTGTCACTGGACTTTTGGCATTTGTATTTTTAGTGTATGTTGGTTTTATCTTTTAGGTAGATTCAGGTATTTTATTATCTTGCACTTCAGCATTTCATGTCAGTTCCAACTCTGATCATATAATAAAAAACTGATTTGGTCTTTTTTTGTGTGCTTCAAAGATACGGATTGGCAATTTGACTTTTCTCCCTTTAAGTCATAGTACAACCTTATAATCTCCTCTTTATTTCAAATATGCCTATTAGAGAAGATTTCAAAATAACACAGATTCTATTGAAATTCAAGTCTTAAGCTGCTAATAAACAAACTCTTATATGTAAGCTACAGGTTCCAACTCAGACAAGAGCAACTAATGCTAAAATTATAAAAATAAAAGGCTTGGAAATTTGAAAAATGTTCTCCCCCAAAATAAATTAAATTAATAAATAATGGCATATTATTCAATATTCTATTTAAACATATGTAATAAGATTTTGTTTCATTTATCTCTAATTTTCACATGTAAAGGCAGGGGGAAAGCACTGCGGTGGTAGACTGCTTGTTTAATACAAATTTGCAAGGTCAAATGAGAAGATTCCTGTAAATTTTTCAATATCTTGTGGAAAAGTTATTTTATCTTTAAAGAATGCAAATTAATAACTGTAACTGTAAATAAAATCACAGATCACGTGTACTGCTGAGTGATATAATGAACTGTCAGTATAAATAAAAGTCCTCTGAGTGGGTTGATTTCACAGTCAGGCCTCAGAACAGTTTTATCTTGATATAATTTAGACGTCATGTTTTTGTCAGAGGCTGTGAACAAAGCCACAATGTGGAGCTGACAGAAAAATAAGATTGATAAATGACCACATATCCCACCCTGTCCCCTTCCGTCTCCATTTGTGACCCTCAGTCTCTGTTTCAGTCTCACTCGCCCTCTTCATCTCTCCTCTCCTTACCTCGTCCCACAGACAGGACTCAAACAGGATTCAAAAATAATTTCTTGGTGTGTGTCCTGATGAGTCACCCTGCAGGACGTAAATAATTCTGACTATCATTTCTTTTGCACAGACTTTGCCTGTTGTTTAGGGATTGTTGAGCAAAGAGGTTGAAAAAACACAGGAAAGACAATATTTACTCTGAAGGGAGTTTAAGTTAAAATAAAAGAAACCAAAACAAAGAACGAAAACAACCTCCCTGATGCTTTTGAGTGGTTTGAAGTTTGGAGGCTTTACCCTCAGTGAGGGTGACATTACCTTCTACGACAGAGACACTAAGTACAAAGCAACAGCAGTCCTAATGATGACCTTGGAGTCAATGTGGTGTTAACTCATAAAAAGCAAAGGGACATAATTACCTTTGACCTTGATACTTCAGTGATTTTTCTGGTTAAAAAAATAAAAATAAACTATGAAAACAAAAAGGTAAAAACAAGAATTAATGCTGAGCCCTTTAAAAAGCCTAAGAGGGTACTAGGACCTAGCTTAAAAACACAACTCGTGGTCCTGGGGTGCCATGATTGCTCTTTTTAGGTTGCTGATGATACAGTTGACTAAAACTTGAATCGTAATCTGGCCTAACCTGGTTAACTTTCCTACGTTTGAAGAGCTGGCTTTATGACACTGAAAACTCAGACTTGAAAGATAAACAAGTTTTCCACCTTTGATCTCCATTTGTAGAGCACCTCTGAATTCTTATGACACTTTTTTTATTGTGCAGCTTTCAGGGTGAAAAGTGATGCTGCTACTCAGTGCTAATCAGTGCAGCTACATACTTTCTGCCACCCGATGGATGGATGTTACTGTGGTGACATCCATCACATGTACACACTCTATTGTTACTGAAATGTTGTTGCTGCTGTTGTTCCTAGGCCGTTTAAAACACTATTAGCTAGAGGTCTTCATAAAGTTATCACAAAAGGAAAATTATGATTTCACTGCCGTATGTCTTTTCTTTTTACTTCCAGTATGACAGCAATAACAAAAAAGTGTTCCTGCTGGCCCAAATTTTCTACTGTTTTCTATTCTGTAGTTCTTTTTCTTACTGGGTAATTTTTCTGTCTATTTCCAGGCCCAGACTCATGTAGACTGCACCAACAATTATAAATTAAAGTTTTTACAAGAGCTTAACTCAAAGTGCAAAAAGGGCAAGCTCAAATACATAAAAATGATGAGGTGATCGATAGGAGCACGGCAGTATGCTATAAGGAACATTTATGGATCATTTAACGGGGTAGACAGCTGTTTTGTGGTAGCCGTTAATGGTTTTTGAATTAAGTGGATTTATTGTGAAGCTTTGTTATTATACCTGAGGGATAATGTCAGAAACTGAGTGGAAATTAGACTGTACCTTCCAGTGTTTATGTGTAAGGTAGGCACCAGTCTCTAAATTACAACAAGACCTCATGGAATAGGAGATAAGCATGTATGCATGTGTACTGGCTTCATCTGTGTGGCTTTATGTGCACCACCTGATCATGACTGATAGTCATAAACCAGCACAGGGATACTTGCAGAGATATCTTACCTGATCACTGTTTGCATAATGTTAGTCCACAACTTCCTGTATATGTACATGTAAGATCATATATGGGATAAAGGCCCTGATGGAAAATTATGTAATCAATCTGTCTATGCCAAACAGAGAATCTGTGTCTCATTATTACATAAGACGGATGTCAATTCACACTGGATCGTTCAGGTCAGATGAGAAAGTGTGCTAGAAAAAAACAAAAGAAAACAACAGTTGCTTTGAACTCATAGGCATTATTTGGTGAGTTCGGGGTTTATGCTGGCCTCACTTTTAGATTTTAATCCATTTAAAAACCATGGGAGAGCACACTGACATGCACTGACAGTTCTGATTGAATTTTAACATCACAGTCTTCTAAATAACTCACACCCCATATGATTCAGTTCATAAAGATTCTTATTGGCAAGAACTCGCTTCGTAAAATGTGGCTTTGTAAGATAAACAAACATGTCTGATGATCTGTGTCATTAACTGGTATTCCCAGCATGTGCTCTATTTGGCAGCATCAAATGAAAAACAGCCTGGAGAATATGGGTAAATAATTCCACAGGCTGGTCTAATTCTCAATATTGTTCAAGGTACGGTTGTTTTAACGCCCGCTGTCATGTTTGATATTTACAATCCCAGGTCAGGAAGGCTCTGACTCAGTCAGGAGCATAAAGTAGTCTTATTGACACCACACACTTGAGAGTAATTTGTATAAACAATTGTTTACAACATCCCCTGATAATTGGCCTTCCTTAATATGGCCCAAAATTAGGCTTAAATCTTTCAGTGTGGCTGGGCATAATCAACTCCCAATCTAAAATAAATTAACTGAAACTTAAATTACAAATGTACAATTGGTCCTCTGGTTATCCTGTAATGTAACCTTACAAGGAGTTGGAATCCTCCAACACTGTATTCTACCCACGAACAAATAGATCTCTAAGGACAGTTTAAGCTTTAGACAACAAAGATTTTCTCAGTAAAATTGTGAATTTTACTCTTTCAGGGATCTTATGAGGAAGAAAATGACTCCTTTTATTTATATTTTCCCCTTCTGAGGACATGTGAGCACAGCTGGAGAGGAAAAACTACACACTTCTTAGTGTCTTATTTCATACGGACTCCCTGTCCCTGCTCCTCTTCTGCCTCACCTCCTCCCATCCTCTTCTGCTCCTCTGACCTGGTAACTGTTGCCTCCTGTGGTGCCAGCTGTCTGCACCCTTCAGTCACCAGCCACATCTTGACAAGACATTTCAATTGCTCACAGTTCAAATGAATAACGAGGCTAAAACACTCACACACACAAACGTTGGATGGCAGATAGATTCAGTCAACATGTACAGGAATCAAATGCAAAACACACACTGACCTCAGCCTGAGGTCAAAACTTTTGCTTCTCTCTTTAGTCACACTTTTTTTTTATATCTTTGTAAGGACAGGTTTTGTTATTAGTTATTGTCAGTACCTTTTTTGAAAGTGAGGATATTCATCCGTCCATTCCAGCAGGAAGTTAGAGCTGGTTTTAGAACAAGGCTGGTGTGAATGTGCACTCAGACCAAAGGGAAGTTCAACTTTTCATGTAGAGCCGCTCAATCAAAGTCAACAGCCACATTGGTATGGTTTTACTGTCAGACTGACAGAGAAGTGTGCCTGAAGCTTTGAATCTCAATGACACTGCTGTTATGACTTGAGAACTGAGTGTGGTTAAAGGTCATATCACAGTACAACTCTGGTGTGAAATGTTGAGTAAAGTGTGCCACCACTGATGACATGATGATGTGTGTTTACAAAAAAAGCAACAAAGGGGAATCCAATATCATTGAATGAAGTCATGTAAACCCATTATGCTGACCTAGTTTTCTCCAATTTGTTGAGCAAACTTTGCAAGCAGGTAAAGAAAAAGAAACAAAAAAAAAACTGATTTGAAGTCTTCACAAGAGCTAAATGTGTCCTGAAGATATCCTTTGATCAGAACCTGAGTCATAAAGACAAGTTCTTCTGAGAAAATTCAGTTTACTTTCATTCTTACTCACTGATCCTTCCTCACAGCAACACTAAACTTCACTTTAGCCTTACTCAAACCCAAACCTAAAGATGCTATGAGGAAGCTCACGCACACTGTCATTATGACTTTTAGTGAGGTGTGTGTTTGTTTAGAAACTAAAAGGAAATTAGATGGGAATGAATTTTCTTTGTTCAAGACAAGCTTTCACCAGATACAACACACCGAGATAGGATACTTATCAGTACAGTTATATAGCGATACAGTTTGAAGTGTGACATCAAGCCGAAGTTGTAGTAGCCGGCTATATGTAGCGCTATCGTCAGCCCAGTGCTCTGTAGGCTAACATGAAGTAAACACTATTAGTAGTAGTTTAGTAGCCATTTATATTTAGTGCAGCTGGCAGTCTGGTGCTCTAAGACATGTGCGTATTGTGTAATGTTAGTAGATCCGGGTTAGCTATGTCCTGCAAGTCATCTACCAAGCAGAGCTAATGTAACCTCACTCTTCATTTTATTGATAGACTCTCAAGTTTGAACACACCACAGCAGAATAACGGATGACTGTGGGTTGGAATAAACATTATCACAAACATTTTAGCCACTGTTTTCACCCTTAGCTTGTGTCTTAGCCTTTAGCTAATGCACTGTCACTCTCCTGCTTATCTTTCTTCAGCTCTTCTGTCCTTTTTCTGTCTGACAGTTAGGCTCCTTTGTCCACTATCACAACAAAATTACAGCTCTCACTTCTAAACTTTGTCAGTGTTTGTGTCATCATAGTGACCAGGACGTGCCATAAATCAATCTGGTCCCACTCAACCCAATTGGGAAGCTAAGAAGTAGCATTTTGAAATAGCCTGTAACCAGCAATATTGGCTCAGATAATCTCATTTCAAAGTTTGGATCACAATCAGGCATATATCTAGAGGGAAGACTTTTTCAAGATCACTTAGAAACTCCTCACATTTACAGGTGCTGCAGCCCCTTTAAAGAAGTTGGAACATGCAAGGACTGTATTTAAGACTCTACAAGGTGGAAAAAATAACAAAACTAACAGAAATGAGCTCCTGTGCTGATGCATCTACATACACAGCAGCATGCACACACACGCACACACACACACGCACACGCACACACACACACACACACACACACACACACACACACACACACACACACACACACACACACACACACACACACACACACAGAAACACACATAAAGAGGAAGTGTGGGTGACAGCCTTACATTCTCTCCATGTAGCCTCCATCGGGTCATGTAGATGAACTCCAGAGTGTGATCTCTCCCCATGATCTCACCGTTACACAGCACATCCAGCTGGGCACAGCACAAAAACAGAAAAAAAGAAAAAGCTGAAAAAGTTCAGTTTAATATTCTCAAAGGCAAAGAAAGGAAAGAAATACAAGAAAAACAAGCTATTTAAATGAAAAGGAAAAAATCAGCAGTTAAACAAGAGAAGGCACAGACACAAAAATGAGGTTACTGAGATAAAAAAGGACGTCAGTCCTAATTCACATGCTGAAAGGAAAGGGGAAGTTCACTGTGGTAATGAGGGGGAGGCTGCACAGCATGTGTGAAGCACTGACTGAGTGTGTGATAGACACTACATTTAACTCAGTCTTTAGCAAATATGGAAGCCAACAAACTTTTTTTTGTTTGATAGATTTAAGTTGTTAATGGGATATTAATGCACATCTGGCTTCAGAAAGACCTGCTGGTTTTTGAGTCACACTGAACATCATTACAGTTTGACGTCACTTTTGAAACCAACACTCATTTGCTTTTGGCTTTTGATACATAATTTACCAAACTGTAAGACTTGTTAGACTAGATTCATATTTTATTTGATTTATTTAAAGCTCCTGCGGGAAATGATTAGTTTGAGTTGCTGTGGTGCCCTCTGTGGTCAATATAGTAGCTCATGCCCTTTTGCTTCTCTGGTCTCGTTTTATTTTCCTCTTCTTTTTTTTTTTGGCAAAATGAATAAATCTACCTTCTTTTAACCATAACCTTTTTTTTTTAGAAAATGTAAACACAGGCTGTTTTGGCAGTGGGTTGTAAATTTCCTTGTCTTACACTCTACAGCTTTTTGGACACTCAAAGTGACAAAAAAGAAATGATCAGTCATGTCATCGATGGTCCATTCAGCTTTATTAGGTCAATAGGCCATCAATAGTTAACTCAGGTTGTTTCATAAACAGCTGAAACATACTTGTAAGAGCTTTGCGCTAAAATGTGTTCTTTTTTATTCATGTCTTTATTTGTTTGTTTGTTTATTTGTAGGCCTTCCTTTTAAAACAACTAAAATACATTTTTGTGTTGTACTAGGCTTGTCTGACTTCTGACATGTTTTCTCTGGAGCTCAACTTTTTAAAAGTTACTTTTGAAGTTATTTTCCAGGGCTTTTTATGCCTTTAACTGGAGAGGACGGTGGATAGAGCAGGAAACAGAGCAAGAGTGGGGAGTGACATGAGGGAAAGAGGCCACAGGCTGGATTCGAACCCAGTCTGTCCTTGGTGGTGAGAACCTCATGGGGCAGGTTGGTCAACCACACCTCGACCAATCTGGGCCCCTGAAGCTCTACTTTCGCAGGTCATTTTGTATCAATATAAATTTTCGTCTGATTCATTACCAGGTTAAAAAATTACTCACATGACTGTCAAGGAATCAATTTTTCCTTTTTTGGTAAGTTTTAAATGTGTGTTGTCTGAGCTTTGGAAAAGAGCTGAATTTGTTCTACTGTTATCCACAAGTTGAGCGTAAGTTAAGTTTCTTGCTTTTATGGATGAGTTCAGATAATGCAAGTACAGTGTTCTGAATTAATCTGCGACTAGTCAAGTAAAAAATAATAATTTTAGCAATGTAGTCATAAGAAATATTTTTCTTTAAAGACATGTTCGAACTGTCAGAAAGATCCTTACCTCGTAGGAGCTGGGCAGCTTTAGTTTAAGACTGAGAAACTTCTTAATTGTTCCCACAGTGACTCTACTAGAGCAGCGGATGAACCTCTTCATTAAGTCCTAATTGGACGAGAGACAAATTTTATTAGAGCCTGACTAAATGAGAGTGGTAGCTGAAAAACTGAACATAGAATTATCCTTGTAAGGAGCCCAGAAAAAACATTAAACCTTACAAAAAATCAGAACTGACTGTTAAGCTGGCAGGGAGAAACATTAACCCAGCATTTGTTTAAAAACATGTGTAAAAGGAAAAATGTAGTTGATTTAAAAATCATACAGTACATATACATAAATTAGGCTTATGAGGTCGAGACTGATTAGAGACATTCTTCTGTGCTAAATTCTCATAAAACACACCGAAACAGTGCTCTCCCCCGACTGTCCTGTGTTGCGTAGACAGTCCAGACAGATAGCTATCTGAGGGTCACTTCTGTGGTAGTCTTCATCGGCACCATCCTCATCAGCACCACCACCAGCACCATCACCATCTCCAACACCGGGCAGCCCGAGCCTTTGACACATCAAGTTATCTGCTGTTCAAATACACAACACACAATGAGTGATGCCACTGCTTAGTCAGAACTCTGAGTTTGATAGTGTGCATGACTATAAGGTGTGAAACAAACAAAAATATATTCACCAATCTATCAGTATGCAATGCTTAACAAACATCAGCCTAACTGAATGATGGATGATGATTTCACTGAGTTATTACACTTTTAGAGAGCAGTACTAAACTGTTTTTCACCATTTGAGCATGATGCAAGGTGTGTGATGTTTGAGCAGGAAATTTCCTGACCCAGATCTAAATAAACAAGGTTAAATGTGATTACTATTCCCATATTCATGAATCACAACATTATACAATAAAATGACTAAATAGATAAGTAGAGTAGCAAGACAGAATCTGTAAAGTACAAATAAAAAGTTCAAGTTCAATTTACTGTAAGATAGTGTGATCACATCAGCTCTCCACTCCACTAATGTACAAATTACACAGAAGTCTGTTTTATACATGAATCAGAAACACAGTGTTTTAAGTTACATCAACTAGGTAAATTTTGTTTTGTTGTGACAGCAAAAGACAAAAGGCCTCTATGCAATTAGCAAATGTTCCCAAATACTTTTTAACAGTTTTAATTCTGCTGGGTCATTTGCACAGTATGAATATCAATCAGCTTGCCTTGGCCATTTGTTTTGGGCTGGTTCTTCTTCCAGAAATCCAGTTCCTGCTGTTCTTCCTCTGGTTTACAAAAAAAAAAAAAGGTATGAAGAAAAGAACATTGACAAATGTTACGAACACAAAGCAAAACTTACTGAAAGCAACCAAACCACTAAATCTCCCATCAGCTCTTTTGGTAAATTTGTTTGCATAAATTGAAAGATATTTTAGTTAAACTGTTTAACTCACCAAAACTCCAATGTACCATGTTTTCTTTTATTTTATTTTTGGTCTTAATTTGAAAGAGCAGTTGGACAGAGATGGGACATAGTGGGAGCATAGAGAGCAGGTGGATGGCTATGAATCTGTCATGAGATTTAAATAATTCAGTGTTTAAGCCTCTAATTAGCAATTAACAGATAAAAATGTATAAATCTCAGCTGAGGTTAAGGTAGCCCAGCCACTGGTTATCATCAAGTAAATTATTCCCAGTATGGCTATGACAAAAAGAAAAACCAAACTGTTTACTTGCCAAAAACAATGACACTGAACCCATTTGAAGCTGATTATTTAGCCACTCGGCCCTAAATCATAAGGCCCTGCTGAGTATATGTGTTTTATTTCAATTCTTCTCACTTAGTTGAGCTTCAGTTATGGAGTCATGAGATTTGTTGACATAACCTCTTATCATCTTGGCTACAGAGAGAAGGTAGTTTATCATCTTGTTTTAAAACTCTTCATTTTCATCTTCTTTGAAAGTAATGTGGCACAGACAAATCATTTGAGCCCAAACTCCTTTCCATCTAATGGGGAGCTCAGTGTAGAGCAGATGAAGTACTCTGCTCAAGCTCTTGTATTGTTTGTTTAAAGTGAGTGTTGATAAGCTCCCCTATATATTAAACACTGATATAGAGTAACAATGCTGTATGTTCATATTAAACTGATTTTCTATCTTGGATATATTCACATGTTGTAAAATCTGTCTGTAAATTGACCAAAACAGTCTGCTCAGAAAAAAATAGCTTGAGATCCTCACAAGCTCTTCATGATACTTGCTGAAATGACAAGGTCATCATAAAGGATCTCCTAACTGGTTGACAAAATTGAAGGACAGGGCTCAAAAACCAAGACCTTGTTTAAGACTGTTTTTTTTTAGGCTTTTTATGCATGTAATTAGAGTAGTAGAAATAATTGAGTATTATTTAGGACAGTGGATGAAATAGGAAACAGGGTGAGACATAACATGCGTCAAACTGAGCCCTCTGGGGCTGTTAAAACATATTTCTTCTCCCCTGCTCTGCTCAGAAGACTGTTGTCTACACATCATCTTGAAACTGCTAGTATTAGACTCAATCAGCATTTCCTCACAGATATCTGTACAAAACTGGACAATCTATCAAGATTTGTCTTTATATTAGAGGTCTCACATTTTCCACATCTCTTGTAATTTTGAAAATCTGTAACTGTGGGCCTGCTTTTAGTTTAAGGATTTAAATAAGCAGGTACTATACTTTTGGAATAATGAGTGTTCAAAAGAAATGGTGGCCATCTTGAAAAATGGCCACCATTGCAAATTTTTGGGTGTCTAACGTTTTATTTTAAAACAGTGGCCCTTGGAGAGTATGTGTACCAAATTTCATGCTTGCATCACCATTCAAACTTTTGGAAAAATGAGCGTTTCATGGACATGACGGCCATCTTAAAAAATGGCCGCCATCTCAAATTTTTGGGTCTGTAACGTTTTGTTTTAAAAGAGTGTCCCTTAGAGAGCATCATGCTTACATCATCATGTGAACGATCTTTTCACTTATCTGCTGCACTACTAGGGGCCTCATTACTAAAAAAAACATAAGACTACAAAAGATATAGGATCACAGATATACCAACTTTTGAGAATCAAAACAAAGTCTTGCCGCCAACATCACACTTTACACTCAGACAAATTCATAAAGCATCCTCTTTTAATTGAGATATAAGGGAATAAATACCACTGGAGTGTGCAGAAGTAGTCATTGGTTTGACTCCTGACTTCAGTTTCTCACCTCAAGCGTTGACACGCTTAGCTCACTTGCCAAATAGAGGGATTTCTCTCCCCACTGGAGAGTCAACATGCTTAATCAGTCCAGAAGCAAGGACCAGCTAGTGCCAATGGTTCAGGACCCAACACAAATACTGGACGGCTGATCACCAACAGCCTGATGAGCCAGTATCTCTTCGGTATGTCAGGGAACTAAACCAGCAGGCTTACCTGGTTAATTCATACGACTGTTTCCTTTATTTTCTAATGAGTAAACCAGTTTTTCTACTACTGCAAACAGCTGCACATTATCCTGTGTTTTTGAACATTCATAAATCCTTTGTATGCCCTTTGTAAGTGATTGGAGAGCTGGAGTGGTTTCACGAACAGTCCCATAATTAAACTCTGACTGTAAACTGGTGAGACAGATTGATGAAACCATCTGGTAACTCACTTTCTCTGAGGCCAGGCACCAGCTTGAAAATGATCTCCTCCAGGGTGTTGTCCAACCTGAGGATACAGAGGGGGAGGGGGGTAAGAAGGACATTGCGGGAAAGAAGATGATAAATAAGTGAAGTGTTAAAGAAGGTGACAGGAATTAATTAAGGGGAGAAGTCAGGGTGTGAGTTAAGGTACATCATGTGAAGAATTAGAAAGACAAAATGAGAAGATGTCGTCGGTACAAAATAGAGTATTAGGCCCTGATTACACACGTTTAATCTGAAAACACTAAAACGCAGTGAAAAAAATCTGGGTTCACACAAAACTCTGCGGGACTGGAAATGCTGTAGTAAGCATGCCAGGCCTGTAGTTGGCGCTATAACTGTCTTGCCCAGAGGCGGCTTTTGGTAGATCTTCACGGAAGTAGAGTTGGGCTGATCATCTGGTGTACTGGCATATGTTCTGTTTGGAGCAACAGCTGCACTTTTTGATGTAAGACAGTCAGCAGATTGAGCAGCACAAGCACAAAACGGTAGTCCGCGACAACCGTAACAACGGTGCTGTTGTACTGTTCTATGCACTTGCAAGATGTGGAGTGTGATGTCAGCATTTCCACTAAAAATGCCGGCTTATTATTTATAGGGCAACAGTGTTGGCAGGGTTTCAGAAAAATTTCACTCTGGAGGCCATTTTCAAAAGTTTGCCTTTTAGGTCAGCTAAAACGCAACAATACTTTTGTGTTTCACCCTAAAGCCATTTGTAGTGTAAATTGCCCCTTAAAGTAATAATTAGGGTAGCATCTTAAAGACTTGACAAAATGACTTTATTCAAAGAACACTGATTTTAAAAGAGCTTCAAAGAACAAAGATTAAGACATCTAAAGTGCAACTAACTACCATAAATAGCAAAGGAATAATCTGAAGAAAGTAAAAGAGACCTTCTTACCTGAGCATCTCCAGTGGGTTGGTTTCATGGACCTGAATGCCACATTTAGGACAGTCGTTGCTGTCCTCGAAGTGCTGCACAATGCAGCTCTTACAAACTACAGAAAAAAAAAACATCAAGAATTTTCATTGGGGTTGTATTAGCATCTGTGATGGCAGCTATTAATCAAAATAACAGAGTAAACATACGCAATATTCCAGTTTTTTCCCCCTTATATTCATAGCAGATCACAACATAAATGTAAAGAGGACTTGTAAAAGCTGTTTATCTGCCATGGTGTCTACAACTACAGTTAGAGCCCATTCCCTCACACCCTTTGGTTAAAAAATAAAAAAATTACAAGCCCACACTAGAAGTCAGGTACATTTTGCTGTTTTTTAAGATGAATTTCATGTATATTTTTCCACATAATTTTCCATGTATCAGATCAAGATCAACCCATCACAGGTGAGTGCATCTCTCTACACTGACTTTAGATCATCTTTTACTTTTCCTCCTATCTCAACAAACTGTGCTAAATTATTTAATCTCTCTTTATTCACTTCTGTTCTGCTGTCTTCTTCTGCTATTTTGCCACTGGAACTTTGACCAGTTAAAGCTCTGGTGATGAGTTTTAACCTTGTGTTAAATTTGTTCTTTTTTCATGAACTCAAAAGAAAACAAAGCCATAAATAACTTTCAATAAATTTATTTCAAATTTTTGAAAAAACTGGCAGGAGGCTTGTGTCAGACCACATAATTTAAACACGTTGTTTTAGGGCATGGTGAGATTTTTTTTTTTCAAGAAATACTTTTTGTACAGGACAAAATCAGCTATGTTTACCTGTCCACAAAATTGATGCAAAACAGGAAGTTTCTCATAGGAACTTTTACTTATGTTCACTCATGTCACTCACACAACCAGCACAAGGACTCATCAGTTCAGTCAAATTAAGAAGAAATCTGTCTACCACACCAGTTACTCTATTAAAATCAGTACTTAGTGCCAGTGTTTCTATATTAGAATTACAGTCAGGCTTTCTTTTACTGCATTGTTTACCATTTGTTCCACTGCTTCAGACTATTTTCCAACATCAAGTGGCTCACAACAACTTTTGAATAAGATAGAACAAAACATGATTTGTTTGCTTCCGGACTGGATAAGTGACTGGACGAGATGATTACGGGTTTCAGCAAAGACAGTGTTGATATTCAGCTACCAAGCTTACTTTAAATTGTCTCAATGAACTGCGTGTGCGTGTGCGTGTGCGTGTGTGTGTGTGTGTTTAACAGCATCACTCACAGGTGTGCAGGCACTCGGTGACTGTGGTCGGTTTGATCAGGTATCCTCTGCACAGGTAACAGGTGATGAAGTGGTTGAAGTCTTTCACCATGTACCTCCTTCCTGTAGCAGCCATGTTTGAGTTGTGTTGCAGCAAGATACTCAGAGTTGTGGTTTAAAGCTGACAGAAATGTCACCTCCTTGTCTTTGAAGAGTCAGATATCCATTCATGACAATGAAGTACAGATGAATTTGCAGTCACAGGCTAAACTTGCCCATTAGAGCTCGGTGACGTCTTCTTTGAGAAAGAGTTTGGAGTACAAACATTGGCTAAAGCCAGTCCAGGATAATGTGTGTATTCAATATCCACAATTCATGAAAGAGAAGAGAGATGTTCCTGTGTGAAATCCTTCTCCATGCTTTTCTTGTTTTGTTGTCACTTCTTCTTTTAGAACATCTCCCTCTTAGATCTTAATCCATAGTCATTAAGCAATCTCTGTACCATTAAAACAAAGAAGAGAACCAGTTCATCCAGTCTGATTCAGAAAAAAAACACGCTTGATGAGTTACACAGAGTTATTCTCATCCTCGTCCCAGTCACAGTGCTGTTTTTTAATCCATCAGGGAGAGGTCAAAGGTCAGCTGACATGATTGAGGCCAAGGACATCTACTTAGTTGTCTCATTCTAACCTGTCCATGGATCATTTTAGTGTGGCTCATGGCATCTTCATTCACTTGCTGGCAATCTGTGATGGTGGGGTATCTGATGATCTTTGAAGATCAAACTGAAGTTATCCTGAGGAAGAAAAGAAAAAACATTTGAGTTGTACTGTGCTTTGGTCAGAGAAATAGTGCAAAGATTTGATGATAACATGTTGCTCAAACACTAAGGACTGCTCCCAACAAGCCTCCAGAAGGCTGGCCAATCAGGGGGAAGGGAGTTTGTAAAGTGGGGATCCTTATAGAGGCAGCAGCTAAAATGAAGCATTCAGAACAGAGGCTGAAATTGGAGTTTCTAAATGGCCAGTGTTAGAAAAATAAGGATTTTTAGAGCCTGGAGAAAAGCACAACACCCACTCTTTAATGTATACAAGCACATGATCAGATAGTTATGATACTGAAACCCAAAAAGTGCCTCAGTATGGAGCAGCACAGTATTAATGACCAGAGAAGCTCAACATGGGGATCACAGGCAGTGAACAGTCAGCTTTAGCAGTCACTAAAGGTCAGCAGTACAACTTGGATAAAACCAAGACACCTATTAATCTCACTGCAATAAATAGATAAACCCTGCAACTTTCCCCCATTACATCCCTATTTTGATGGATTTTAAATACATTTTAATTCATGCACCAAATTTATCATTTGTAAGCAATTGTAGGCTTTAAGTTTTCTGTAAATCAAATTTTGTTTTTCACATTTACTGTGCCTTTTAAGAAGCATTTATTTTCAGTGCTGACATTACAGTAAATGAGGTGAGGGAGACAGTAAATGCTGGATGTGGGATTAGTCACTTTTCTAATGTCTGACTCATTCCCCTTATAAACACACAGCAGTTTGTCCATGACTTGATAACAGGCTACCTTTGAATACTTATTGTGTAAATTACTGACAGTTAAACAGCACAATGTTTATTTATTTATGTATTTATTAATTTATTTATTTATCAAGCAAGGTATACATATTAACTCAACATCTCAAATTTGGATATTTAATCAGCAAACTCAAAATGAGTCATTGGCATTTACTGGCTTCACTTGCCTCTTTTTTTCAGCTACTCATACAATGAATGTTATGGGATTGTGCTGTGACTGTTTCAGAATAACTCAGAAATAGGATATGCTCAGTGTTTTTGTGAAATTGACCTAAACTACTGAAAGACAACGGAAATAATAAGCAGTGGCCTGCACAGACTTTTTGAAGGACAGGGGTTAAAAGAAAAAAAAAAAGCACACAGTTTACCTTTTGCCACCCAAGAGGGTGGTTTATCATATTTTAACCAGCCAAGAGAGCAGTTTAGTGTGTTTTTCCAACCAGGAGGGTACTTGAGTGCACATTTTGGCTCCCAAGAGGACATTTTAGCATGTGTTTAGGTTCTGAAAAGATCAATTTAGCACACATTTTCAACAACTGGGCTACAAGGGTGGGCAACTACCCCCCTGCACCTCCTCTGTGCACACCCCTGGAAATGAGGGTATAACAATCCCTGCGCTGTGTGATACTTAAAATAAAGTAGTAAGACAATGTTGCAAAAATGATATTGAATACTGGATATAAATAAGTAAGGAAAAAATAGATATTAACAAAATAAAGGGAATTTAAAATTGTCAATTATGTTTAAATTACTTGTATGTGTTCATTAATATCAGTTTTATAAACATAGGGACAATTCTTTCATGTGTACCTACCATCTTTTTTAATATGACGTCACAAAAACTGCATATTGACATTGTGTGGACGTCAGGTGTGTAAACAGTCGTGGAGACATGCAGGACTGGATTCAGGCAGCTTTACTCACTGCAGAAACTCATACAGACAGAAGAAACAGTGTTTACTTCAATGTAGACTCCTGTTTCATTCAGCGTGGGTCGCTTATTGCTAGAAAAATCTCAAGTGCGCAGTTCAAAAATCCCCCTCAGTGTCCGTCAATGAGACAAAGTCTCGCACGCGCACACATGCTATTTCTTCACACGAAGCAGATCCGCTTATCTCATCGTTGAGGCGCGTCACGGTCTACGTCACCTGTGTCAAAACAACATCAATGGACGACACATGATCATTACAGTGACACGCGCTGGTATACAGCCTAGTACATGGTCCTACGTTTGTGTACACCAAGCGCGCGAACATACGCGCATGTCGCAGCTCGGTACAGTAAACCCATCTATCTACACATACACGCGCAGACACGCGCACGCAGCACGTATCGACAGTAAAAGTTACAGAGCTTCATGTCAAGGCCTTTTAACGACACGGACGGGAAGCGCACCGCACGCGAGTTATGTAGGCTACCATATGCGTGAACATACCGTAATCCCGCATGTGAGAGTGCACGGCGACGCACTTTGCGTTTCAGGAGAGAGAGCGAGAGTGGGGGGAGGGAGGGGTAGAGAGAGGAGGTCCAGCCAGCAGCGTCAAAGTTTGGCTGTAACGTAACGCGACCGACGTCGGCTGATGAATTCGCCAGAAATAATGAGCGATAATAACACATACCTCACCTCCGGCTACACTTTCCCTCTGTCCCCGGAGTTATGGGTGCCGCGGCTGGAGAGGAGTGTCCACCATGACACTACCAGGTCCTCTTGGTCAGGCTGCTCCGTGAAGCCGACTGGGAGAGGAGAGAACACGGAACTGGTCGGCTCGGATCTGCCCCAGTCCGTCCAACAGCCAGGCGAGCAGGCAGGCAGCAGAGAGCAGCGGTGGGCGGGGAGCCACCAGGCAAGCGAGCGAGCGAGCAGGCAGGCAGGGCTCGGAAACTGAAAGCGGTTGTGTAACTGAGCGACTATTGGCCTACAATACACACAGTCACACACATACACGTATACGGTCATACACAAAACGCACCGTTTGCTGTGTGAAGAAAGGAAGAGAGATGGAAACTAGGTGCTATTAGAAAGAAATATTGAATAAATCCTAGTGCAACATAAAAGTTGGCTGTCATAAAATCTCCATCACCCTTCAGAAAAAAAAAAAAAAGACTGAAGCTACTTTAGGCTATAGACTGACAGCATTTACCATAAAAAGTTTACCACCTTAGATAAAAGTCCAAGTATTTGGGATTATTCCAAGTAAACAATTGAGCACACTGCTCCTAAAAAGTATAGCTATCATGACAGGTCCACTAACAGCTAAAATAAAGTTAATCTCATTCGTGATAACTTATTTGGCCTATTTATGTCAAATATCAACCCATTTTCATGAAAAAGGATCTAAAAATGACAGTGTTTGAAGAAAGCATTAGAGCCTGGTTAATATTACATGTCCTTGTTACATTACTATATTTGTGTGCCTCCTTAATCTGCTAAAAATAGACAATGTTCTGAAATCAACAAGTAAGATACTAACTTAAAATAGATCATTAAAAAATCACAATACCACAGACCTAATAATGTTAATGCAGTGTTCAATTTTGTGATTTTTTTTAATTATTTGTATTTCAATTTACTTGTTTTATCAAAAAAAAAAAAAAAAAAAAAAAAAAAAAAAACCAACACTTGGTGAGCACAGATATCAATTTGGCTTAGATGGCACTGACAGTCCGTGGGGCTGATTTTGTTGGCAACCTCCAATAAATGTTTCATCAACTGTCCTTGAGTAAAGAAAGTATGAAGAGGAACAGGGTCAATAAATTTTCACTGCTAAAGACCTAAATTGAGTCCTGAATGGGTTCAATCTTTAGAAAAAGGGAGAGCAGAGAAAAATGTTTAAAAGGCAGTTAAAAGATGTGCCAAATTCTTCTTTTATGAATTAGTTCAGAAATCCTTACGCAATGACCTTATTATTTCTGCAGGTCTCTTGAAGATCACCTCAAGATCTTGTGTCGAGCTTGCACTAATTTTATAACTAAGCGTTTTGAGATTGGACACATTTACAGACAGTTTACAGACAAATATTTTTTTTTCAATGACATTAATTTGAGCGTTTTAAAATCTGCTCAGATTTAGTATGGACATCCATCATTGTCACTTAATATCCATGTTTAAAATATTAGACAGCGTATTAACCCCTCTTTAAAATAACCTAGTGACTAAATACTTAACCTTTGGTTTTGCATCTGCTGGATCTGTTTTGAGCTTTTGTCCATGTCTAGCCCTCTAGCCCATCTGTTGTATCCCGATAGCACTTCATGTTTTCCTGAAATCAAAGCATACACATATCCCCTGGCTCAATTTAATTGTGACATTTAAATCAAAACTTTTTTTGACAAAAGGCTTTCCCTTTTTGTTTTTTTCTCAAGCCGCCTTGTCATTCCTGCACAGACACACTGAAGGGGCCACTGGGGGGAAAACAGTCTTCAGTGACATCACCCTGTGGGATATGACCTCTTGTTTTGGGAAGAGGAATGTATCACCATGGAAACACCGTTACGAGTCACAGTCGGACAGTCCATGAGATTATAAATTCTCCAAGGAAAATTTTGCCCTGCAACAATTCCAGTAAGAGGAAAACAAGTTTCTCTTATTGGACAATGTCAGGAATAATTAATAATCCTCTTCCCTCTGATAAAGATGCAAATAGCTTTACTGGGTACACTTCAGTGTTTCCTGTTTGTCACGTCTTGATAAGATCAAGTTACAGTACGTGAGACTTGCTCATTCAGTTTCATAATATTCTGCTCCAGTAATGAAAAAACAGTAAACAGGAAGGTCCCTGTGAATGACGCTGGCTCCAGGCAGGTTTTTATGAACTCGACAGATAATCAAAATGAGAATTGGGAGTATGACAGTGCAGTTCCAGAGTATGAAACGCTGACTGTTCCATGTTCTTTGTCACAAGGCTTCAACATTTTAACATGCAAGGGTGATTTATAGTAACTTCACGCAATCCCACCAGTGCCCCCATAGTAGCTTTACATGATTTAAATCTCACAAGATCTTTATTTTACTCTTAGTGATGTTTCAAAAACATTTACATCAGCCTCTGTTTGAAAGTCTTCTTTTAAGCTCCTGTCTTTAAAAGGCTCCCGCTCTCACAGACCCCCTTCCCTCTGATTGGCCAGCTTTGGAGGCCTGTTGGGGACAAAGATGGGGACCTTGGTGTTTGAGACCCACCCTTTCAAAATTACATGAACCAATTTGGAAATCCTTGTGTAATTACCTCATCATTTCATCAAGTGTAATGAATATTTATGAATCATTACTTTATTATTATTGTTATTATTAAAGGATGAGAAAGTATTTTTGTCTTACATCTACAACTTCAGTGTTTAATGACCATAACTACAGTTACCTTTTAAATAAATATATACAATACACACATTTTGGCTTTCTAATTACACCAATTGCCATCTGTAAAGACTAGTGCAGAGATGGTTGTGTCAAATCAAATCAAAGTGAAGTTTAGAATAAAAGATATAAAGGAAAAGAGGAGTAAAGAGAGAAGGGCAGGGGAGACAGAGAGGGGTGGGAAAAGATACATACAATACAGGACAAAAGTAACATGTATAGGTGAATAAAGACACAAGGGAGTAAGATCTAAAAGGAACAAAGACAAAAGATGCAAGGTTAAAGAATGCAAGAAAAAGATCATTACTTATTTCAAGGCAAAGGAAATAGAAGAATGAGATCTGGAAGGTGAAAAGTGGCAAACGAAAAGAGAGCAGAGCTTAGCCAGAGAATAGAAATATAGATAAATATGAAGAGAAAGAGGTTAAACAAAGCGAGATAAAAAGACAAACTATCATGAGTCAGATAGAGATGGATAAAGTCAAGCGGAAAAATGAAGACAGCGAAGAAAGAAAAAAAGAATATATTCAGAGAGAAGGAAAGAGACAAGAAAGAAGATGTGGTAGAGATAAGTGTGTCAGAGAGTGACTCAGCTACACTGAAATGATTTTTAACATGGCAACAGTTTCACCACCTTGTATTTTTATCTGTTTATTTAAACCACACACGCATCACACTTCATCTGTTCTGTTATTTGCATGCATGCTAATCCACATAGATACTGGAGCTATATATACACATATGCATAATTTTATAGCTGTGGTTTTCTTTACAAAGAGTGTGTGAGATGGTTTGAACAGTTATGAGTGTAGTTTATTGTGTATTTCTGGGACACTTTGACGTGTTTCATTTCATCACAAAGATGTTCAAACATTAAAGGTCAAAAAAGTTTCATTTGACAGATGCATTGGTCATTGTGGTGCTACAGGTACAAGTTTAGGCATACTAACATACACACTAAGTGAGGGCTAACTAGCCAATGCTACGAAGGTGTAACACCAAGTGGAAACCACCACTCTAAAAATATGTAACCTACAAGAAAGTGGTAAAAACTGCATTTCATCAAGCATCCTCCTCTGGCTGACTGCATCCACTGGAAACCATATAAACACCCATTCAAAGAGACACTCTTCACAGCAAAAAGAAAATATTTACAGCCTGATCAAAAATAAATTAAATGTTTAAAAAAATACTACCTCATTTCTCTTATCAGCACACTCTACAGGGGATGAATTTATTAATAACTTTGTACTTTTTAAAGCTATTAAACTTACAAGTTTTACCCATTTAAAGGCATGACTTGACCTACAGGTGGGCACCCTGTAGCTGTCTCATCTAAACTCTAACAAAGCGAGGTTGAGATCAACATTAATATCATGGCCCCGTCAACAATCTGCTTCAAAACTCTGTCAGAAACAGATAGGTGACTTCACAGATTACATGCATGTTTTATAAATTCTACGTTAAATACTTATGATGTATGCAGCATGTCATTTTTTTTGGTTTACATGCCAACATTGTGCACCATACAAAGACTACAACATACATAGTCACACTGGAAGAATCTTTAAAAAATATCTTAAAGAATATTTTTCAGTGTTCAAAAATCAAAGATAGATGATGATAATTTAAGAGACCGACAGACAACAACAAATAGTGATGGATTAAAGAGTTTTCTTCTTTGTATCATATGATGTGCAGTGATTGGGCACACCAAGCACACCACACACTGACAGATCCTCTCACCAAAAACCACAGTCCTGGTTCTGACATTTCACGAATTCCCTTGCATCAACTTTGACTTTAAAGCAGGGGTTTTCAAAGTGTAAGACAGTGAGCCTCCCTTCAGAGAACATAGAGTCACCGGGGCCTCCCCTATTTTATTAAAAGGAACACTATTCATAATAAATGAAAAATCCACTCTGGGTTACAACCACAAAACATCTGAGTATTTATTTTAAACACTGAGTCCTTATACAGTCTACTCCACATTTTAGTAAAAAAAGGCAAGAATTAATGAATTTGGGGTCAGTGCCTATTAGTATGCCTACATTAACTTCAAACATAATGATACAATGAGAAGGCAGCTCATGAGCTTTAAATGCAACAATTGAAATACAGTTCAATCACAGATTAAGCACACACAAAGCTGTATTTAGCATCTACAAAATTCTCGTTATGGTGACCATTTAGAATAGATTTTCAAACCCATTAAGTAGATTACAACAAATTCAGCAAACCACACTATGTGGCCTTGAAGCATCCAGTCCAAGAGAAGCCCAACTTTAAATATTCGTTGTCATCACAGTGCAAAATACATGGTGGAAGGAAGGCTGTAAATTTTGCATAATTTCAGCATACATTGATGGGTAGGGTTCATATATTCAGGTCTGAGTGAGTGCGCACCCGGGGGCATGCATGAGTGTCCTTTTTGGTCACAAATACTGTATTATTAATGGGTGTAGCCTCCATAATGTCACCCGCCTGTTTCTGATACAGACTTCTGAAGCAAATCGGCTATCGCGGCTATAATGGAAGTGATGGAACTACAGC
The DNA here is from genome assembly GCF_033239565.1 of Halichoeres trimaculatus. NCBI lineage: Eukaryota > Metazoa > Chordata > Actinopteri > Labriformes > Labridae > Halichoeres > Halichoeres trimaculatus. Next base: position 13,626,353 of record NW_027437186.1, on the reverse strand, counting down.
TATAGGGGGCATGTCAGTCACATGAGCTGAGCTGTGCCTCTGATTAAAGGAGCTTGCAATCTTAATATCCTCTAAAATGCAGAGTTTGAAAAAAATGTCACCCCTGTACAGTGTGTGCCGATAAGGAAATTAACGATTCAGACAAGAGACCTTTGTTGAACTCGACTGTACATACGTTAATTTCTGCCGTGAGAACTGCTTTTTTTTGGCTTGGTGTAGTACTTCCAGAGCCAGAACAGATGGTTTCAGCGCATCTGCATTGTCTCATATTTTACACCGGAGGTTGTCGCTTGCTCTGCACTCTGTATCGTGGACCAACCTGCTGCATTACCAGACACACAAATAATTGTGCGCGCTCACACATACACACACACACACACACACACACACACACACACACACACACACACACACACACACACACACACAGTCAGGAAAAAAAATGTCACAAACCCAGCACACTGGAGGTCAGACATTTTATTTTTTTTGCCCTCTGCTATCTTGCCTCTACTCACAACTTCCTTGGACTCCTTTTGCGCCTCCCGGGACAGGCACGCCTAACACTTTGAAAACCACTGCTTTAGAGTAAATAGACATGGCAGATAACGAGGCCATTGTCGTGTTTACTGTTCCTATCTGCTTACAGACAAGTCACATCAGATCTGTCCCCAGTCCAATCCTGTGGAATCTGATATGTTTCAGTTCAGTTTAATGAGTGAAGTCACACTTGAACATCTTGTGCTGTTGCATCCGACAGCATATCAGTTTCAGCAGGTTGAAACACTTCCAGGCTTCTGTTTCAGCCAAAGTAATGATGTATTAGTTCATCTAGAGCACAATGAAAAGGACAGGAAAGCTGTTTAGCTGGTGTAAACTGATGAATGAGAGAGCACTTAACCAAAATTCAACCAAGCAGAGGCAGGTCAGACAGTGTTATAGCTACTGCGGACATTTGTGACAACAAATCGACAAGTTGGTCCTCCACTTCCAATGTGGCTTCATGATATTTTTGTCACCATGTTGTTGTGCTGCCTTTCTCAGTCAGTTCACTTCCTGGTTGGCAGGCAGTTTGTCCCCCGAGACAACTCAATGACAAGCTACTGAGTGCATGCTGGGATGTCTTTGGGGTTCCCCTACACAACAGGATATCTGATCAGTAATCAAGTTAAAAATTCATGATTCTAATAGTGGAAAGCAACATTCATTCTTGCAAATGAGGGTATATAAAACACCCCCAATCTTCTTCACACCACAAGAAATTGTTTTTACAACAATCAACATTTTGAGCTTTCAGACTTGTATCAGGAAAGGGAAACAGGCTCAAAATGCTCCAAGCTAAACATGTTACAGATAGCAATACATATTTTTCCTCTCAGTTACATTGATTTTTACTGCTGCAGATGTTGTCCAACTAAAAGTTAATGAGGTTTCATATGTGGAAAGCATTTGTTTAATGTCCTTAAATGGATACAATCACTTGGTTGCTCCCTGATTAAAGCTGGAAGAAGAAAACTCGTAACTGTATGCGGCAAAGTTCCACCATTCAGCTTCACTGATGATAAAAATGTGAAAAATTAGAATATTTTTGAGTTGTAAATCATGCAAAGCTACTACAGGGGTATCAGAAAAAGACTTAAAGAGATAACCAATAACCCCTCTTTAAGATAATGTGATAATGGGGAAAAGCAAGTAAAGAGAATCCTGAGAGAAGAAACTGGCCTCCTCATCTTCAGCTGGAACTTCGGGTGTTTCTGTTTCTTATATACGCTACTGGCAGCCTTACTCTATATCCTCACTCTACAGGAATGTGGATCAACTTCTGAACCCCCCAATTACTGACCACTGCTTCATGAATTCCCCTCTCCTTCATTTCATTTCCTCTTTTCTAATGGGCTCTGTTTTACTCATTTTGCTCTTTAAGCCTTTGAAGCCTTAAACCTCTTTTTTTCTTCTCGCTCCTCTGCCACATTTCCCTCTTCCGTTCCTCAGCACTTTTACTTTACTACCTTATTCTTCTCCTTGTCTTCTCTCAGTCTAATTTTAAACCTTTTCCACTGCTACTTTCCATTTCTTTAACCTCTTCTTTTTATATCCACCCTCCCCTCCTCTCATCTTTGTTTTCTGGCTCTCCTTCAGCGGGTTCTCATCTCTAGACTCTGACTCATCTCTAGTCATCATTTCACTTTGAATGACTCATTATTCACGCTGCCTGAGTTACACCAGTCACATTCAGAGCAACACCTTTATACTTGCATGCAACCATGGGAAAGTTGCTGCATGGGTAAAAAAAGCTGCTGCAACGTGTAAGAGGGAGTTTAGAATCAAATCTTTGTAGCTGAAATTCCCATGTTTTTTACCCTTGTGTTCATTTTGATACGCTTTTAGAAAATTTTGCATCCACTGCAATGAAAAGATTCTTTAAGTCCAGATTTCTGGTCTCAAAGTATCTTTTCAGCTTCAAAGAAAGAAATCTGATTTGCCTTTGACTTCAAGTGCTTCTTTCATAGGCTGGATGAACTTTAACCATGGAAGTCCCCTTTGATAGTCAAAATAACTCCTGCACCAATACTTCATCCAATCAAGACATTTTTTTCCCTGCAGAGAGTCATGGTAATTTACAACCAATCAGTATTGTTGGAGGACTGTGGCTAAAAAAAGTTGTGGTTAGAGCTCTGGCTCCTCCTGTCTACATGTCAAAATATAGTTTTACATGATACCAAACCCCAGTGCTGTCATGGCATCTGTGGTATTGACAGGTGTTTGCTGGATGTGTGCTCCTTTATCAATTCATTTTTCTTTCCTTTAAAATTGTCCTTCATCCTGATAAAAGTGAATAAAGTGTTTGCTTATGTGCACATGTGCATGGTTTGAAAACCCTGATTTAGATGTCACTGCTAATATTTCTTGCTAGAGCATCCTCGAATCCTCTTACAAATCATCTGCTTACCGTCTGGCAAAATAACCAACTAATTGAGCTAATCAACGACCTGTTCAGCATCAGGTGGGAAATGAATGTGTGTCTGTATTACCAGAAGCTGGTCCTCATTTGTGTGCGCTGCCATGCTCATAAACTGTAACATCATTGATGACACTCTGCTCGTCTCATTGGCTACCAGAGCACTTCATTCAGAGGCTGTCCAACCAAGAATCTTGAATATTAAACATGTTTACAAGGCTCCAGTGCTGTCAGTAAATAGTCATAGTGGTACTTTATACATGATAATTACTTGGTCATATAGTTGGTTATGTCCCCTGATCACTGGGAAAACAAAAGTAAGGCTTAAAACTTTTTAGCAGGGTGACACAAAGGAACAGGTTGTCCATGTAAACACTTAACTTTATAGTCATAACACACTGTTGTTTTGTGGTTTTGACCAATTCGAGTCAAGTCATCAACACAGCAGGGTAATAAGTGACAATTAATCCTGAAAATGTTACTCTGACTTAAATTAGTCTGGCACAGTAACTAAAGCTTCTGAAACCAAACTCTGAGCATCTGTGTCAGTCGTAATTGAAGTCATCCCTTGTCAGGACACCACCCCCAGATTTATTTAGGCCATTCAGATTTCACTTATTTCTGTATCCAGTGTTACCAAATGGTCCCGGTGATTGCCCAACCCTAGGGATGAAGCCTGTGGCATCTAAACAGCAGCTGAGTCAGAAATGAGCAAATGGGTATTATTTTCAGGGTGTAATAGGCACCAGTGCATGGAGTTCCCTCAACACAGCAGCTCTGACCGCAGATATGCTCCTGGAGGGCAGAGTCTGGAGGATGAGATAGATTAATAGGGCAGATATGAGACATCAACACTGACAAAGTGACTTTATGCAGGACAACAAGCTCCTTGTGGAACATTCAAAGTTTTTATTGCTCATAGAGGTTTATCATAAAACTTTTTACCACTAACCACAGAACAAAAACAACTGAATCTGCTCCCCACAAAACACACCTTAATTGCTTGAAAACACCTTTGGTGTTAGGGTTTTAACTGATCTGGAGCTGAAACTGTCTTTTCTTTTCTTTTTTCTTTTTTTTTTTGCTTAAGAAAGAAAAACTTCTGAAGGATCCACCAAATAAAAGAAAAGAAAAGAAAAGAAAAGAAAAGAAAAGAAAAGAAAAGAAAAGAAAGAAAAGAGGTATTTTGTTTATACAATCAGACAACTTGATTCACATGTATTTGTTGTTTCCCCTGATGTTTTATTTCAGAAATGTCCCTATTATTTGAACTTAAAACAAATCATTTTTCTTTTTGGGGAAAGTATTTTCTGACTTTTGTGAAAGTGTGGTTAAAGAAAGCTTAAAGTGGTGAATGTTTTTTTTTTCCTCTTAAAGAACTATACTATCCCTCTCGTACCCACCAAAAAAGCTCTTAGTGACTTGCAGCTCCAAAAAAATCCCTGTTTTTCTCAAGCTGGTGCTTGAAAAAAAAAAATAGTAATAATAATTCATGGTCTGTCTGAAACGTTTCATTTTAGCTGCACTTTCTTTAAGGCTTCCTGCTTCACCAACCCTCTTCCCTCTGATTGGCCAGCTCTCTAGAGGCATGTCAGGTCAAAGCTATAAGGCAGAGCTTGGCGTTTGAGGCCCGCCCCTCCATTGTGTCACCAGTTAGGGGATCTTTATCCGATGACCTCATCATGTTAGCAAGTTCTTAAGAAGATCTCGTCCTATTTTCAAAATGCACACTTTTAAAGGCAGTATTTAGACAGATTCAGGGCTTTCTACAAGGTAAGAATATGATGTGATTTTAATATTTGCAAGTATGAAAATCTAGTGTTGTTACTGTTAAATTATGATCAAATGTGGAAAAGCAGAATAACAGTATCATGTGAATTTTATAGTGCAGAATCAAACTTCAAAAGCAGAACAATGATAGGGGTCCCACTAATCCGGTCAGTTAATTGGGTATGGCACTGACCTCATTGCACAGGACTGTCACATGACTGGCATTTTTCTCAGGCATTGCATATAGCACTTTGGCACTTAGATCATTATTAGCCCTCGACTCCCTTCCTCCCTCCCTCACTCCATCTGTCTTTAACCTTGAACCGTGGATCAGCACTGATCCCTCTGAAGCTGCTGTTTGGTGTCTGCAAGCTTTTCCTCACCACACTGCCTCTGACATCCCGTTACTACACCCGCTCCACCTGTTTATGCTGAGCAGTTGGAATTCTTGTGGACATGTATCCATCCATGAGAGCACACACCCAAAGACACATGCAACCCCCCCACACACACATACACACACACACACACACACACACACACACACACACACACACACACACACACACACACACACACACACACACATGCCACTGAATTGATGCCCCTATGTCTGTTTTAACTTCAGCATCTGCTTTTACTATGTGTGGCTGCAACTTCACACTTTGTCCTGACAACATCAACTCCTTGCAACTCCAGAATGATTTGGGTTTATAAAGCAGAGTTGAATACTCTGGTGTTTGTCCTGACAATCCATATGAACACTGAGGGCTCTAGTTTCGTGGCGCAGCGCATGGGGCGCAAGCCTGGCGCACCCTGCGCAGTGCTAATTACCTGCAGCGCACCGTTGTGCACTGCCAATTTGACAATTTGGTAGACCGTCTGCGCAGAGATGGGTGTGACGGCGCACCAGGGGGAGTTGTCGGCATATTCATGTTGGCGCAGTGACAATTTTGTGCCAAAAACAGTGCAGAAAGTGCGCTGAAAGCTCGTTAGCTCCAACCTGGTTTATTCTCGGCGCAAAGCGGAGCGCACCCTCCGCAGCTGTAATTTGGTGACAGGCGCACATGTGTGCACATGTCAACAAAGTCTCAGAGGCGGGTTTCCAGAGTGTCAGGCACATTTTAATGCAATAAACAATCACAGCAATGGCTATTTAATGTAACCGTCTGAACCAGCATATACATTTGTATCTATATTAACTGTCCCGTCACATCTGATGTCAGATTAAAGCCGTTTGTCATAATGGAAAGTTAACCTGATGGCAGCTGGAAGTTTGATGCACATCTTACGATTAAACAATAAACAGCCTTAACATCTGATACTGAGTGTATCTGGTTCTCTCATTTCATTTTATTCAAAGAAAAGAGGGAGAGAAAAGACGAAGAAAAAAAGAGACAAAATAAATTTGTGTCACTCAGGATTTACCCGTGATTTCCCATATTTCTCCCAATGTCTCTATCTGCACACACTTTATAGGGTTGCATGATTTATAACTCATTACTTTAGCACTATATTTTTGCAGCAGTGTGGTGCACACAAATATGGCAGGTGCTGTTGTTCAAAATTTTGCACAATTTTTATCACACTTAATCTACAAAGAAGGAATCACATTGTCACAAAATTGAATGAAAGTGGAAGAGTTCAAACTTTCTTGTTCTGTGTACATATACTTATAGATCATATCCTTTCATATATCATATTCAGTTCACCTAAAACAACTTTGCACAGCCTTTAAATGGATCTTGACTGAATAATCTGCAAAAAGTAAGCAGTAGTTAATTTTTTATTTTATTTTATTTTTTGCCAGAAGTGACCATACAGACCAGTTCAGCAAGTCTCATGCTGTTGTTTTTAGAGATCACAGACAGATTCAGGGATTTCCACGACATATGATTTACTTTTGTAAAATCTGCTCAACTTCAGTAAGAACATCCAGCCACTTTATATCTATGTTTAAAATATGGGAAAGCAGAATACCCTCTGTTTAAGCTTTGACATGAAAGAGCATCTAGCAAACATGGGGATTACTGAATGTAAAAACACATCATCTTATAACATCACTATAAAAAAATCACTAGATTTTGATTTTGAAATATGCCTGTGAAGATACCAATGTATCTGCAACTTTTAAGAAGTCACATGCATGTGAACTTTTTGACCATGCAAGCTTAATGTTAAGTACAACTGAAATTTTAGGAGAATAAAGAATAAACCAAGGTAGTTTGCTGAAAATGGGTTTCTCTGAGATCAAGATTCCCACCCTATTGTTTGGTTTTGTCTTTGAGCAAATGATCTGTCCATTATTTCTGTCCACAGCTGGACTCTCCTTCATTAAACCGCTTTGTGTTATTAGTGAGAGGAACTAAGTTTGAAGTGTGAAGGAGATTACAGAAGGATTAGAGATTGTTTATCATCTGAGGTGACAGTCAGAAATAACTTGTAAAGGGTGAAGCTGAGAATGTGTGTGTGTGTGTGTGTGTGTGTGTGTGTGTGTGTGTGTGTGTGTGTGTGTGTGTGTGTGTGTGTGTGTGTGTGTGTGTGTGTGTGTGTGTGTGTCTGGTTTCAGCAGGTGCTGGGTCCCTGCACTTGACCTTTGCCCCCACTTTTATTAGGATGATCACATGAGCACACGTGAAGCCACACAGACACACAGAGTTACCCAGTGACCTTGGCCAATGAATCTTCCTGATGAGCAACTTTTATGAGTGTCCATATATGCTGATGTATCCTTTCTTAATCTCATCACATCTCCACTCTCCTAAATACCCTCATTACTTTTATCAGGCTCTCTGTGACTATTAATACACAGAGAGATGCCTCACTCTTTAACTCTATTAGCACTCACAGGAAGTGTTTATTTGGGGGAGGGGGTCGGGTAAGGGAACTGAGCAACAGCTTGTACCCCTCGGACTCGTGCCACAACATCCAAGCTGACCTCATTCTTACACGGTCATAAAGTAGAGCATCATAACAACCTATGTCATCCTCACACAGTCTGTTCTTTCTAAAGAAAACCAAAGTGCAAAAAGAAAAAGATGAAAGAAAACACTTTTCAACATGAGGATGCCTTGTGTGGCATTATGGGTAGAATCAATGGAGCCAATTTAAGGGCAGTCATCTTTGCATTGCTGAGCCAAACAGCGTCGACTCGACTCGAGAAATCTGACAGTTTGATCCTTTTCCCTGTGTCAGTGTCCTTGGGTAAACATTGAATTGTAATCACTTCTGATGGTTGCTAGGAGACTTAAATTTGAGAGTGTTCTCCGAATTGTCCAAAACTTTATGAAGCATTTTGGACACAAGTTTAAAATTCAATTCAGGCATCTGCCTTGACTGAGGGCCTGCTCACCTTCAGGAGACAACCTGCACTCACCATTCACTTTCCTGCCTCTAACTGACTGATTCTGACTGACTTATAACTTAAAACATGAACAGCCCTAGACAAAGTGTGGCTTTGTAATGACTTTACCGATTCAGAAATTCAGGCTCACTGGTGGACTGAGCTAGTCAAGTTAGGTAAGTTCTCAGAATGCCAAAGGCTGGGACATGGGGTCTTTAGCAGAGTCGTTAACATACTTTCTTGGGTCGTTAAGCTTGTCTATTGGTCATTCAGGTCACATGACCCTGCTGTGAGTGTGGCCTTACACGTTAAAGGTAACATTAGACCAAGTAAACAGGACTTATGAAAGAATATTTATGGTGACATGTCTGCCCTCATTTAGCTTGCACTTTTTTTCAGATTTTTCTAATTGTCATGCCTCTCGTACCAAATTTTTTCAATTACTTCTGTACTGTCAATAGTATTTTTGCTACAGTACGTGGTCAAATTTACTAAAAACAAACATTATCTTAGGACTTCCATACATTGACCATCCATACTATGCCCAGGCATGCTTCAACCCAAGCTTAAGCACAGTCAAGCACAGTACACTTACGCTCCTGTCTTCTTTCCTTGGCTTTGGCACTCTTTGGAGAGGTGTGCTTTAGCCGTGTATGAGCAGTTCATGCACAAACACATCTACACAACGAGGATATGATGTATAATCCATGATAGTGATTGAAAAAGCAGTTCTTTTAAGTATACTGAATCATTATCATCAACTCAGTCAAGTGACCGTTTAAATTAATTCACCGAACAATTCATGATGTGTTCACTACTCTCTGCAGTTCTGCCTGTGAATCAGAAATTTTTCCTTCATTCATTTTCCAAACCGCTTACCCTGTTCAGAGTCACGGGTGGCTTGAGCCTATCCCAGCCGTCATTGGGCGAGAAGCGGGGTACACCTTGGACTGGCCGCCAGTCAATCACGGGACTGACCATTCACTCACACACTTACACCTACGGACAATTTAGAATGGCCAATTAACCTGATGAGCATAGTTTTGGACTGTGGGGGGAAGCCTAAGGACCCGGTGAGAACCCACTCATGCACGGGGGAGGACATGCAAACTCCACACAGAAAGGCCCGCCGGCAAAGCTGGGGATGGAACCAGTGACCCTCTTGTTGTGAGGCTGCAGAGCTTAGCATTGCACCACCGTGCAGCCCTAAATCAGTAACCAATACGCTGAAACACAGCCGAACATTTAGCTCTGCTTGCGTTGATACTAAGAATGGACAATGTTGAATGATAAGCTACTGATTGCAAACTGAAAGTTGGTAAGTTAAGTATGTTCAGTAGACACACCTTTCACTGTCTGTCTGACTGATTGGAGGAGAGAGATTTAGGGGCAGAGCAGCCATTCTTACCTTCAGCTCATGTTTGAAGTTTTTCCAATGAAGAATGGTTTATATAGTTTTCAACATTCCTTCTGTTTGTCATTCAGCACAAATTTCATCAAGGCGGCAAAAATTCACTGTCCAAACTGAGAAATTTGAGGTTTAAAGCTTGATTTTTTTTCAACTTGGACTTTTTTGAAGTTGTCTGCACTTATTGTAAGTCATTTTAGAGATCTTAAATATTTTTCCTATTCATTTTGGGAGTTCTATACCTTGATTTGGAGAGGGCGTGACATTGGACAGAAACCAGGAGCATATAAATGACAAGCAGGAAAGTGGCCTCAAGCTAGAAATTGGGGATGCCCACTAAATGGTCAGGGCGCTTAACCAGCAGGCCTGACCTACAGCCTGCTTCACAGTGTTCTGCAAAAAATACCTGAATTGGTTTAAACTCCAGTTTTCTTGCTGCACAGATGAACCATAAATTCAGAGACACTGTTAAGCTTGGTGAAATAAAGGGAAGCTGCAGATTCAGCTGTTTAATTCCCTGTTGGTCCATAACCACCAGATTAGCCTTCACATATTTCATAATTTCATTTTTTAATGTAATAAGTAAATGACTGGTGCTGAAAGGAAAATATCTGGGTTGTAGCTCTAATTTATCATAAATCCCTTTGCCTTTCTCCTTGTCCTGTTTTTGTCTTGTATTGAAGATTTAAGAAGTGTAGAAAAGCTGACTCATGAGTTACTCTCTGACATTGCAGCCCCTCAGTGTCATTCAACCCACTGATGAAGGTGTTATTAAGCGTGAGTCATGATTTAAGACGGAGTGTTTTAATCCCAAAACTGACGGCCTCCATATTCCCCAAAGGTTTCTCACGCATCTAATAAGGTAATGTTGCTTGGCAACAAATGCCTTATTTTCCAGTAAACCATTTTTTGCCTGGTACTGCTTAGCAACAAACTTTATTTCCAGGAGTTATTGTCCAGAGGGAACACCTCAGGTCCTGGAGCAGCTTTGTGCATCAGCAGAGTCATGCTATTGTAGTGATTTGCCAAGGTTGTGCTGGATTTATTACCCATAAGACTGTGAGCACTGTTAAATTTTATCTTCCTCCAAACATTTATGTTCCCTTTAGGCCCTAATAAGTTAAACAGAACACATTTCCAACATGATTTGACTGAAACAGGAGGCCAATTTAGCCCTGCCTCTGTTGGTCTTAAATGCCTGAGAATAGGCCTCAAAAAAGAAAAAAAGGGAGGATGAACTGGATAAGCATTGGCTTTTGATCCTTACTGATACCTAGAAGTTGTAATGTGTCTCTGTGTTGATACCTCCTAATCACTATATAGCCAGATGACACACATGTAAGACCTGCTAATCACTAAAGCCTAGCTGCTGCTATAGGTTGTTTTGATGTTGTCAACATTTTAACCCCCAGAAACTAAAAATCTCGTCGTTTAGTCTCCATAAATCATTGAGTTTCACTGAGAGAGGACTTGTGATAATAATATAAAGCCCCCTAATAAAAGTGTACAAGCCCAGTGGCTTCTTTACCACCAATCACACCCGTCTTAATAATAACATGTTATGTTTGCAAATCAAGCGGCAACCCCTGGTTTAAAAATATGAGACAACGTGGAGTTGCTAAAATCTGCTGTTTCTCAAGCGTCTGCTTGAGGCTGTCTCCGAAGGTACTGGAAGTCACATAAACACTAAGCCAATATGAAGACCCACTACATTTGAACTCAAAACACCTCTTAAAAACACAATGGGTGATGTCTCAGAGACAATTTCCAAGTTTTGTCGTCCCAAGCTGCACCTGCATTTTTAATTTTACTTCAATCTATCAAAACTATCGATAAATTTGAGATTTTTTTTAATTGTTTTTGTTCTTATATCTTGTAAAACTTTCCTTCTTGCCTTTTCTTTTTAAGTATTTTGTATTCTTTTCCTTTAAGGTTGTATTGTAAACACATAATACTATCAAAAGCCTGACCCATTTACCTTTTTCAATTAACAGAAACCAGAACTTCTCATTAGTTTGGTTTTCTTTGGTCAGTCTGGTAGTTTGGTACACTTCCTGAATTGGAACTTAATGTTTGCAGTGTGTATACGTTATGGAAAATAAAATCATCAAATAAAATCACAGTTACCTATGAAACTATGCATTCACTATACAGGGCTACTCATCATATATGCTTAAAGTGTGACAGGACGGTTTAGAGACCCAGGCACAGAACAACAAACAGACTAATAAACAGTTTGTTTAACAACAAAAGATCAGAGTAATTTGCACTGGCAGTAGACATGGAAAGGGAGAAGGCAGGGCAAACCAACCAGTACTCTCTAAGGAGATAAACTGCCAGATGGGATAAAAACTACAACTTAAAGTCTATATAAGACAAAAAAGGCCTAGACCAACTCTAACCCAAGGCAGCTAGAAATCTACGGAGCACACCACTAACCCTGGACTTGAGTGAAAGACCTGGGGTCTGTGCCGGGAAGCTCGATGTTCTCTTTTTAGGGTAAATTCAGGTTTAACCTTGTATTTTTCATCCTCTGAAGCTGGTTCACTTCTCACCAGAATAAATCAACATGAATAATTATGTTAAACCACTAACTTGCAGAAACAGGTCAAGTTCTAGATAAGAGATCAACAAGTATAAAATCACCACCTCCTGACCAGTCTGTTCTCTTGGAAAATGGCCGGCCCATTTCTAGGGTTAGGGTTAGGGCTTGTTTAGTTGGGGTTAAGTCAGTTAAGGTAATGGTTTTAACTTGTTAAGGTTAGGGTTTTCTAGCTTAGGGCAAGGGTTTCTTAAGTTATGGCTAGAGTCAAGGCTTTTTAAGTTAGGGTTAGGGTAAACTAGGTTATGGTTTGGGTAAATGTTTTTTTTTGTTCGGGTGAGAGTAAGGCTTTGCTAGGTCAGGGTGAGGATTTCTTAAGTCAAGGTAAGGATTAGGTAGGGTCAGGTAGGGTTAGGGTTACTACAGGTAAGGGTTATGGTTCGTTTTGTTCGAGGAGTTCTCAGGAGAGAACAAGTTAATAGTGATAGATGTAATCCTTGATGTCCTCGATGACATCCTGTCCAAAAGATACAGACTTTAATTGGATGGACTGCACAACCTTTGTCATTTGATGAAGCTATATGTTGAAAATTAAGGCATCACAGTTGGGATTACCTAAAATTATTAAGTTTTAAATACTAAATGCTTCAAATATTAAATACTTTTAATACTATCACACATATCATAACTGCAGAGACATGAATTTGTGGGATGCACAGCTACTTGTTCCATCACATCGAGGAACTAATATTCCACAAAACTTGCTCACATGTGGGTCTGAGGGGCAAATGAGCTCAATAGAAAATATAAATGAAAGGAAGGGCACTGAGGAAGCGCTCTGCCCCAGATGTTTGTGCCATAATAGAGTAAAACTGAGTGATCAGAGTGCTTTTTGTTCATATTGTCCAATGAGCAATTTCAATCAGCAATTTTCTGCTAGCATTCCCTCTTGGTTTTTGGCCTGGATGGCATGTTAAATTCTTGGTATTTTTAAAAGTCAGGTCTGCAGGAATTTTTGTTACTTGTTATTAAACAGAACATTCAACCTGGGCTCCTTCCCCTTGGATCAGTGCCGGTGGCAACGCAAACCTACTGCCTCCAACCTTAGCGACATAAACACACTCACTAGCCCAGTAACCACCTGCAGCATCATGTTTCTACGTGGGAGTCACTCGAGAGCCATGCACCTGACTTTGCATGTTAGCACAAGCTAATCACTGGGTTATCTGACACATATCTGGTTGGCAGAAAGCCAGCTTGAATTGCTCTTCGCCCAGTGCTGCTCTCCAAGTCCATGAAAAGTTGAGCCAAGCTTCACCCTCATTTAGTAAAAAGCTTTATTTGTTTGGGGTTTCATTTCACTTTTGTCGTGTTTTTCTTTCGCTGCACCATGCTATCGTAGCCACTCAGGATAGCTTCTTCCACTTGCTAATCAACATGCTGTGACTGGCTGATGCAACCATGCTTACTCTCCACCCAGAAACATCCCAATACAACCAGAATTTGAACATACAGGCAGAAGAGAGGGTTTGAGGTGGACACAGACACACATAGAGGCTCGTAGAGACGATAAAAGCAGAAATGTTCCAGTAAAGGTTGACATTTATTTTTTTTTAGGAAAATCCTGCAGACTCTACCTTTAAAGAACAACTGCCAGTTCCTCTAGGGTAGAGTTGGCTGCTCTGCAGGGTTTCTCGTATTTCTGTCTTCGTGATTGGTCAGATTGGTCAGACGCTGCAAGCAACACCCTTTTTATGGCAGTCTGCACTGATCAAGAGTAGTAGACTCTAGGTTCATTTACTGAGTTGATATTCAGTCTGGTAGAACCACCATCAGAATTTTCATCCCAAGTAACAAAAACATCTCGGATGTTCATGCTGTGTGACAATTTATGCTAACAAGGCTAACAGGAGGCTAACCAACGCGACTAAATTCATAACTACTACAAAAACCTACACTCACAACAAAATAACCTGACAGAGAGAGTTGGGGGGGAAGCAGTGAACCTTGGCTGACAGTCCTGTATAGGGGAGAGTTTGAGGGGAGGCAGGCTGAGGAGGTGTGCAGCGTGGCTGGAGTGATCTCACAGTTGTTGCAAGGTCAGGCAAAGATGCAGACAGTGCAGACACGGTTTGTCAGGAGCTGTGGTTTTACAATGGTCCAGAGCTGAGTTGTGGTCACAGTCAGGCTTTATGACAAAGGCTGATGAGTCTCTGGTGATTAGCAGGTACCAGCACCTGCCTGCACACACCTTACCTACACCCACCTGGGGGAAAAAAAGTAAAGGAAAAGGGAGAGTGAAGCTGCCACCAAGTAGAGCGGGAGAGGAAGGGCATGACACAAAGTCCCTATAAGAATGAGACAGAGCGCTATCGCTTTTAACATGCTTCATGTCACTTCTTTATCTCATCCCATCACTGCTGTCGTTTTCCGTTCTGTCTGTCTGTTCTGAGGAACGTGGCGGCAGTCTGACAAATCACCTTTAAATTTCATCCCTGTCACAGTTACAGCTCTCTCAGACAGATGAATAGGGGACAGTCAGGGGGCTGCAGGGCCCGTAGGCTCTTGTCAGAAAGCTAACAGTGTAATGAATTACAACCGGATGGTTTGTCTCTGTGAGTGAAGGATTGTCTTCATATGATGACACACTCGTAAACAGTGCTGAGGTGCACTGCGATCGATCTCTTGGATGCAGTGCCCCCTCCAACCCCCTGAATGAGGATACTGGGTGAGGGGGGATTTACGTGCCTAATAATAGAGTAAACTAGATTTATTTCCAGAGAAGGAATTCGGCACGGGTCCTATTTATAATTACTGAATCCCATGATGCATCCCGAGGGGTTTAACACTGAACCAGTCTAAGACTAACACCATGCTGCTGACCAGGCTGCACAGACTCTCGGTACACACACACACCACCATTTAAAGATAGTGTCATCTTCACACTCCCCTTCAGTCGCTGACAAATATGAGCGAGGGATAGAAGGGGTGTGTTTGAGAGGAGGGAGAGGCCACTAAAATAGGCACAAGGGACTTTATTTTGGTGATGGGTACTATTTTTATTTAGTCCCACTCAATGTGCCAAGTGCTCATGCATGCAAAAAACATGATATTGATGCACTTGATGCAGCTGTGAGGCTGTCAGCAGAGAAATCACAGACTTCATCACAGAACAAAAATAAATGAATGAAAAGTTGTCCCTTCTCATGCTGCTCAGGATCAGTGATGGTGCTGGTGGAGAATGGGGGAAACAGGGGACACTTGCAACTTGATACATTTAAAACTGCCATACAGTTTGAACTCAGCCAAGTTTTAATGGTTAAAAAGAAGTTGTCTTATTCTTTATGAGTTGATGAACATTTCAAAAATAACGTTTGCACAGAATTTCTACTCCAGCAGAAGTGCAGTTCAGTCCCTCTTTATTTTAATTCTACACAGGTTTACAGCAATTCATCACCTTGTGAAGTTTTATTTGTAATAGACTTTTCTCAATCATAATGGAACACTACAAGTAACTCAACTTAACACATGGTGAGTAAGACACGAAAAGGACAAAACCAAGTTTCAACCTGCAGATTTAGCTTCAGCAATCCATGCAAAAATACTGGGTATACTTTAATACATAAAAAAAACAATTTATGCAGTAGATGTTGCAGAAGATTGAGATTTGAGTCTCTTTTTACTCAGTTAAATGAGATTAACTGTTTTTTTTTTTTTTTTGCTTAAACTCTGGTGTGGCCTCATAGCTTCAGTGTTATCCTGGTCTGGTGCATTGCCTTTAGTCCATATATCCAGGACACACTTGGAAAAGTCAGTGAGACGCTCAAGTTACCTCATCTGTTACTGGTAGAAAGCTGCTTGCTAACTGTGGCAGTCCATGTTGAAGTGGTGATTATTAGCTGTTGGGCTGCAGGTATTTTTGACACCCCCAGTGATCCCACTGGAGCAGAATCAATGACTGTGTTTCCCCATAGAAAGAGCATGAGGTACAGCACTGGATCTTCATTAGTGACTTAACTTCTGTCTGATGGGATTTCAGAATCAACTGATATTAAGCAGTAACCTCCTGCCATAAGGAAGTGATAAATAAAGAAATAACTCAGCAGTTTGCAAGATATTAAGATTATAATTTTGTCCATTCAGGGGCACAACTCACCTGGCAGACAAATAGGAACACTGTGAGTTAAGTTCCTTTGATAATTAACTTGGAGAGAAACAGTGAACACCCTTGTAAGTCCTCAGGTAATGGGGACTCAAACTAGACTAGACTTGAATTCTTCTTTGGTGACTTAGACTCGTCTTGGACTTGAAAACTGGAACCTTAAGACTTGACTGGGAATCTTGGTTTGCTGACTCAATAGGTGCTTTTCAGCAGCAGGAAACTTCCCCAGGAATGAGACCTTTTGACTGGGACTGTTTCTGTTTATCAGAGTGCCTACAGTGTTTTTATTTTACCCACAGCCCACAATAACGATTGATTGATAACTCATACTAATGAAATGATTGTCTCCTTTGAGCTTGGTAGCATGAATGCATCTCTGTCAAAGGCTATGCTCACACTGCAGTTAAAAGTGACCTGAATCTAATTGTTTCACTCGAACGTGACCCACATTTAATTTGTTTTTGGCAGTCTGAACAACACAAGTCACATCAAATCTGGCATTTTCGAATAAGATTCAGTAAAATTTGTAATATTGTTGTACTGAATCTGATATGTCTCGTATTTTTCTTCAATGTGACTCAGATCTGCACAACCAGGTTGCGTCCAATTCAACTTTGACCTCTTTGACCTCGTTCTGGAGCAGAACCCAAGCTCGGTGACCACAGACATAGAAGAAAGAAGAGATGGAGATGGTAGGGGTGGAGAGGAGCACACAGAGAAAAGCGAAAGTGAAACTAAAGTATGTATTCATGGATTTTGAGGAGAGCTGAGAGATAATCAGGCAGGGATCATACGGGCAGCAAAGCAAGCCCAAATAAGCAACTCCACTTGGGAAAACAAGCCCCCAAAACCCAGAGCTGTTTCCATATCTCAAGTTCTGATGTTGTTAATGTTCAATTGGGCCACTTTAGTAGCATGGGCTGTTCACAACACAGTCTGCAGACAGACCACATGTACAAATGTAATGTTAACAAACAAACAAAAATGTGTTTTGAGCAGCAAATCAGGGTTGAGCATTGATGCATGGCCCTGTTGGCTATGGCTGCCTTTTGTAGCAGCTCTCTCTTTTTTGTCTGTTTCTTGTCACTTTTTTCGTCTCTTTTTCGGAATCTTTGTATTTGGAGAGGATCGTCACTTTGTATGGTTCATTTGTTGGTCATGGACACCAAACCTTTTGTGGCTTCAGCGATATTTTTACTACTTTTTCTCCTTTGTTTGTCTGGAGATCCTAAATGTAACCATGGCCACTTTGTTTACATGTGAACTAAATTGTTAGCAGCCTGTGGCATGTCAATGCTAACTTGTTTAAGGCCTGATGTCTTCCCACAAGGTGAGGAAAAGGAGGTGAGGACAACGTGCTGGTTCTCAGGTGTGAGCTAAGAAGTGAAGACATCAACCTGTCCTTCCATCCATCGTTATTGGGAATGTAAGATCTATCTCCAATAAGATGGATGAGCTAGCCATGCTAACCTAGCAACAGAGGCAATACCAGAGGGCAGAGTATCATCATGCTATTCACAGACATGGCTAACGGAGCTAACATTGCACATACATTGCAATGAAGTTCTTTAGGTATATTTTAGGCTCTTTGAAACTGTATTTGGTATTGAATGATGTCATAAACAATAGAGTCGGGTTCTTCTAGTGTGAAGAGAGAGAGAGAGGGGAAAATGAACTGGCAGATTTACTCAGCTTTGAGTGGATATGATTCACAGACAACAGAGTTACTGATTATATCATGATAGCATGGCACAAAACAAACCTTTTAGATGGACATCTCAAAGCTACTTAACTTTTTTTTTTTTAACTGGTTATAAAAAACTTAATTAGCTTTCCCGTGACTCACAAATGAAAACAAAACCACCAGCAACAAGGTTTTTATTTCAGTGTATTTTTTATGCCTGTCACCACCGCCACAGGGTAGGTGTCAGTGAAGGCTGTGGTGACAGCACACTGGTCACTGTAATGTCCTTGGTCATTATTTCTGGTAGAGTCAGGACAGTGGGTGCAGTTTGACACACCTGGCCTTCCCTGCTTTTTTTTTTTCACTTGAGCGAGACACTGAACTTTTTTTTTTTTTCTGGCACAGCAAACACATCTTCCGCTGGATAGTTAAAGTGGTGTACAGCAAGTCTGAAGGTCTACGTTTAAAACAGTTTCCCCCCTTTGCAGTCTATTTTGGTCCCAAGGTCAGCTGTAAAAATAGCGTCCCGCTATAAATTCACTTTCAGAAGAACTCAAGGGTCAGACAACATGACTGCAAACATCTGAGTGATCCTTTGGTTTTGGTGTGTAAGGATTTCAGGAAGAGCATATACAGACTACTGCCGTTTTGCATTCACTTTACATTTCACCCTGCTGTGATCTTCACTGTGTTATAAGTCATGTTGAACAGAATGCAAAACTTGAATGTGGAGCCGCATATTTCAGGCATCGCAGCCTTGAAGAAGACAAAATCAAGAAGTACACTATGTCCACTCAGCAGCTTTACTTCTCACTTTTTTGGGGTTGCTTTAATGTCAGATCTTTATGCAAAGGGCAGGATAGGTGACATGCAACGTAGAAAATTGTACCAGTGGAGGCATTACCAGTCTGTTCCGTCCCCAGTAGGAATGCAATTCAAGAAAATTGGCTCCAACTCTTCCTCCTCATCTTTCCTCTACTTAAAGCTTCTGTCAATAATTTCCTGCTTGTGTAAATTTTGGCACTCCCTGAGAACAAAGTATAACTTGTCTCCACTGATCTTATTACCTCCGCCAAGGAGGTTATGTTTCTGGGAGAGTTTGTCTGTTTGTTTGTCTTTGAAAAACATAACTCAAAAACAGATCTTGATGAAATTTTCAGGAAATGTTCAAAAAGGGATAAGGAAGGGGTGATTAAAGTTTTTTTTTTTCTTATTGTGAGATAAATGGTCAGATTGCTTTGCAAAAGAATCCAAGACAAGGTCGCCACAATTTCTGACAGATGTAAAAGTGCGATCCAGATCCTGGCAATATTCTGGATACTAAGATCTAGAATATGAAATATGTACTGGGTCATCATAATTTTCAACACTGTCAGGTCACAAATTATTGCACAAACCTGCAACTAACACCAAATTGTAGCAGACAGTCTGCTGAAAGGGAGTATAACATTAAAGTAGGACTAAAGTGTTGGTGACAACCACAATTGGCAGAGGTCTTTGGTGTACTGTCAATTACATGTTCTGACACCTACCCCTTTTCAGAACGATATCAGAGTAGAAAAAAAAAGATAACATAGAAAGTGCCAGTCATGTTGCAGATAATCTGTTTACTTTTTAAGGTCATTAAGAGGCATCTCTGTAAATGTCATTTGGTTTCAATGCCAAATAAAAACTCATCACAGGAGCTTTAAGTATAATAAAATCACTGATACCTGTTTACACTCAGTTTTGTCTTTCTATTGCTTGAATGTGTGTTAGATGATATTGGACCTTTTTTTTTTTTTTTTAAGGGAATCAACTATGTTAACAAAGAGCAGTAAAACACTGTTTCATATTCCCTGTATTTCCCTGTATTTCCAGTGTTTTCAGAGTAGTTACCGTGAGTGGGCTTTAGATGGCCTTATATCTGTGTATGTCTTTAAACCCATATTGCAACACCATCAAACCCCTGTACATATGTTCTTACTGCATTACGCCTGACACCTTCACCGTCTGACATCTGATTTGTCAGCTCCGGCAGCTTGTGACTGTCTCTTCCCGTTAGGTGTTATCACTGTCAGAGCATGTACTTTACGTCGCTCTCAGATGTGAAATATAGCCTACTGTGTGACCACATTTACAAGCAGGGAGAGAAGCACCTGATATGACGTTACCCGCTGCCGTCTGTCACTCAGGAATCCTGCTGACCTTTGACCTTGATCTGTGATTGGCTGCAGTGCTGTGAGAGGTGCAGTAGTTGCAAGTGTGACTATTTATTTCTTACCACCATGAACCTGTCTCCTAACGGTGATATCACTGCATTTCTGTGGCCACATGCCCGGCATGACGGGACACTGCCAAAGATGGTCTATGTCTGAGAAGGTGATTCACCCTGTGGTTACTGAAAATGGTTTAACCAAAACATGCAATCTTAGGTCAGTAAGAATACATTCACAAAAAAAGAAGAAAAAAAGATCACATGGTAATGACGGTGGTGAAATAATTGAACAAGATCCTTACAGAAAACAAAATTCTACAAATCTGTAAATGAATCTGTGCGTACAGTGATGGTTTACACAACTAATCGACAATTTGTTTCCGTGTTGTTTAATTTTTACTTTTGTTGCACTTGCACGGTGGCTCTACAAGTTAAACTAGACACACACGGCACAAGGGTTACACGGCAACTTGAATGTTTATCTTTCTTTGAGAAAAAGTTGTTAAAATACTTTTCAAAATATGTCAGTCTGTCTATTTAGTCATGCTACATTATTCATATCCTTTATTATCCATATTGTTCATATATAGTCAGCTACTCTAAGAGACTTTTAGGGTTTTAATCACTTTGTTTTTGCCGTGTCATGTTATTCAGTATCACACTCACTAAAACATAAAGTCAGTTTGTGAGTCAGAGTGACCCCTCTTACTCCTAATCCGTCTTTGAACAGTGACAAAGTGAAGCCCAAACTGGGCATTGCTTATGGTGGGAGGGGCTGGGTGTGGAGGTGAGGTGGGGGTGATGTTGGTACCAGTGAGCGTGCCAAATGAGCACATGAGGGCAGTAATGTGATCTGACTTGAGTGACAGGGGCGGAGATATAAGAGGCCGATGCTCCAGCTGCAGACAGACAGAGAGACAAACAGAGAGACGCTGAACATCAGAGCAGAGGACCAGTGGACTTTACTCTACCTCCAGATACCTTCGGTGCTTTACACCTACACTACACCAAGAAGAAGAATGGGACTGCACAGTGTTGAGGAACTGGTAAGATCTGCTGAGAGAGACACATATGGGACAATGAGGGGTTAGATGGTTTTACAGTACATGACAAGTTAAATAAATGTTTCTGTCTTGAATGAACGAGCGTAAAGCAAACAGGATGTGTGACGGTATTTGACTTTCTCTTTGTTTTAACAGTGAAGGAATTAGTTGAAACCACAAATCTTCTCTTCATGGTGTTCTCAACAACAAGATTAGAAAATAAGACCTGGCAATGACTTTGCTGAAAAATGATGATGCTTTGATGAAGTTGTTCCAGACTTATTCTCCTCATGATCCAGTTTTTGAAACACAAGTACTGTTTTTCGTACCTTTGAAAACAAATACTGCTCGACTCCTTTCTTACATGGAAGACATGACTTTAGTTTCTTAAATTTCAATGGTTTTCTGAGGTGTTTAACTTGTACAGACTCCTTTGTCCCATATCCTTTAAAACTAATGCGCTAAGAAGAGGAGGCTGCCAAATATCAGCTTTGGTGCAGGTAGATGTAAGAGCCTAATGTTCCACAATCAATACTCATTACTGCCTTTTACTTTGTCTAACCATTGTGGGACTCTCTTCCAAAGTGGTTAAAGTTTGGTCACATGATGCAGTTTGAATGGCGACATGAACCATTCAGTAACATTTAAACAGAGAGTGAGGGGCTGAGCAGCGTGTGTTTTATTGTGTTGGAGCTGTGCTGTGTTTACATTCCTCTGAAAGCATTAGTGTTTGGCCGAGCAGCAGCCAAGAGAACCTGCAACAGTATGAAACCAAAGATCTCCTGCTGAGCTCACGTTAAGATCTAACTGTGGGAATCTGTTGACAGTTTGACCTTCTTCCTCAATGTTTTTTATTTTTTTTATCTTTATTGGCTTCCAATATCTTCTGAATGTGTATTGTAACTAAAATTCATTGATATTTCCTCTTAATGATACCAAGAAGTTTGCTTCCTTACAAAAACAGATATATATAATTTGATGTCTCGTGCTTTCTCTAACCCCCAGGTGTCCGGTAAGAGGGCAGAGGGCAAAGAGGCAGAAGACTTCCAAGGGGGCGCCTACGA
Organism: Halichoeres trimaculatus; assembly: GCF_033239565.1. NCBI lineage: Eukaryota > Metazoa > Chordata > Actinopteri > Labriformes > Labridae > Halichoeres > Halichoeres trimaculatus. The sequence continues at coordinate 13,604,184 of NW_027437186.1, read as the reverse complement.
GGCAGCAGTCAATCAAGAGAAACAGGATGACCGCAAGTCCCACAGAGAGCATGTGGGTGGGGGTCTGTCAGAGGAGAGTGACAGCGGCAGCGAACAGGAGGAAGTTAGCGTGGCTGCGCTCAATGTGAGAACAACAAAAAAAAACTCATCAGGACACACATAAAGAGAAAATTCACTTTTTAAAGGAACAGTCACACTGAAGCAATACAGTTAGAATCACTAACTAACTACTCTAACTGCTTTCTTTTAAGAATATTATTTATCATAGTGTAAGAAAATCAGATGAAGTCTTTTTTTATTGCTAGCTTATAACACTGGACATGGGACGATGTCAAGAATTGTTCAGCTCATTCAAATTATTCACAGATTCTCATGTTCACTGCAAAAACCGATATGTTTATGAAGTGTTGATGTCTAATTTGTCTTATCAGACTAGTTTGAGCCACATTCAACTGACATGTCCAGAAAATTGTCTCAGTTCAAGCTATCAAAGGACAAAAATGACCCCTGAAATCACCCCCCCAAAAAAAGAAAAAGAAAAAGAAAAAGAAAAAATCTGCCAATAAGGAAAGAAACAATAACTCACCAAGTTTCTTCAAACTAGAAAAATGTTTTGATACAAGAAACAAAACAAGTCAGTCTTGAAATATGACATATTTCTGGTCTTTTCAGATCAATGTGGTCCATATTAAGTCCTATAAGACAATGAACTTCATTTGTTTTTTCCATTAAATCTAGGCTTAGTTTCAGTGAAATCAACATGTGGTTTGATTACAACCCTGCAATTATCTGGACAGACACAGAGAGAATTCAATACATTTTACAACTGATGACTTCAACTTTAGTAAAATAATCAACACTCAATTATTTTCATTATTTTTTTATCTTACCTTTTAAAGCTACATCTTATCTTGTACTCTGTCAGTATATTTACCAAAAAGCACTATATTATCTGGATTTAACTGCTTGAGTCCCGTGATCATAATCAAGCTTCTCATCAGTGTGGAAATGTTCTCTTTTTTAAAAGTTCAGAGCATTTTAATCTCACAGCCTCTTTCTGTGGATTTTTTAAATTATTATTTATTTATTTATTTTATCTCAGGAGAAGGGATGAATGAAAGGTAAACAAATACAAATGTCACATTTAAGTACTATTTGCATGCTCAAGTTGAGCCATCATGGGTTTCAGGACAGGAAAAAAAACAGTTATGGTAAAATATTTTTCAGACAAGCTCAGAGCTTCCCTCAGCGGCCTCCTCTTAAAACACAAGTAAAAGGTTCATTGATCATCAAACTGTTCTTCAAAGGTAATATTTGTATATGGTCGAGTGGAGATGCCAATTATGAGTTTGTCTCCTGGTCCATGCTGCCTCCTAGTGGCCTTTTGAGAGAAAAAAATATCTTCATAACTACAGAGCTGGCTGAAACAGATTTAAACCTTACAGTTAATCATTTAACATCAAAGCCAAAGCATTAAAGCTTCACCATTAACAAAATGCAGCAAAAAAAAAAAATAGTTATACTGTGGATTAACATGCATGATATAAAAAACAATATTATTTCTCAGCTGATTCTGTTTGCCTTTTCAGGAGGAGCAGAAACTTCTCTTCTCAGCGTGTTTCCACTCTTACTGTTGTTTCTCTGTGCTGAAGCCGTCTATCTTGTTGCTCCCTGTCAGATGGACAAAAGCGGACGTCTGAAGCTAGAGACAGTTGATGACTTGTTCAACATCCTGCAGCTGAAGAAGAGGAGGAGGGAGAGGAGGGTCCCTGTCCACAAGAAACACCAGCCACAGCCTGAGATTGTGGTGAGATTATGTTGCTTTTTATCATTTGATAGAAAAGTACATCCTGTTGCTGTGGGAATATACTGATAGACCAATACAAAAACTGACAAGATGAGAAAAAGGCTAAGATCCTTAGCTAGCTAGTGGGAATGAATATGCCACCACTGTCATTTTCCTGGCTTAGTCACCTTGAGGCTCTCATAACAAAAAAGTCATGTGGAAGGAAAACATTTTCCCCCTGATCCCTAGTGAAGGTCCCAACCCCTACTTCGGAAAAGGTGATTTAATTAACATGTTAAAAAAAATTAGAGAGGAAAGAAACATAATTTATAAATCCCAAATGTCTTTTTCCCCATAATGATGCTGTTTTATTTTGTAGTTCTGAGGAAAAATAAGATTTTCAGTGCTCAGCAGAGCCCTCATGTGGCCACCTGTAGAAAACTGAGAAACAAAAAAAAATATCTTTTTATCAAACACAAGCAACTGTTGCAAGAAAAATTCTCATTGAAGTGCACCTGAAGAGACAATTTGCAATAAAAAAGAAAACAAAACAATAATAACAAAATCAAACACCACCACCAACAACAAAATACCTTGTTTTTGTATTACTTAAATGCACGTAATCACATGTTTATTTTCTCCTTTAAGTCCATGTAATAATTTCAATGTGAAGTGGCATGAGCCGTGTTCACTGGGAAGTTCAGAAAAATGCAAAATTTTAAGATATTAAAAGACACCCCCCCCCCCCCCCCCCCCCCCCCTGCAAAAAAAAAAATATATATATATTGCTCAACAAATATTTCAACTAGGGTACGAAAAGTCTAATTATCAATGTCTGGAAATAGGAATCTTGTTTTTTTACAAGATACTAGATAAGCCAACTTTTTGTTGATCCAGATTGGCAGTTATGTTTTCAAGGTCAATTCCTTATATAAGATTTTTTTCTTGACTTGTGAATGTAGCTCATACTAAGTCTAATAATTAGACTTTTTTTCACTAAAATAGAACAGAAATACTTTCTTAGATTTCATATTTACAGTGGTGATATCAACAAACATAACTGAGGGAAATAAATCAGACCTTGTTTCTGGTTTTGCTGTCAAACTCTGCATAAATAAACATCAAAACAGCAGCATTTTGTAGAAACACAGAACTGGACACAGTACATTTGTCATAAAATTTAAAACAACTCCAGCTACTCTGCTCCTTCTCCTCCACCTGTGGTTTATCATGTGCTGTGGATCATTTGCTTTTTTTTTCTATATTTACCTTCCAGCCAGAGTATGTGGATGAGCAGCTTTTTCTGACAGCAGCCATGGAGAACAAACTGCCTATTGTGGAAAAGTACCTGACTGATGGAGGAAACCCAAACGCAGCAGACCACGTGAGTGTCACACTGCACGGCTTGCTTCTGGAAAATTTTCATGGTCGCATTAAAGAATGTTCAAGGGCGTGAAATCCAAAACATCTCTCAAAACTTGAGCTGGGTCTATAGATAAGTAAAAAGCAAGAAAAACAGATTCATTTAAATTATTCTCCTGTAATCTAGTTCCAGAGAACGGCTCTGCACAAAGCTTCGTTCAAAGGACACGTGGACATCATGAAACAACTTCTGGAGGCTGGAGCAGCTGTTGAGAAAAAAGACAAGGTGATTGATGATTGTTTGTATTTCTGATTCAAAAACACAAACAACCAAATAAACAAATGAACACACCAATGTAAAGCTTGAATATGTCTAACAGCAGGGTTTGTGTTTCAGCTGGATGCCACTGCAGTGCACTGGGCCTGCAGAGGAGGCAGCCTGCCTGCCCTGCAGCTCCTCCTCGACCAGGGAGCCAAGCTCACCCTCAGAGACAAGGTGAGACACACACTAGATGTATTGGAGGGGGGTTACTTTGAGTCACCTGTCACTTCACGGAGCCCAAGGCAGATGTTGTGTTTTTCTTTTTCACATCAGTCAAAAATCAAACTGCTTTTTTCCCCTCAGCTGAACAGCACTCCTCTCCATGTGGCCGTGAGGACGGGTCACAGCGAGTGTGCTGAACATCTCATCCACTGTGGAGCAGATGTCAACGCTAAAGACAGAGTAAGCTTAAAGAGCCACAACCACCTCATACAATGGTGCAATATCTGCACACAAAACAATGTGTAAATTAAGAAAAGAGTCGTTTGGGTCCAAGTAGTTGCAACAGAGCTCAGCTGGCCTTTATCCAGTTTGAAGGAGCTGTCAGCCTTTTTTGTTTTGATCATAAATTTCAAGTATGATTAAAACATTTCTCTGATAATTGTCAAACCCTCACATATGCTGTTGATTACACAGTGAGAAAAACACTAATTGATCCCACTTGCCAAATGGAAATGAACTTATTGCTGAGTTTTTTAATTTCCTGTAGGATGGAGACACACCCATGCACGATGCTGTGAGAATTAACAGGTTCAAGATGATCAAGCTGCTCATGATGTATGGGGCCAGCCTCAACACCAAGAACTGTGTAAGTACAACAACAAAAAAAATGAGAGTATTCACAAAAAAATACAAGTTAAAGACTTTAAATTAGTCTAAAGCATGAATTAAACCGCTTCATTAGACCCTTGAAAACAGGTTCTTTAGATCATCTATGCTCATTCCTCCCATTATCAATAGCCAGATGTAGAATAGAATAGAATAGAATAGAATAGAATAGAATAGAATAGAATAGAATAGAACTTTATTGTCATTGTAACAAGTACAACAAAATTGAAGTCACAGCAGCAATCAAGAAAACAAAAGTAAGAAAGTGTATAGAAAGTGCAAAAAGGTCCATAAGAAAGTAGGTGATGACAGCTTGTCCATCATTGTCCAGTTCAGCCAGCCTCCACCTCCACAGGGTCCAGGACTGAGCTTCTTCAGTCATGCTCCATCTCTGTCTCCTGGATCCTGTCTGCTCACAGCAGGTGAAGCTCTTCCAACATGGCATTGGTGTCTGATGTTAGCTCCATTAGCCATGTCTGTGAATAGCATGATGCTACTCTGTCTTCTGGTATTCCCTCTGTTGCTGGGTTAGCACGGCTAGCTTGTCCATCTTATTACAGATAGATCTTACGTTCCCAATAATGAAGGATGGAAGGACAGGTCCATGTTGTCACTTCTTAGCTCACACCTGAGAACCAGCATGTTGGCCTCACTTCCTTCTCCTCACCTTGTGGGAAGACATCAGGCCTTACACCTGTTAGCATTGACATGCTACAGGCTGCTAACAGCTGAGTTCACATGTAAACAATGCAGCCATGGTTACATGTAGGATCTCCAGACAAACACAGGAGAAAAAGTAGCAAAAATATCAGTGAAGCCACAAAAAGTTTGGTGTCCATGACCAACAAATGAGCCATACAAAGTACTGATTCACTCCAAATACAAAGATTATGAAAAAGAGAAGAAGAAATTACAAGAAACGGACAAAGAAGAGAGAGCTGCTGCAAAAGGCAGCCGTAGCCAACAGGGCGGCGCCTAGCAATCAACCATATCTATCAGAATGCTACAATAGTAGTTAAAACCTTGTTAAAACCTTGCACCCTTTTTGTGTTTATTTCTCTCTTGCAGGATGGAAAAACACCAATGGAAACGCTGTATTCCTGGCAAAATGGAGCCAAGAGCCTCCTGTGCAACTTCAACCAGGAGAAACTAGAACAGTGAAAACGACACATTCCAGTCAGACGCAGAAATTCAACGCAAGATCCAGACCTTTTATCAGCAGGTTTTCACCTCTCTATTTGAAGTGAAGCAAAGCAGCACTTTCCATTCTTAGATTTCTATTATTACCTGGTTTTATGAACGTGCTGACTGACAGCTAATGATGCCTCAGGAAGTCACCTACACATAACTGAATCCAAACCTGGCTTTAACAGAGCTTTTTTGGTGCTGAAAAGCATCTTAGCAGAGCGAACACTAGTCATTATCTCATTTGTTCAGGGATTTGAGCTGGCACCTCTCCAGGCTTTCATCTTAAGCCTTTGTGCATGGTGTCGCTTTCTCATGTGAAATGCTAATTACAGACTGTGGCTCTTTTGTGTGGAGAGTGACGTGGAAGGAGCACTCTATCAACAATGTGAAATCTGATCAGGATGGTATTATTGATGTGATTGATTGATCGCCTAATGTTGCTGGACAATGTCTCGGCTGGGGGCATGAGGATGTGCATTTCTTTTTCTTAACTGTAAGCTGAGTTGAAGTCAGCAATACTACATCTAGAGGATGATATATTTATTGATTCACAAAAACTGTTAGAAATCAGTTTACTGTGTTTAATGCATTTATTTCTTTAGTATATACTTAATATTTGAGTGACTGTGTAGAGTTATGCCACAGCTGATTTAAGGAGTTATTTTTAAATTATTTTTAACATTTATACTTTTTGACTTTTTCACTTTGGTAACTGGGAATTACTGTTTCAGGTTTCCCGGATTTACTTCACATCTTTCACGTTTCCACACAGCACCATTGTTACAATCGATTCCAGTCGAAAAACTGAAGTTATTTATTTATTTATTTTTTCATTACCTATTTATTCCTCAGCTCAGCTCAGCAAGTTAGAAAATAGAAAAGGAGCTAACTCTCTTTTTGCTTGTAGCTGGTGTGTTTTGCTGTTTTCCTAAAAATCAGGCGAGTGTACAGTTCAAAAAGTTTTTCGGGTCTGTTGCGTTTCAGATTTGAGACAGGAAGACGTAAGTTTTTGGATCACTTGAAGAAGAATCTCTCAACTTTTGTTTTGAATCTTTATGCTGTTATCTACTGATTTATAATTATTTACATTTTGTGTCTGTGGAAAAAATCCAGACTTTCAAAAAGTTGTACAATTAGATCTTGACTGCTGCGCTGCTCTGTGTACAGTCTTCTTTTATTCTACTTTGAAGAATGAATCATTCAATTCTAATAGAATGTGAATATAAATATCTACATATTTTTTACTCAATTGATTATCCTTAAACCTAAACAAGAAAATAAGTATTTGTTCAAATGTTTCCACAAAGTATCTGTCTACACCAGATTGGCTGATTTTTTCTACTGAAGCTTCATTTGAGCACTCTGTGCTCACCTATTCAAGTGTGAGAGAGAATGAGATGAACAGTCAGTTGGTTTTGAGGATGTTAAAGAAGTGTTTGTGTTGGTTAAACAGATCCTGATTTAAAGATGGTGATATTAAATGTATTTCTTAATGTTTAAGACAAATGTAAATGTTGCCCCATATTTATGTATTGATTTAATAAAGATGATTTTGACTTTGCGGTGTCTTCATTGTGGTTCAACAAAGACAAAAGCCGCGTTTCCACTGAGCAGACCAGTTCGGTTTGTCTCGGTACAGCGTGCGTTTTGTAGTTTTTCCACTGACTTATCCCGGGACGGATCCCCAAATAACCAAGACAAGCCGTCCCACTTTTTGGGACCCTTTCGTATGAGTGCCAGAGTGAACTGATCTGCTCTCGGAAGGTGGAGCTACAACACTGCTGACCATTGATTGTTCAAAAGAATCGTCGCTTACCCTGACAGCGGCTGTATTTCTCCTGGCCGCACACAGACTTCTCTGAAACAAGGCTTGATAGCACTTTGTATCAAAGAGCAACATGCCAATCACAGAGAGGACGAAATGCTGCATGACTTCCATCTATGCTCGCATGTTGTGGGTCAGGACACGCAGAGCATAGCGTCTCCTTGCAGCGCGCATTCGCCTTAGAAGCGGTGTTATTAAGCCTGCTTTGAAGGAGCTGCTCTTGAAACTGAAAATGATTTTGCAGCTCTAATGAGAGCATAAACACACGTGTTTACCTCCATTTCCGGGTCTGTATTCTGTGTGCCGCCCTTTGTCAGTTCTGTCCAATGAGAGCACTGATCGTCACACACGTGGATGTGTTTACAGAATATAGTCCACTTGCAAAAAGTACAATCTGAATACGAACCGCACCAAATGAAAAAAAAAAAAAAAAAGTCCGCTTTTGGTCCGGACCAAACAAGTGGACTGAAGGACTTTTCTGGTCTGAATACAGCCTTAATTGCTAGCACTAACCGAGGGGAAACATTCTGCTTAGAAAATGAAGCCTATGCAGAAGCGCTAAATGCTGCAATTGAAGGCTGCAATCAGAACAACCTAGTGCTGATCCTTTCAATGATGCAGTAATTTGTGTAAAGCAGTCCAAACCATGTGAAAAGTGTATAAAGCAAAATACATTTCAAAACTTTGACATTTTGGTTTACAGAGAAAGGTCCCAAAAAGAAAAGTACCGAGTGTGCAGCAGTTCTCTGGGACAGAATACCTTGTTGATGCCAGATCAGCCAATGTGCTTATATTGCCTAAACTAAACTTTGTGCTTTAACTTCAGTTTCTTTATAATTGTAATAGTGCCAGCCTGTATGATCTTCCTGTACCTGAACAACACTTTACTATTGCATCACACTCCGTGGCTCAGATATTTCAGTGACAGGTTATTGGTGTGGTGAAAGAACCCAGAAGAGCTCCAGGGTGTAGCTAAGACATGTGAGATAAGTTTTCACCACTTCTCAGCTTTCTCTCTCTTCCCAGTACTTTTCCATGACACTATCACATGTTTTTCAAATATCTGAACTTCAGCTTAGCATCCAGCTTCCAGGGAAAATGTTGCTGTGACTTGTCTGTAAGCTGATTGACACAGGCTTCAGGCAAGGAGACCATGCCCACTGCATTCTATTAGTGTTTGGACAGTATGTAGGCCCCTTCATCTGGTTTAAACATCCTTCTAGGCTCCCTTCCTGATCCCTAATGCCTCCCTTATCCTAAACCAGTCTATGAATATATGCATTTAGCTATTTGCCAGTCCCATGATTTAATTTCATTTTATTATTATTATTATTCATTATTATTATTATTATTATTATTATTATTATTATTATTATTATTTTTATTATTATTATTCATTATTATTATTATTATCCTTATTATTATTCATTATTATTATTATTCATTATAATTATAGTTATTATTATCATAAGTTTGGTCAAGATTCATGTTTGATTGCCTGTTTGTAAGGAATAATGTAAGGGTAAATAATATACAAAGGATAAATAGAAAATCATCGCTGGTTAAGTGTGAGTGAAGAGTTTGGTTTATCAGAGACTAATCCAGTGTTGTTTATCTGGGCCCTCCAAACTGACTCTCTTTACAGCCACATGCTACATATCAGTTTTTAATTACAACAGCTTGAATATTTTGAAGGTCCTTTTCATTGTATCCCAAATTTTACCTGCTGTAACTTAATGATACCATTCTCTGTAAAGCCTAAATAATTTTCTGCTGGTATTCTTTTTTTAAAGATGTAAACAACAGCATCAGCACCTGTGTCAGGTCCTCTTCACTGTAAATCTCCAGGTTCATCCATTCCTGCATCCCGCCAACAGCTCATGTTGTGTTCCTGTTTGCGGTTGCTTCATGTCCTCTGTTCTCCCTATGGTCATCCACTCTTTGACTCATCTCTTTATGCGCTTCAACATTCTAGCAATCTGCTCGTGGCCTTTTTTTTTTTTTTTTTTTAAGTTTGCGTTTTAGGTCGGCCAAAATGCTTTTTCCGTGTAAACGCAAAGCTGAAACGCAAAAAAAAAAAAAAAAAAACTTTTGTGATTCACTGTAAAAGCCCATAATATCCTCTAAACTGCCGAGTTAGAAAAAAATTCACCCCACGTACAGTGTGTGCCAATAGTTAAATTAGCAACTCAGACGGGGGATGTTCTTTGCACCAGGCTGTAAATAGGTTAAAAGTCCCATATTATGCTCCTTTCTGCAGTTTGATATGGATCATTGATGTCTTCATGAAATGGTACTTACATGTTTTCGTCCAAAAAGCCAATAAATCAGAAACAGCAGCATTGTTTCCAGGCTCTCATAGCCCCTCTGTTCAGAATGGTCAGATTTAGTGGGCGTGGCCTTCATATGTGAATGAGCCACCGCTTACCATTACGAAGCTTGTTTACTGTAACATTACCGGCTAAAACAACAGGCTAACCGCAGCTTAGGGTTGCCAACTTTGAGGCAGAGAGATACGGGACGGGGGGATGTTTCTCGTAATGGGACTTGGTCACACAAGCACGGCCATGGCAGGCAGCCAGACACACAATGCATGGTGCACAGAGAGAAAAAATATATGCATCTTGCCTTTGCCTCTGCGGCCGGGACAAACAACGTCCCGTACGGGACGCGCCTCTTTTGGCTCAAATACGGGACGTCTCGGCTAATACTGGACAGTTGGCAACCCTACCGCAGCTAAAGTTAGCATCCTGAAGCTAACACAGAGACAGGGGGACACTGAAGAAAAGCTCTTACATTTGCTCCACAGCACACAGCATTTAAAATACTCACATTTCCAGGGTCCAAGGTTTGTTGGTGGATGGTTGGTAATGTGCCTGGATTCAGGACGAGTCTATTCACTAGCCCTCTGTTGTACTGTCCAAAGTTGAAAAAGCAATTGGCCGTGAAGTGACTTGCACACACATACTCAGTTTTACTGAGTGTAGCTGGCACATTTCCTTGATAAATGAACTCTAGCCACTTAGACTTGTCTTCTTCTGAGATGGGAAGCTTGTACAGGGAACTATGTGGCTGTTTACAGCCAAAAACAGAGCAGCGATAGCAGTGATGGCTGCTGGAGCAGCAGCGGGGAGGGGATTGGGCGGGGAGGGGGTGCAGGTGTATTTGCTCTGGTGGACCAATCAGGTCAGACTAGTTCCTGATGGTAAAAAAAGGGAATCGCTGATGTCGGCAAATCCCCCAAATCCAAACAGCTCGTTTTAGGTCAGGATTTTACATTCACAAGCACTACTAAATACAGGTTTTGTCTGCTTTGTCTCATACTCTTATACCAGAGGTTGCCGCTTTTGATGAATATTTAGGCCAATCATTCATTTCATCTGCCAATGAGCACAAACTGCAGCTGACGGCTAATGTGTAAGTGTTGTGGGAATATTCAAAATATTCTTAACTATCAAAAAACAGTCGATCATCTACAAGCAACATATGCAGCACAATTGTTTCTCAAGGCAGTAGAAGTTGAGCTTGATAATTCTACTAATTTAATGCTTTTCAAAGTAGAGCTGGTAATTTTTGTCCTGTATTGGTGAATGAAGTGTCTTAAAAGTGCCTTCCAAATTTTCTTTGAATTAGATGCCATAGACCACACACATATTTTTGTGTTGTGTTTATATTTTCAGGCTTTGGTTGATATTTCTTGGTGTGTTGTGTTTTTGTCTCAGTTGTTCTCAGGTGTCTGTAGTCTAAGCAGCTGGTTTTTCATGGAAATTAGGATGTTTTGTAATAAGATTAAACCCTTGTAAAGGGTATTTTGGAGGAAATTCTAAAGTAAAGAATAAAGATCCAGGAAACTTATTTGTAGTTAATCTAAAGTCTTTTCAAAGAGAGCACTGAGGTATTTCATTCAAAGTGCAGCCATGACGTATGTTGTTTACAATGGAAATGGCTACCCTGGAACTTGTACAGATAACATCTACTGTTTGGTCTCCCTCCCCAAAACTGACACTCCCTAACAAGACTATCAAGGCCAACAGGTATCCTTGGAATCAACAAGTCTGTAAATCCCCTCACTGATAATTTGGTAGTAGTTACCAGTATTGGCTTTCCTCTTTTTTATTTTTTTGTTTCTTAACGAAGAGAAGAGTCATGAACAAAAATGAACAAAGGTGGCCTGAATGGGGTAAAACTGTTAATGCCAGGAAGTTTCCAGCTACAGCATGAGGTCAAACTACAGATATTGGATAAAAATAAGCCTCAATTTATTTGCAGTTATTAGCATCCAGTGGCGGCTGCTGGTCAGTCAAGGAGGGGAAGCTCATTTTTCCAACATCATAAATGTATTTATTTATTTGGATGCAAATTCTACCCTCTGTTCCTTTTCAAGAAAACGATCAGCGACCCTGTCGTACCAACCGGGTGTTTTTTCCAGGGATTTTGCCAGTGTTCTCTCAATGGCCAGCAGAGCTAGACTGCTTTAATGGCCTTGGCCCACTGTGTTGCGGGCATAAGTCTTGAGCTCCTCTCTACACCTGCAGGCTGTAAGTGTGAGTGACAGGGGGAGAAGCTCCGCGGCTGTAGCTGCTTATTGGTGAAAAGAGAGAGAATCTTTAAACACAATGCTCGTCATTTTTAAGGAAGGTAAACTTGCTGAGGATCGATAAAGCCTCCGGATCAGTCCAACACAAACTGTAAAACTGAGAAGATGCTCCGGTGGAAGGTTCTCCTTCGAGATCGCTGACTGGCTCATTTCACTGTCAATCAAAAAGGGATTCGGCTTCAGACAGATCGTCCAATCATCATGCAGAAGCCCAGCGTCCAGGCCAGCCCACTGCTTCATAGACCCCCAGAGACGCTGAGCGTCTGATGGGCAGGACAAAGCCCAGCGTTTATCCAATTACCGTCCAGTTTCCACAGTGGAACAACCCACTCTACACTTCCCCGCTGAAGTCAGTTGACGCTGAGCTTCCGACTGTGTTAAAGCGCTGAGACGCTGCAGGGATGAATGAGAAGGAGGTCGAGACAGTCACCTGTGATAGGTAGCTGATTCTGAACAAAAGATGAAGGAATTCTAGCGAATATTTTGTCAATGAAATGTACACACAGCAGTACATATCACCACTTTTATTTAGGGATATTTTAGGGGAAGCTGAGCTTCTCTTGCAGTCTTAGAGCAATCGCCACTGTTAGCATGCCATCACACAAAAACAACATAAAATTATTCCAAAACCACACCATACATGAACATGAACAAAAAAAAACCTTACAGATTTAAGTTCAAAACTGAGATTTTAATCCTAACACCAATTTGTTTCATCTGAGCTCAGTTTTGGTATTTAAAAAAAACAAACCAAAAAAAAACATTCAATGGTCCCCTTTTAACGAAAATGTCTGTTGCCTTGTTGCAAAAGTCATCCTTTTGCAATCCTTTTGCATCCTTCCTTGCGCTTTTATATCTGCCAGACAATTGTACGAGTCCCTAAGATCTGAGTCCCATGCGAGCAGCAAGTCATTTGGTCTAAGTCTCAAGCAAGTCTCGAGTTTCTCTGTTGTGGGCAAGTCGAGTCAAGTCAAGTCACAAAGGTTGTCAATTCAAGTCGAGTCAATAGTTATATTTCAGGGTTGTATCTTGAAGAGAGAAACCTTATCTTCCTCAAGTAAATTTTAAAAAAATACCATGCAGATCAGTCTGCAACTCTGCATGGATTAAACCATATATTTTAATATTATAATGGAGAGGTATAATTATATTAATGTCATGTATGATCAGGCACAAATTTAGTTGTCTATAGTGCCTGGCCACGTGCATTTGTTTTTCTAGCATAGGGTCTTTTATCCGTGTTCCAAAAGAATAAAAGAGTGGACTTAATGCAACTTGCAAGAGGAAAAACTTATTGAAGGCTAAATGAGAAGGGATAAAGGTTTTGCATGGGAGTCATTTACTCTGCTGACAAGTCACGAGTGGATGTATGTTGTGAAGAGTGATAAAGTGTTGGAAGAGGGGGGCTTGCTACCATGAGTGAATATTATTTATGCAGTCACAGAGGCTACAGTAGCCCATATCACAATTCCGACAGTGACAAAAACACACACACACACACACACACACACACACACACACACACACACACACACACACACACGCGCACGCACACACACACACACACACACACACACACACACACACACTTACACACTTCTAATGGTGTTAGCTTGGTTACACTTCCTTGGCTTCAAGTGCAGTCTTTAAATGGCAAATAAAGTTTGACGATGTTCCCTCTTTTTCATTTATTTTAGCGTTGCATGTCTTGCATTGTGCTTTCCTCCTTTTTCCATTTGAGTGGAAGTTTTTAAACGCAAATTGCACTACTTTAGGAACAGCAGAACGGGCTACAGACTTAGGGGCAGTCGCCATTATTAGCTGACAAACGCATTGTGTTGTGTGTGCCCATCGACTGCTTGCGTGCTTGTAATCTCGGCACTCCCCTGTCTCCAGTCACTCCATCAATTAATCAATCAATCAATCGATAAAAGTGTGAACCTATAGCGTGGCGAACATGCTACGAGTTGTCAGACTCAGCTTGTCTCAAGTCGAGTTGGGTCTGAATCTAGTCTCAAGTTTTTTACCCTCAAGTCTGAGTCGAGTTGCAAGTCATCAAATTTGCGACTCAAGTCCGACTCAAGTCAAGTCCTTGTGACTCCAGTCTTATTGTCTGATATCCGCGGTTTCTTCCAAACAGCAAAAGGAAATATGTTACACACAAATACTCTGTCTACTAGCCTAGCTATGGAAAATCAGAGTGTATATTAAAAGTGTCTAAAAATATCATATTGGAGACTAAGGTGCGGCTCGACTGCTCACTACTGCACTTCACGCCTTGCCCTTGTATTTGAACATGAACTATGCAAATTCAGCAATTTTCACCATAAAATCATTGATATTATTGGACTCAAAGAGAAAATCTCTTTAGAAAGTCAACAAGGTTGAAGGAACTTTGTCTCTTCAAAACAAAGTTCTTTGTTGTTGTTGATATTATCTGCTCTTCCTTGTTCCTGTTGCTCCATATCCAGAAGTCCCACCCCTGATCAGCCTGAAATGCTCCACCAGCTGACTCTGCAGTATTTGAGGTAGTTCTTCCCACATCCACGTTGTTTCACTAAAGGTTCCATCTGCTCTGTTTGATATCTAACCTGACTTTAAATCTACTCTTTATGGATTATCTTGCCCGTTGACTGCAGCAGCCCTGTGAATCTAACCTGTTTGGCAAGTAGATGATGTATTTATTATTCCAAGATCTTCTGTGTTACTAAATCATTTTCTTGTTGCTGTCTTACTTAATCACACAAACTGTAATGACTACAACCATTGATTGACTGCATTATAGCAAATACCATTATTTTTCCTGGACTCATTGCTCAAAGATTAGTCCTCTGGGCTTTACTTTTTAAATTTCAGGATGCAAAGCAATCATGGTGAGCAGAAATGTAGTCTTCATGTCCAGAAAATTAAGTTTTGGGTGAAAAAAAATCTAATTTCTTAACTTGAATACATCACACTGCTCTTTCAAGAAGACAGACATGCTCAATGAATTGGACCAACCAGCTGCTTAACCTTAGACCTAGTGCTTAAAGATGCTTTAAATCTTAGAGAGAAGCAAATATTTTCAGTAGAAGGATTTGAAAGGGAGAACTTATAGTTTGTGGACAACATGATCAGACAGGGTTAGACAGGTGTTATAAAAACCTGTTAAAACAAGTTACAATTGACTGTGCTTTCAACCAACTGCTACAGGGACATCATAAACTGACAGAGTTCAGTAGGGCAACTGGATATTCATGACTTTCTCATTATTCCTTTCTGATTCTCTTAAAAACTAGATTAAGTATCTTCCTTTTCGGGGCTTCTACTCCAGGATCTCTGGTCTCTGACTCTGATTTGCCAATGCCAACACTATTCTGCTCTAGTTCTGTGCTCAAGCTTTCAGTCCCATGTCATCTTGAGCATCCACCTGTAGCAGGCACGTTATGTGCATGTTAGTGTGCGTGAGAAAATCTGGCTGTGTTGCCCAAGGATAATCCTTAAATTAGAAAAAAAATAGATTAAGCTTGTTCCACACACACACACACACACACACACACACACACACACACACACACACACACTCTCACACACACACACACACACACACACACACACACACACACACACACACTCTCACACACACACACACACACACACACACACACACACACACACACACACACACACACACCTCCTCTTTTCTCTTTCACCATATATTAATGTTCCCCTTTATGTATAAAACAGTTATTTAGTACGTTATTTTGGTGTGAAATCAAAAATAAAGCTGTGAAATTAAAATAAAGAGCTGTCATAACTGCTCCATTTTTATCCTACTTTTTTTTTTTTTTTTTAATTTAACCTTTATTTAAACAGGAAGGTCCCATTGAGATGAAGAACCTCTTTTTCAAGGGCGTCCTGGCCAAGAGGCAGCAAAGTTACACAGTAAAAGTATGGCGATTTACAATTAAAAATTAATATTGTGAAAAACAGGTACAATTTGAGGAGGCTGTCTCAAGTGCTCTTAGTCTGGATTTAAATGCATTTATAGAAACGAGATCAGTTAATTTTCAGTCTTTTTGCAACATGTTCCATGCAGAAGATGCAGAGTATATAAATGCCCTTTTACCCTGTTCTGTGTGGGCAAATGGAACTGAAAGCAACAAGTGGTCATTAGAGCGCAAACCATAGGAATCAACACGTCTCCAAGTGATCAGATTGCAAATCTAGGAAGGCAGTAGTCCAAGGATAGCCTTATAAATGAAAATGTACCAATGTCCCAGCCTCCAGGTGGACAAAGAAGGCCATCCCACTCGAGAATATAGTTCACAATGATGGGTCAAAGGTCTACAGTTGGTAATGAACCTCAGAGAGGAATGAGGCATGATACACAGCTGTCGAAGACATTGATCTGAGGCAGTCATATATTAATTAAAATGGAAAGCAAGGTCCCTATCAACAGTTGGACAGGTCAGTCACAGGGAGCCATTTTCATTGCTGTTTATCTTTCCATCTTGTCATGATTACATAACACTTGTTTAATCAGCTACTATGTCTCCCATGTTCTTTTTAGTTTCTACACTCAGATGAATACAGCCCACTTTCAACAAAACCAACACCAGCACCCTCCTCACCAACCCCTCAACAGAACCTGCTCAGTGTCCTCAGGCCATCAGGTAACATGCACTACTTTTACTTTCCATTAGCATCTAAGAAATCTATGAGGTGTTGGACAATGTTAAGGTACGTTATGATTCTTTTACATTCTTTATGAATATGGGTCGCAACAATTCAGCTGGTTACAATGCAAGGTATTTACTTTCTGTATGGTATTTTGACTTAGTGCTCCATGTGACCCCTTTTTAACTTTGAGCACCTGCCCCTCCTAAGTCTTTGCACGTCCCTGACCTGTAGGTTCTGAATAGGTAGATTTCATTCCTGCACCCACCCATAATCAATACTGTTTCACACTAACTACCTTATTAAGTATTTATTCCAGTCTGTTATGAAATGAAATGAATGAAATGAAATGAAATGAAAAATACTTTATTTATCCCAAAGGGAAATTCAAATTCAAATTAATTTATATATAATTTGAAGCTCTTGCCTATAGTAGATGTTAACCTGTGTGATTGCTGGGTCTTTGTGAATGATAAAAAAATACAGTCTCATCTTGTAAAGCATCTTGGCATAACATATGTTGTGAATTGGCTTTTTTATAAGGGGCATAAGATATGTCATCACGTCTTCATTTCGGCATGTAAAGTTATTCTGCAGAGTGATGAGACTCATAGTCAAGATGCTAAAGACAATGTAATCTGCTAAAACAAAATATTGTCGTTTGTTATCTTTTTAAGGTGTAAACAAAGTTGTAAAGCTTGATGTTCATACTGAACAGTTAAAGGTTTTCAAACCGATAACCGGAAGTTAGGAGTGAGGATGACATCATCTCCGAGTTGGGCTTTCCAGTTGCCAAGCCAAAAAAAACTTGCCACAACAGCAGTATTTTTGTATATAAACATCAAAAAATACTATATATACAACTGATTTATTGCAAAAAACACTAGTCATACATTCTAAGATAAAAATAATCTAATAAGAGCTTAATTACTGTTTACCCCTGAACTCGGAAATTCCGATCTCGAGGGGCGTTCCGGCTGGGAACTCGGAGATTCCAACTTCCAAGTACAAATGGAACACAACAACACCAATGCCTGCCTGTAGTTCTGCCCCAGACACTTGCAGAGGTCTGGCCAATCAGTGGGAAAGGGGTTTGAGGAGCGAGAGCTTTAAAGAGACAGCAGCAGATACAAAGAGTTTCAGACAGAGGCTTTGGGTTTTCTAAAACACCAGTGTGAGAAAAAAAATGTTAAAAGAGTGAGAGTATACAGCCCTAAAAATAAGTACAATATTTCCTCTTAAGCAAAATACTTATTTTGTTAATGAAAAGGGATTGAAAATCACATCAGCTGCTGCATCCACCATCAGGGATTTAGTAGTTGTTGAACCTCATTCCTTTGAATCTGCCATCAGTTGTTTTATTGAAGACATGCTTTGTTTTCTTGCATTCTAAACTCTGGGTGACATATCTGACTGCTCATGAAGGAATGAAAGACAACATAGTTACCTTGAAGGACAACCCTCTTTTGTCCTACTTTGTAGGACAGAGCTTTATAAAGATTTCTTGAGTGTCATTTTTTTATCATGTAGCTGGCAGCAGAAATGTTGCGTAACTTGACCAATAATATGACTTCAAACACTGTAAGGCCAAAGTAATTCAGTGAAATAATCAGAGAGTATTGTTTTTCCAGGTTTAACTTTTTCTTCATTTGTTTCTTTGATTAGATATCAAGCTGAGTATGGCTGTCAGTATCCCAGGAGTAATAGCAATGGTATTCTTCTACTTGCTGATTCTTGGAGTCGGCATTTGGGCTTCTTTCAAGTCCAAAAGGATGGAGAACAAAAGTGGGGCTGACAAAATGGATATGGCCCTACTGGGGAACAGGGGCATAAAGAAGGTGGTAGGGGCCTTCACAATGACAGGTGAGGTTTCACCTGGCAACTCCACTGATCAACTTCTAAACACAGAAAGTCCTTCAAAGATGATGCAAATTAGGCCAGTGATGTACTGAGAAAAAACTGTAACTGCACTACACCACCCAACCATTGCTTGCTTTTTGCCTTTTGTCTAAAGTGTGTTTGCTTCTTCTGTTTGCTTACATTTAATGTGTCTGTCCATCCCTCAGCCACATGGGTTGGAGGATGCTTCATCATGGGCGTAACTGAAATGGTTTATACGCCCTCAATGGGACTAACATCAGCAGTGTCCATGATAACAGCTTTCTCTTTTTCCTTTATTTTTGGTAAGTATGACAGGTTTATGTAACTAAATGGTGTTGTTAGTATTATGATGATGTATTTTTATTTTTTATTTTTCTTTTGACAAAACAGTCTGAAAGTAAAAAATTGTCTTTCAGCGTTATGAAGGGAAATGTCTTCCAAATATGATACATCATGCCACCACTCCATATGACAGGGGTCATCAACTACATTTGTCCAAGATAAGCTAAACATGTAGGCAGATGCTTTAGTCAAATAACAAAAATTAAAATTGAATGCTAAGTAATAGATTTACATTACATGATATCAATCAATCAACCAATCAGTCTTTATTTGTATAGCGCCAAATCATAGCAAACGTTATCTCAAGACGAGAAACAAAAGCATGGACTAGTTTCTGAGGAAGGGAGACAAGATGTGTCTAATTCTCTTGATATTACAAAGATGAAAAAATGCCATCCTTGAAACCTGTCGAATGTGAGAGAGTTCAGATAGGTGGTTGGTTTCTTCAGGCTTCATTGACAAGTAAAGCTGAGTGTCATCTGCATAGCAGTGAAAGTTCATGGAGTGTTTCCTCAATATAGTGCCGAGAGGAAGCATATACAAGATGAAAAGAATCGGTCCAAGCACTGAACCTTGAGGAACTCCATATTGCACCCTGGTGTGCAAAGAAGAGACGTTGTTCACAGGAACAAACTGATGTCTATCCAAAAGATACGATTGAAGCCAAGCTAAAGTGGTTCCTGAGATACCAATGATATATTAATTTTCATCCCAAATCTAAGTTTATTTTATCTATCTTTATTTATGTTTAATATTTGTCAGTGTTAACTCATATTACCCGGGCCTAAGGATAGAGAACTCTTGAGTATGGTGCTTTTTTTCCCTTGTATTTAGTGCATACACATGTCCTGTCTGTTCTATTTTAGGCGGTCTTGTGTTCGCCAAGCCAATGAGAGAAAAAAAGTATGTGACCATGTTGGATCCATTCCTAGTCAAGTATGGAAAAGTGTTGGTGGTCATTCAGTCACTGAGTTCACTTCTCATGGATGTCGTCTGGTTGGCAGGAACCCTGATCAGCCTGGGTAAAAAGATGACCGAAACAGCTGAATCAAATCCAAACTTAAAATAAATACAAAACTAGGATTCACACTGTAAAATTTTTATGTGTACTTGCTTGCATTACAGGTGCCACTATGAATGTGATTTTGGATTTGTCCTACACTACGAGCATCTGGATCTCTGCTGCTGTGGTCATTATCTATACACTGCTCGGAGGTCTTTACTCTGTGGCCTACACAGATATAATTCAGATTATCCTTATATTCATCACCTTGGTGAGGATGCTTTTATTTATGTATGAGATGTGTCCTGTATATTGTACATAATCAGGATCAGCCTCTGGGTCAGTGAACAACAACTGGCAGCCTGTGTGCTAAAACAGGTGAAATAACAGAAAATAACTGGCAGCCCCTGCTGCCAGTGTTAAACCATATCTTTTTTACAGTTCTGTTTTCAAGTAAAGAAATTAAACAAATACAATTCAACTCACACACACACAAAAAACGTTTTATTCAATCAAGTTAACTTATTTTGCGTTAAAAAAAAACAAACATTTTTTTTCTTTTTGCTGTAACTTCAAATTTTAAGGCATCCTATTATTCAAATTTTTATGTTGAAACAAGTTAAACTTAACAATGTAATGATGAGAATATAGTGTTACTTTATTCATGTGATTTTTTTTAAAACCAGTATTATAGAAGAGATTTAGAAAAGATTAAGATTGCCAGTCTACCCAATCAGAAGCAGATCTCAGTTGATTGACAGGTGGGCACCCTACAGTTGTTAGTGTAGAGGCTCATAGCACGCTCCATTTCCTATATGGCCCTGTCAATGAATTGTCTCAAAACTCCATATCAGAAACAGACAGCTGAATTCACAGAGACTAAAAATATCCACTTATTACATAATCTATTATTAAAACTGACAAAATACTTAACAGTAAGATTAGAATTAATAAATCATATATTGATATAATACTGAGGATACAATATTAATTGTATTTGTTTCA
Organism: Halichoeres trimaculatus; assembly: GCF_033239565.1. Taxonomy (NCBI): domain Eukaryota; kingdom Metazoa; phylum Chordata; class Actinopteri; order Labriformes; family Labridae; genus Halichoeres; species Halichoeres trimaculatus. The sequence goes on along the minus strand of NW_027437186.1, from coordinate 13,583,386 downwards.
CAAGAGTATCTGGCCCTGCAGTAAAAAAGAAAAAAATGCCCCATCAAATGTATTAGATGACTCTTGGTCCAGGTGCTAGAGATCCCCAAGTTGAGAAGCAATGTTTAAGTGGGTGTGGTTTTTAGTATAAAATGTACAGACACAGGTTTGCGTTGCGTCCAGTTTGCAATTAAAAAGATATCTGCCGAAAGCTGAGTCAAAATCTTGCAAACTGATTTTTTTTTTTTTTTGTCTGTGGTGTGTCCAATTTGCCTGCAGTGGACCTGTGTTCCCTTTGTCATGTTAAACCCCAGCTCCTTGGATATTTCCAAGACAGCCTGGAACAAAACCTTTCAAGATCCCTGGATTAATACACTGGAGAGCAAATTCGCCTGGATTACCTTGGACAACTTTTTATATCTGGTAGGTTCAAGTAATGTACTTTTTAAATTGATACTACTGTATTTCTCTTTTTTTGTTTTTCTTTTCTTTACACCATGCCCTGGCTGAGTTCAAATAGTGCATACAGCAGAGACTTTGTGAAGCCATTTCACATTAAAGGAGATTGCAATAAGAATGGATTCCAGCTGCTAATAGCACAAAGAATTGCACATTATTTGCCCCCACTATCTTCCTTGTCTCAAGGACTTTATCCACAAAGCAAAACGTTCTGATGATAAGCAAGCACAAAGTTATGCAGCCCTGAGTTGTGCAAGAAATTTGTACCTATTTATGGATGACATGAGGTGCCAAATCTCAAATCTGTGGAGTGCAGTGCAGCACTGTGAGGTCTAAACCCGACAGTGCTAAATTCTATCTTCATAGATTTATGGGGAGCTAAAAATCTTATTGAGGAGTTGATTTATGACAGATGTGATATTTGGGGGGATAAAAACCCAATCCTTTTTTTTTTTTACTCAGCTGCATGAAACAAGACTGTACAACTTGGTTGACATGCTGGTTCAGAGTGAGGTTTTTATCAAAGATGACACTTGTTTTTTTACATCTGCCAGCAACATTCTGCGCAAGTGAATCAAGATGTGTCATTACTCCTGGTGAACCAAGGCTGACAATCACTACCTTAATCTTATCAAGATTAATCACAGAGTGCACTAAAATGGTTACAATCTTTGGGATTAAAAGAGTTGGGTGTCATTGCTGCTGGGGCACCCTGCTGGTCAGCTCTGAGATAATCAGGAGCTGCCAACTGCCACATTTAAAGCTATGGTCTACGATCCAAAACCCAGTTTGGCTGATGAGACACATTTGAAAAATGCAGCCTCACTCACCCCTCCACTCCGTGTTCCAAGATCCCACGTCCCAGCTCGTATGGCCCTTCTTCGCCTCCTAACAACACGCCCCCCCTACAGAGCAAGAAGCCAGCCAGCAGAAAATGTAACAAACAAGACAGTCATCCTCCTTGTAACACACAGTGGTAGCTTTTTCAATTAGACCGGCGCGATCAAAACCATGAATAAGCCAGCGAAGCAGGTCTGGCATTGCCACTGCCAGCTGATCAGAGCAGAGCCGACTGTGGGCGAGGCTTTACCTTTCTCTGCGTGTCTTCACCAGCTCAGTTTACAATGCTAAAGATGTGTGGCTAACTTATGTTAAAACCTATTGACAGAGCCGACCTGTTCCAACTAGCAGCATTCAGTCATAAGCCAGTATAGGCACAGACTAACCAGAGTTATTCAGCTGACATCTCCAACTGTGTTAAACAAAGTCATTATCTGTTCAACAGAAACTCAGCTGTCTCAGCGTCAGTCTTCCGTCCCAAATCCCTCAGCAACTTTTTCCACCAGTTGTACATTTCTCCAATATTCAGTCTCTGTTGGCACCTGTATCACTTGTAATTCTTCCTTGCTTTAGCCTTTTCCTTGAAACGTTTTAGTTTTCTTCCCTTCCCTGTGGAGGGTAACAGTAACAGCTTCCTGGTTTCGGTCTTCTCTGGCTCCATGACGCTATGATTGCTGAGCAGCTAGCTGACGTGAGAGGGGTAGTGGGGAAGTACGAGGTAGGACCATGGGCCTGACGGTGCGAAGCGAGGGAGACAGGGGATTGGACGGACTCACGTACCTATCTGAACCGCGGTGTGTGCGGTTTGGATTGGTCATCTAGTATGCAGCTTTGCAGCCGATATACTAAATGGATTTTTTTCGTTCTTTTTGGTCTTTATATTGTGAAGATTGGACCATAGGATCATAACAGCCCTATTAATGGTGTTATTGAGATATACAAAGCTTCCAAATCGTACACCATAGCTTTAAGATAGGATGAAGCCAATAGAAAACTGAACCAGACATGTCAACCCAGTGTTGCAGTCATTCTGGTGTAATGAAATTATTGACTGTACCAAAGCCACCATATAAGTCTAAAAGATTTAAAATTTAATTTTCCAGCATCAGCAGCAATAAGCCGGTCGGTACACTCTTAGGGGACCATCTCTGTGCTGTGCTGTGCTCTCAACCCAGACCTAACTTCCTCAAAGAGTTCATTTCTATTTAAATAAATAATTAGATAAAAATAATTTAAAAATAAAAAACTTGTTCAGCCAAATTTTTTCAAGAACTTTAGGGGGGAAATGTCAGGTTTGAAATGGGCCTAATAATTATGCAGAAAATGTTGAAAGATTGCTTTGCAAAATGGGTGGGGACAGAACTGAATGGATTGCCAGTGAAGTGTTTTTATACCTACAAAATTTAAAACTCAAAGCTGAAAATGTGTGGAGAGAGCTTCTGTGAACATACAGGCCAAACACAAGCCACGCTGAAGTAAGCAAATAGAAAGTGGTTGCACTGTGTGTGTGTGTGTGTGTGTGTGTGTGTGTGTGTGTGTGCGTGTGTGTGCGTGTGTGTAGTTCAGTAACATGGCTAAAGCTTTCAAACAACTTTCTTCCTAAGGCCCTGGGAAACCTGGGATATCAAGCATTTCACCAGAGGATCTTGTCTGCCACCTCCTCATCCTCAGCCAGGACCTCCTGCTTTGTTGCTGCTTTCGCACTTCTGACATTTGGAATTCCTCCAATACTCATCGGGGCTGTAGCTGCATCCACAGGTACAGAGAGTTGCTTGGGAATCACTATGTGTTTTTAAAAAATGCGCAACAATGGCCGCCTTTTAAAAAAAAATGCATACGTGAGATTTAGCTCTTTATCAGTGCCACTGGAATACAGATGGTGGTCTGCTTAGGTTGCCCAATCAAGATTTTATTGTGGATAGCCTATAAGGGGCTGTGAGAAGTTTCTAAGTGATCTTGAAAAAGTCTCCCTTCTAGATGTTTGCCCAATCATAATCCACACTTTAAAATAAGATTATCAGCACCAATAAAGTTTATTTTCAAAATGATACTTTTTAGCTACCCGGTCAGATAGGAAGCCGAGCAGGAGAGTGATAGAGCATAGACTAAGGGCTAAAACACAAGCTAAGCTGTTTGTGATAATGATCATTGCAGCCCACTTGCAGCAGTTACTCTGCAGTGGTCTGATCAAACTTGAATCTATCAGTATATAAAATGAAGATTGAGGTTACGTTGGCTCTGCTTGGTAGATGTGCGCTGGCAGGACATAGCTAACCAGGATTTACTAACATTGCACATTACCAACATGTCTCACGGCACCAGGCTGTAAGTAGCACTTAATATAAACGGCTACTAAACTATTGTGCATACTGACAGTTCCCTTGTTGTCTTGTTAGTCCACGAATGTATGGTACAAACTTACTTCTTGTCACGTTTAAGATAACTTTTTGTTTGTTTCGCTTGATAGGATGGTTTACTCAAACAACCATCCATCCTCAATAAACTGAAGGTATTCAATGCAGCTTGACTTGTTTTTCTCATGTAACCATCTTTGTACCTGTTTTTCCTGTCTACATGTCAGACTGGAACCTGACCTCTTATGGCTCTCCTTCTCCTTTGGAGCGTGGGGAGGGGGCCATGGTTCTGCCTGTCGCCCTGCAGCACCTTACCCCAACTGCCATCTCTATCATTGGTAGTGGAGCCATTGCTGCTGCTGTCATGTCTTCAGCTGACTCTGCTTTGATCTCTTTTGCCTCCATTTTCACCTCAAATATATACAAGACAGTGCTGAGGCAAAAGGTAAAGTCAAATACGTCAGATGCAATTTTACAATTTCTTCATCACAAAAAAGGAAAATACACCTCTCTTTACTTTTAGAAGGTTTATATTTTTCTTTCCTTTAAACTTCTCCAGGCATCACAGAGAGAAATCCAGTGGGTAATCCGTGCTGCAGTAGTTGTTGGAGGTTTGCTTGGTACATCACTCACCAACCTCAAGAACAGCATCGTAGTTATGATATTCCTCGGGTGTGATGTAGCCTACATATTGGTCTTCTCCCAGCTCATCTGTGCCCTCTTCTTCAACATCACCAATGGATATGGGGCCATCATGGGCTGGCTGATTGGGCTGGTGTTAAGACTTCTAAGCGGGGAGCCATCATTTGAAGTAGAACCAGTCATACATTTCCCAGGATGTACTCTGGAGGATGGTGTTTATGTCCAGTATGCTCCGGTTAGGACCATTGCCATGCTGGCTGCTTTATTTGGCAACTTATTTTTCTCTTACCTAGCTTTTAAAATCTTTAACAAAGGCCTGCTCCCTGAGAAGTGGGATGTGTTTAAAGTGAAAGCCCAGCAGTCAGTACAGCAGTTAACACCCATAGGAGACACAAAAGAATTCAGTGACAAGAAGTGTAACGAAACTGAAACTCACCAAGATGCCTCAGAGCCAATGGTTGCATCCTGTTGAGTGTTGTATCTGTATCCCAAAGAGACTTTCTATGCTGTCACAACAAAAGAAAAACTGCATGGAAAATTGAAAAAAAGAAAGAAAGAAAAAAAAAGTGTTTACTGAGTTAAAATTAGCATTTGAAAAGCAGTCCTCTTTAAAAAATAAGTTCTTTAACTCTGTAGACAAGAAGTGAAGTCTTTAAACATCTTAAGGGTTGGGGGTGTTTTGGCTGTTAGGAGTGTGAATATAAAGTTGTACTGATTAAATGTTTGCTAAAAATGTGCTATTGGAAATTTTCCACTTCGGTCACATAAACAAGAAAAAAAATCTGTTTTTTTTGATGGTTAAAATGGTGTGGCATTTTTTTGTTTAATGTAAATTAAATGTTTTAGCAACAAGCATCTCTTGTTTTCCCATTTCTTTGTGTTTCATGCATCAGTAATTTCCTTTCTGCTCCACTTCATAAAAGTGATCTAGTCTTACAGTAACAAATCAATTCACATCCAGGAAAAAAATACAATTAAAAACTGTTTGGATGCACAAGAGTACAATTAAGAACAGAACAACAGAGAAGAAAACAAATAATGGCATAATTAAGTTATTTAAACATTTTCAAAAAGGTTATTTTTTAAAGAGATTTAAATTTCAAAACAGTTGGTGTGATTGGGCTTTATACAGTTATTACCATTCCGTTGCTAGGCGCTATCTAAGTAGCTGCCTGTTGCAGCAGCTCTCTCGTCTTTGTCCGTTTCTTGTAATTTTTTTGTCTCTTTTTCGTAATCTTTGTATTTGGAGTGGATCATCACTTTGTATGGTTCATTGTCGGTCACGAACACCAAACTTTTTGTGGCTTCGGCGATATTTTTTACTACTTTTCTCCTGTGTTTGTCTGGAGATCCTACATGTAACCATGGCTGCATTGTTTACATGCAAAATTAGCTGTTAGCAGCCTGTAGCATGTCAATGCTAACTAGTGTAGGGCTTGATGATTTCCCTCGAGCTGAGGAGGAGGAGGTGAGGACGACGTGCTGGTTCTCGGATGTGAGCTGGGAGGTGACGACGTGGACCTGTCCTTCCATCCATCGTTGTTGGGAACGTGGGATCTCGCTCCGGGGGATGGACGAGCTAGCTGTGCTAACCCAGCGGCATCATGCTGTTCACGGACGTGGCTGCTGGAGCTGACATCGGACGCCGGCGCCACATTGGAGGAGCTTCGCCTGCTGTGAGCAGACAGGATCCAGGAGACAGAGACTGAACAGTCTTCTGGGGAGGCTCAGTCCTGGACCCTGTGGAGTTGGAGACTGGTTGGGCTGGAGAGTGGTGGACGAGTGGTGGATGGGATGTCGTCATCTAATTTCTTATGGACTTTTTTTGCACTTTCTATACTCTTTCTTACTTTTGTTTTCTTAAATGCTGCAGTGACTCCTGAATTTCCCCTCGGGGATAAATAAAGTATTTTCTATTCTATTCTATTCTATTCTACCAACAAGTACTACATACAACTACACTGTAAAAAGAAAAAAAAATGCTAAAAGCACTGGCAGCAAAGTTTACAGGCACATACCATAAAATTACAGTCAGACACTAACACAGAACTACGTGAAATAACTGTAAAAATACAGGACTGGATTTTACAGTCAAAATATATTGATGTATTACAGTGTTTCAGAGTTGATAAATGTCCATTATACTGTAAAATAACAAAGAAATTCAGTCAAAACACATTCTTCTCAGGTAAATCTCTGTAATTTCATGATATAAATTATCAGTTTTGGGAAATAGTCAGAACGACATACAATCATTTCCTGTTTTTCCCATTTATAATAAAAAAATTAAAATATATAAAAACAAATTCTGTACATGAAGTTAAAGATACATGTCTGCAAACTTACAGTGTTAACATGTAACTTAAGAGGATTACTCAACTCTCAACTCAGCTTTATTTATAAAGTGCTTTAAAAACAACCCAAGCTCAAACAAAGCGCTGTACATAAATAGACCAGACAACACAGGCATAAATAAATTTAAAAAATGGAGCAAATACTAAAATTATTGTTTCATTGGTCTTAAAACAATTTAAAATAATAATAGCAGTTACTAGAATGCAGGGGTGGAAGTAATGAATTACAAATACTAAAGATAATGTATTTACGATGATTATTTTGGTACTTGTACTTTCATGAGTATATTTTTCAAGTGTGTAATTTTTCTCATACTTTAGTAAAAAATTTACACTATGTAATCAACTTCAATACTTTTACAATCACAAGTCACCACTGAGTACTCCCACCATTTGAATCAATATTTAAACCTTCCGGCTGTCCAATTGTGGCTGTGCCAATGACGTAAGGAAAGGGAAACTCTGCCACTGCAAGCTCAGGTGTCTGGAGGTAGTACACCAACGTGACAGAGATGATACTTGAGTTGATACTTGATACGTGGCCATACCTGGAACAATTTTTCATGTACAGAGGGAGAAAAGGAGACAGCACCAGAGGGAATGTCTCAGTTAGCTTGAGTGCTTTCTATAATTTTCTAAGATGCTGAATGAGCCGTTATTAAGCCTGCAAGTCCAAATAAGTTACATGTGGAAATTGATGCCTCACTCTCTGTATCAATCAATCAATATATCAATATATTGTTACATGTTCATGTCTTGGATAGTTTATGATGTTAATGCAAGTATTCTTCTTGTACCTTGGTGTCAAACTCTCAAGTGCATGCCATTGACCCATCATGCAAACAACAACCACGAGGTCACAAGTTATGACTGGTCACAATTTTTTTTTTTTTTGCAACACCAGCAACATTTTTTTCTAGCAGAAACGCTCTGAGTGTGGGTGTGTCTGTATAATCCTTTTTTTAAACAGATATACACATTACAAAATTTTGAATGTTTGCAGAAATAGATTTTTCGCAATGATCCAAACTTTGTTTACACTTGTGACTTAACACAGTATCTGTAAAGCTTAACCAAATTTACCACTCAGTCATTTATACAATGCTCAACAATCAAACCTGAGCTCAGATTGTTTCCCTGGTTAAATGAGTTTTAAAAAAACGTGTTGTTCTTCTGTGCTAATGGCAGTGATGTGATGAAGTAATGTTTGAACATGATGTGTGATAGTATACTTATGTCTACAGAGGAAACACCCATCAAAGATTAAGCAGCATCATAACATCACTATTGCAGCGACATCTCCTCAAATCAGTTTAAATATGTGCTTTCGATAACACAATTAAACATCCTTGTTTAAAAAGTAACTAATACTCTGAGAAGAGTACTTTGTACTTTTACCCAAGTATTTTTTAATACCAGTACTTTTACTTGTAGTTAAGTACAATTTAAGTAATGTAACAGTACTTATACTTGAGTTCAAATTATTAATAATCTTTCCACGTCTGCTAGAAAGACAGCTTCAGATCCTAAAGGGATCTCACCAGCATTCTTTAGTTCACGTGGGAAAGCACCTCAGGCATTTTTTGGCTGGTGCGTTGCATGTGTTATCAACTTAAAAAAATAAGTGACATAAAAATGTGAGCAAGTAAGTTCATGTTGAGTTGAAAGATGGCTTGCCTGTAGAATCTGACAGGAGTGATTGATTTATGTGCCTCAGCCCCAAGGTCACCTGTGTTGGCACATGGTTGCACATGTTTTTGTAACAGCTACAATCTGAACTGTGGAAGAGTGTAACATCACTGGCAGGATGGTTGTTAAAGTCTCATATCTGTACCAACATACTAGAGGAAGAGTTTCAACGTTAAAGTCAGTACATTCTGCAACATTTAACCAACTGATCTTCACTGCATTTTTAAATTAACCCCGCTACAGTGCTGTCAGTGCCTGAAGAGAATCAAATTAACAACTTGCCATCATAAAATGCAGCTTCAGCACAAACAAGTAGAGATGTATATATTTTGTTGTTTTGTTTTAGCTCTGGGTCAAAGTAAGCAAGTCTTTGTGCTGTTCAGGAAGCATCGAGGTGGAGATTAAAAAGCACAGAGTTTAACAAAGTACTTGCTCTGCCACTCTGAGGGCTTGATGATTAGAAAAGAAAAATCTGCTTGACTTGATGACTGTACCAATGACAATGGATGGTATTAATGTATCACAAACAGCATTTCAAACCATCTGATCAAGTCTATTAGCACCTCAAATATGACCCTAGAGGCTCTATTAGACACTGCTGCTGAAAACCCATTATGAGACAATCTTATCTACATCCCTTTCTAGGGTTCATACTCCTGTTATATCAAGGTTCTACAAGCATTTAAAGTCCCTAATGTAATGAGTTTTTAATTGGTTACATCAAATTACAAGTTATTAATACATCTAATATATCAAAGGCTCTATGTGATCTCCAAAAACCAAACCAGACCACCAAAATAAGGGATTTATCATTTCTTTATTGTAATTTCAAAGCCTAAAATATAATGACTTCTTGTATTTACTTCTTCTTTTTTTTCAAACTTTTTAATATTTTTGGGGACAGTCAGTTAATAGCACATATGGAGAGCTCTGACCAAAACAATATAATGTTAAAAAAATGGTGACTGTTTACTGGGGACAAAAAATGTGTACCACAACCAAGTCTTCATGTAAACACATGAAAAATATTTACCCTCTTCCTTTGCATCATCGTGTTAGAATGACTAAAAAAAAACCTCCTTTTCTTCAAATTATTAAAAATACATTAACAAGTTAGCTTATACAAGGCACACTACTTTATCCTGCCAAAATATTAATGTTAAAAGTTCCTCACAGCAGCCTTACACCCATTTCTGCATGATATAATAAAACACCAGCACCCATGAGTTTCTTTACACAAAAGTCAGACAATTAAATATGAACTGCTAAGTTTTTCTTGTTTTTCTTTTAAATCGACACAACATACTTTGCGACAACCCATTTGCTGTAGAGGGCTATCAGAAAGAACTAAACATTTTCAGCATGTCTCCTAAAGAACAGTATTACCTGACCACAAAGTATTCACTTTATCAGCACCGTCACAGGTAGAATGTAAAAGCATTCTATCACACAGTATGACATAAGTTCACACATACGTTACTTGTTTCAGACAGATATGAACATTAACAACTTGTGGCAGCTTGTGACTCTGATTCTTCAGTATGAGAGTTTTTATTCAGTTTTTCTTTTTCACTTTGCTCCATGGCTTCACTTATTGGTGTTAGCTGCTGTGGTGATTCCTTTGCTTTCACTTTAAACACATCTAGTTTCTCGGGAAGCCAGCCTTTGTTGAAGAGCATAGATGCCAGATAGGAGGAGAACAAGATGGTAGCGCACGTGGTGAGCATAGCAATGGTCTTGATTGGCGCGTACTGAACATAAACACCATCCTCAAGAGTGCATCCTGGGAAGTGTATGACAGGTGCTATTCCCATTACTGTGTCCCCGCTGAGTAGCCTTAAAGTGACTCCTACCAGTGAGCCCATGATAGCCCCGTAACCGTTGGAGATTTCAAAGAAGAGGACACAGACAAGTTGAGGGAAGGTTAAGATGTACGCTGATTCACCACCAAGGAACCAAAACAATATGATGCTATTTTTCAGGCTGGTGAGTGATGTACCAACAACGCCCACCACAACCACAGCGCCGCGAATCACCCACTGGATCTCTCTGTCTGATGCCTAAAGAAGAAAATAGGAGCAAAGAGGAAAAGGTAAGAACAAATTCTTCTGTTTTGCTATTTGACATTTTTTTTTAGTGTCACCTCATATCATTCCTACTGTGAACATGTATTTTACACTCATTAAAAACAAGAACTTTTCCTACCTGAGGTCTGATGATGCCCTTGTATATGTTGACACTGAAGACTGAAGCTGCAGAAAGCAAAGCAGAGTCGGCTGATGACATCACTGCAGCTGCAACACATCCAATACCCATAATCGAGACGACAGTTGGCGTAAGGTGCTGCAGGACAAAGGGAAGAACAAGAGCTGCTTCCCCACGTTCATATGGAGAGGGAGAACCATAGGAAGTCATGTTCCAGTCTGAAAGAAACAGAAATGAGAAGGAAAGACTTTAAAATTGTCACAAGTTATTTAAGAGGACAACTGCTTCTCTCCTAATGATAACATTTGAGTGACAAACAGGGCTCAGTTGATACTTTTACAAGGAGCTAAAAACACAAGTCACAGGATTTCATTTATGAAGCTTATGGATGTTTTCTTTGAGCCTTTGGTTGAGAAGTTAACAAAAAAAATAAATGTCACATAAAGACCCAGTCATCCACATTGTCATGTCCACATAAATCAGAAATGCATGTCAACTTGACAATGAAGGTATTTGGGTGGGAATGGGGATAAAACACGCATTTGTTATTACCTCTTCGTGAGTATTACCCAGGTGCATTGTAGGCAATTTTAGAGTTCACCTTTTTAAAAAAGAATAATTTATTTTTTGCTCTTAAAAGCAGAGGTTTTTTTCAGTACACACAGTACAGTCACAAGTTACTGTAAATTTACTTGGAAATTTCAATGGTAAAATCCTGTTATGTTTAAATACAGCAGTACAAAAAAATACACTGTAAAATAACTGTAAAATACTGGCAAACCTGTACAATGAGATGTTACACTGCAGGAGGCACAAGCTGTCTGTGCTCCACTGCACGGACCTGCTGTCTGTGCTGACCTGCATGGACCAGCTTAGTGACATTTTTTGTGTTTTATTGCTTGACTTAGTTATCCTGCTAGGCATCGTTCAGTGTCTCTTTTTTCAGGGTGTCACTTCAGACCTGTGTACTGCAACTGTCTATTAATGCAGTAATTTTCATTGTTGTGTTTTTAAAATGACTAATTTTCTATTGTGGATAAAAAATAAAGTTTGTATTTATTTTATAAATAAAGAAAAAAATGCATGCCATTGTATCCATTTTGTAGAAGTTACCTTTGTCTTATCCCTCTGTTAAAGGTGCAGTGAACCAAATAGAACATCTGTTAATAATCTTTGGGTGAGAGTGCCAAGGTGACGTTGTTGGTTTTCTTGAAATTTCTAACACCAAAAGTCCCACACCAGTCTTTACTCACATACAAAAGAAGTTCTTAACCCCTTGCTACCTCAATTAACAATTATAAAACATAGATTGTTTGTTATGTGTTTGTGCGTTTTTACAAATGATAAATTGAATGGAGATTGTTAATTTGAGTATTGTTCACATAATAGTTATAATTTGGTTACATAATACATACATAGACATGAGAATTACATCCCCTGACCAATATATTGTGACGTAGTGAATCTGATACGATTTTTGGTGTATGTAGAATATGAACCAATAGGTAACAATGAGACACAAAGGTCATTATAGCTGCATCATTTAGACTCCTGAATTTCCCCTCAGGGATACATAAAGTATTTTTCTGTTCTATTTCTATTCTATTCTGTTCTATTCTATTCTATTCTATTCTATTCTATTCTATTCTTCAAGACCTGACAGGGTATGATACGAATTTGTGACAAAAGAAAACACAGGGTTAAAATAATGGTATTGGTTTGGTCAGTCAGAATACTGATGTAGCCCTGACTTGACTGACAAGCGTGACTTCAGTTGGCTTTCTGAACTAACACTAGGTTCAGTTTACTAAACAAACCTCTGAAAAAAGATGTTTACTTCATTAGCTCAAGCTGGTTTCCTGCTAACCAAGTTTCCCCCTTAACAGATAAAACATGCACACAGACCATTCACCGTATGAGAAGGTGGACAGCATGCTTGCTCCCTGGAGTTACAGTGAAAACTCTGAGTATAATTTTGACAAAATTAAAATGTCAGTGTTCTTAAATACTGTTATCCAGCTTGGGATTTTTGCACGTCATTTTTATTAATAAAAACTCTTGCTAAAATGTTGAAGGCTCTGTGAGGACTATCCGGAAAAAACGACTTAATTTCCCATGAGTACCAGCACCCCCAGTTGTGAGGGCGTGACTCTTGCAAAGGCATGTTGATTATGAAGCGAATGAATGAAGATCAGATCTTTTTAACACTACTTTTCCTTGTTCATAAAAATGGATACAAAGTGTTGAGGTGGTGTATTTATTTGTAGGTGCGTAGAGCTATTATTTAAAATTTAACAGTAAGCAAACTTTGTAAACTCAGTTTCTACTGTAGTTAAGTTGCTAGCTATATTTAGTGTTCCTTACAGCACGGTGCTGAGATCTCTCTGTAACATTAGTGAATCCAGCATTGTGACTGAACAAGTAACAATCAGCGCATTCATTGAACCAGTGATGTTTTCATGAACAGTGAAGTGAGCCACTCAGTTTTTAACTCATGAACAGGATCATCCTGCTGACAATCCACATAACACAGCTTTGGATTTTCTGTCTGTGGTGCTAAAACAGCATACAGAGATTCATATATTTGGGGAATTAGCTTGAGGGATATAAATTTAAGCATAGATGGCTCTACTGAAAAAAAGAACTTGAAGGGAAAAAATGTGTGAACGTGATCTGGAACCGGGGCCATGATTAAAAGGGACGGCTGGGGGCATTCGTAGTACGCTACTAGAGGTGAAATTCTTGGACCAGTGCAAGACGCACTGAAGTTAAAGCATTTGCCAAGAATGTTTTCGTTAATCAGTAACGAAATTCGGAGGTTCAAAGACGATCAGATACCGTCATAGTTCCAACCATAAACAATGCCGACTCGCGATCTGGTGGCACCCTCACCACGACCAGCTGGGCAGCGAACTGGGAAACCAAAGTCTTTGGTTTTGCGGCTTAATTTGACTCAACATTTCCAAAATGAATGTGAACTAGTTTTGTAATTGGGGTGAACTGAACTCAGAGCTAGCTCACTTTTTGTGTGAGCTGGCAGAACAGTAAAGTGAGTGAATTATGGTCATGTCCTACCAATGCTCATTTACCAACTCTAACCTTACAAGTAGAGCAAGCGTTACTTGCTCTGCCGCCTTTTTTATTTTTGTAAGTCCATCTTATTTCTTATTATTTCTACAAAATAAAAATCCAAGAAATTGTTTTTCTAGATAAGGGCCAGATCTTTCTTCTCTGCGAGACTTTGACAGCAAAGTGGCACTATGACATTCTGTTTACCAAATCAAATCTGAGCCTGGACGACCTGAACAGGGAAACAGATATTGCATTTAGAAATAACCTATTTTAGTCAGATAATCTAATTTAGAATAGTGGATTACAAAATATTACCTGTGGATGCAGCAGCTGCCCCCAGCAGTATAGGAGGTATTAAAAATAAAAGAAAGATGCAAGCAGCAACAATGCATGTAATCTTCGCTGTGGATGTTGAAGAAGCTGACAGTGTCCTCTGGTGTAAGCACTGATATCCCAGACTCCCCAGCGCCTTAAAAGACAAGATAGGTTTTGTTAAGTTGACAGATGCAAAGGGGTCTTGAACAGAGATGGTAAAAGTACCCAGATCCCTTACTTGAGTAGAAGTAAATAAAAAACAGCTTGAGTAAAAGTAAAAGCTGCCTAGTATCCTAATGCACTTTAATATATAGTCCTTTAGGCATTTGTATTTCACACTTGAGGTTAACACGTCACACTTCTGAATATTGAATTTTAGACCAGTATTAGCCTCTAATCTATGGTCACACATCATACTCATTTGCCCAACTCTTAATCAAACTTTATTATAGCATTTTTCCTTTTTTATAATTTAATTGTATATATTTTGTTTAATTAGCACATCAGGCAACCATTGTTTCTGACTGCACAGGCGTTGTTTTATTGTGAGCGACACACCCAGGGACAACGGATGAAAATAGTTAAGCTTCTCTAGCCAATTGGTGCTGCTCCTGTGACTGTGTGGGACCCTCACCGTTGTCCGTTTCGTGCCGCTGCTCAAACGATAGTGGTGTAACAGGTGTGCGCGGAGTGGCAGACCTGCTCTGACACACACACACCACACATGCACCCTTACACGTACGCGCACACACACAGACAGCCATGTCTCCTCCAGGGCAGTAACAGACCAAAACCCAAAACAGTTGACACGCATTTATGTCGCAGCACCAAAAAATAAAAAAATATATAGGCTCAGGCTTTATATATAAAGCTTTTTTGGGAAATGTAAGGAGTAGTATGTACTGATATTTATGTTGAAAATCTAACGAAGTAAAAGTAAAAAATCATCTGAAAAATAAATACTTCTACATGTACAAAGTGCCTGAAAAACCAACCTAAGTACAGTAACAGAGTATTTGTACTTCATTTCTTGCCATCTCTGGTCTTGAACTATTTTTCCTAAATCATAAACAGTTTTAAAGTCATGTGCACTTAATAAAAGGCTTGTCCTTACAAAGAATAAGAAGTCATCTAAAATTAACCAGGCTTTTTTCAGCTCTGGGGTTCCAATCCAGGGAGCATGTAAGGTGTTGTTCATCAAAGTCTGGCCGATGTCCAGGGTGTGGGGGCTCGTCAAAACGAAGGGAACACCGACCCACTGCAGAGAAAAACAACGCAACTTTTAGATCATTTGAAGATTTTGTATTTGTAAGACTGTTTTCCTGAAACTGTTTTTTTTTCATTTAAAAAAAAAAGCACAGAAAGTTTTTTTTTTAATTTCCTACTTTTCTACAAACCTAATTTGCATTTGGGGTTAGTCACTTGAGTGCCACTATACTTACCAGGCCTATAACTATGAGGATAAGCTGTATGATATCTGTGTAGGCCACAGAGTACAGACCTCCCAGCAGTGTGTAGATGATGGCGACTGAAGCGGAAATCCAGATGCAAAGAGTAAAGGGCAGATCCAGGACCACATTCATAATTGCTCCTATGAAACACAAGTAATAGCAGTACAACTATCATATTCAGTATATTTAGCAACAAACAGGTGCTGGTGCTTGTACATGTACATTTAAAAAGCTAAGACGTACCTAATCCAAGCAGTGTTGCAGGCACCCAGACAATATCAGTAAAAAGGGAAACCAGGGCCAGTCCAGATGTTAGTCCTTTTCCATACTTCATATAAAACGGGTCCAGCATCGTCGTACAGTTTCTGTCTCTCATTGGCTTGGTAAATACCAATCCAACTTGATTTAAACAGGGAAACACAAAACAGAACAAAGATAGAGATTCAAACATTGAACTACTGCTCTGTGAACTGTGAATGACTACTTGAGGACTGCTTAGGCACCAGATATGATCAGTCATTCAAGGCAGGGTTTGTTATGAATGAGCAAACAAAGTAACACATAACTAGAGATGAGCATGCAAATGCTAATAAAGGGGAAACTCCCTAAACAGCACCAATGAAAAACATGTTGTCTCCTAAGATTAACTGCAAAGGCAAAAAAGTCCACATCAAGTCCTAATGACAACATGCAAAGCTAAGCCAAACCACAGAAATTAGCATGTTTATATGGTACAGGAGACAAGTTTAGTCTTTGCAATTTCTTCATTCATTCATTTATTCATTCACACTGCACAGGCAATGAACTCTCATATTACATGTCTGTTAAAATAGGATGCAAGGACTAAAGTAGAACATACATTTTAGAGACTCCAGTTTGCAAGTGTCACCCTCAAATAACACTTTTTTTTTATCTTTATTGATTATTATTGATTATTATTATTAAAAAGTGGGTTAAAATTAGGAACACGGATGCAAAAAACATCAACTCCCCATGTACTTAATAAAACCTGTTTTATACACTCTATGGATATGACAGTGAGGAATGGAGTAATTTAAAAGAAGCCTGGATCTTCTGTGAACTACATGGCAATCCTTGGTTTTCAAATCGGACATTATCTGGCTATACTTGTTGTCTTACATATAAAAGTACAAAGCTGTGCCAAACCATGAGTTCATAAAATTACTTACCAATGAGAAACGAGAAGCAGTATGCTATCCCCATCACACTGGCCAAGGTTAGACCCATGGAGGGGGTGTAGACCATTTCAGCAGTGCCAACAATGAAGCCTCCTCCCACCCATGTAGCTGCAGGATGGATACAATGCATTGGACATACTTTTTAACAAACTTTGTACATCACATAGACTTCATTGACATAAATCCCCAAAACAAAAAAAAAGGTACACACTTTTAAAAATATTGATAAAAACATTTTATGGTTTGCAAATAGTTCCATGCCAATGTTTAGTTGAAAATGGTGAACAGACTACATGTTAGTCGTTAAACTTGTTCTTTTTTTATGACAAAAATATGCTTATAGTTTGTTATACTTTGATGCCAGCAGCATTTAAAAAAAAAAATCTGAACAGGAGTGTGTTTTAAATGGTGTCTTAACAATGTGCTTGAAAACCAAAGAGACCAGTTATGGGGGCTCTGGGGGTGAAATGTTGCCCACAACTTACCCGATAAAGCTCATTAGTTTGGGATGGCCTGTGTTCCTTGGTGGGCAAACGCCAGTACTTGAGTCAAAGTATTGACACTGGTCAAATCTCACCCCACTACAAGTAAAAGTTGCTTGGTCAAAATTTTACTTTGATGTATTGTTTTCCCCAGTGCTTTTGCAGAACCTTATAACTCTCTGAAACCACCCAATGATGTACTGACTGACTGATGCACAAGCTTCAACTCTGCTTTCAACGATTCATCAGCCTGTTGAACCACTTGGCTAAGTGGTAACCTATTCCATCAATACCTTAATAAATTCTGTAACCACACACAATATCCACCCTGCATTTTTCCATGTCTGTGGAAAATGATGGAAATTCCCAGAACAGTGGTTCCAAACTGTCTTCTTTTTTTTTTTTTTTTTTTTTTTTTTTTTGGCTGTGCGTCCCTTTTGGTACCAATGATGGCATCAATCTTAACAAAAATTTTAGAAAAAGCAAGTGTTATTCATATTATATCATCTTTACACAAAGAACTTTTTCTCTGCCAGATTCACATTATTTGTGTGACCAACTTACTGAGAATCTAGAGAAATTGTCACTTTTTGTGATAGCTCTGTCTGACAGAGGAATAAGCTGCTACTCAGCTTAGATCAGATTATACACTGGATGCATTATATGAAGTTGGTAATTCTATAATTCTAATAAACTAATCCAATTGCCATTACTCCTGCCCATCACTATGTATACTAAGATCTATCAGGGCTTATTTAAATTTAACATAATGACAAATAAATAAATCATGTTTATGTTGGACCTGTTAAAATGTTCAGGGCCTCCTCTCCTGATCTCACTCACTCTGTAAACAAGACTCTAATATATAAAATAACACGAATACAAGGTAAAATCTATGAGGTTCCATTTGTACCAAACAGTATGTTGTCATGCGCACTGTGTATGTCTGCTGTGCATGTGACATGACATTCGTCTATTTCTAGTGAATATTAAACTGTACTTGTGTCATTTCACCATGTCATGACATTGTGTGATTATGATGTGTCGTTTGACAAAGTGTTGTTATGATGTGTTGTTTGACAGTGTCATGCTTGTTATGGTGTGTTCTCTTGATGTGTAGTTTGGCAATGTCATTGTAATGTTGTTTGACAAGGTCATTGCTATGCGTCATTATTTCGTGTTGTTCGTCAATGTCGTTGCTGTGTGTCGTTACTATGTGTGTTTTGACATATAGTAACAACACACAGCAATGGCATTGTCAACGACACATAGTAACGATGCATAGTAATAGCGCATAACAACAACGCATAACAACGATGCATAATCACTTAAATGTCAAACGACACATAGTCATGATGCATATGATGCTTAGCAACGTTGTCAAATGACATGTTATAATGCCAAACTACACATCAAGACAACACACCATTACAAACATGACGCTGCCAAACAACACATCATAACAACACTTTGTCAAATGACATATTATGGCGCCGTCGTTAAAGCCATTAACAGATTTCTGGCTCAAATGGCACCTCATAAAAATCTGGGAGTGACAATTAGCTGTTAGGGTGGAGTGACCTGCTTTAACAGAGAGAGCAGAATAAACACGTCTGCATGTTCACATTTTAGTGGTACCAAAAGTGGATACAATGTTGACATTTGAATCACAGAGATTTATTGCTGTTTCTTGAGGTCACAACAGGCGCAGTTCACGTCACCTCTGGTTTATGTCTAACCGTTGGTGACTCTCTGCTCACACATATGGAGCAGCACACAGAGCCAAGAATAAAAAACCTCAGTGAACAGAGATGATAGACAAATATTTTAAGGTTTTTTTTTGTTGTTGTTTTTTTTATTTTTTTTTAATGACACCCCAAACCACATTTCGTCCCCCACCATAACATTACTCCAGTATAGAACCACTGGCCCAAAAGATTTGTGGAATTTCAAATACATCAAGCTGAGATGTGGCCATGAGTGAGCTGGTTTCTCAGCTTGAGTTTCTCCTGTCATCATCAAGTTTTGTTTAAATGACTGCAGGAGAGCTTGCCGCACAGAGTGAGGATGATCTGTGTCTGAATCCATCCCAGGTATAAACCACTGTGATCGGTTCCTTTCTGTGACATGCACAGCATGCGGCCAATTGCATTTAAGAAAAAAAACTAACAAAAAATCACCAGCAGATGGCTACAGAGCAATGCTGAGCTTAAAAAGAACAAGTAACAACAAGCTTCCTAGAAATTTTATGACAGTACTTAGGTAAATGTAGTCCATAACTGTCTACCACTGCCTGTGTTGTACCTGTTGTTAGTTTGTTGTAATACCTGCAGAAAGAGGTATGGGATCATAAAACTCTTTTGAGATCTTTCATCTCCAAGAGAAAAATTTATCATGTGTCAGACTGTCAGACATTAGTCAAACCTAAAGGATTTACAGCTTGAGTTGCCTGCCTGGACTAGCTGCTAGGTGTAAATTCTGAGTTCCTCCAGGTGTTTCTTATGGTAGCAAAAGATGTTAAATTTTTATGGTCCCTCCAAGTACTTCTTTTTTTTCTTTCTTTGTTCATAATGTGATAGCTGTGCATCTGATTTGCTGTTAACGCACTATTTACAATTGAAAATAGTTTTTTTTTATTAATTCAAAATTTATCAAAGCTTTATTGATTTTTTTCACAGCACTACAACTTCTTTGAAAATATGGCTATATTTTATGATTTGCCATTTTATCAATTAACCCTTATAGACAACTTCTCCAGTAACTATTTTCTGCTTCTTTAAATTGATCACCACCTGCTTCCAAACCTTTGATACTTGCTAATAGATCTAAAATGTTTTTTATTGTATATTTTGAATTATATATTTTATTATTAGTAGTATTAGTTAAGTTAAAACATCAACTGCCATACCCCTTCTGCCAGTTGTGCTCCCCTCACCTGTCATTGTGAAGATTCCTACCACCAAACTAATCCTCCTGTTTCCCAGTAGAGCCATATCCATTCCTGTGGCAGCACTTTTCTTCTGTTCCCTTTTGGACTTGAAAGAAGCCCAGATGCCGGTTCCAAGAACCAGCAGATAGAAGAAGACCATTGCTATCACTCCTGGGATGTTGACAGCCATGATGAAACTGGTTGACTGCTCTCCTCACTGTCTGATGTTTGACTGAGTGAGAGTGAATCTCCGGTTTTTCCTGTGTTGAATGCCTCCCCTGTTTTTCCCGTGTTGTCAAACAACTCCTCCCCTTGAAACTGAATTTTGCCTTCTGTTGAGAGACATTCCCAAGAATAAGTTTACCTGCAAACTACAGTACATAACTGGAATGTTTTCAGTGTGTCATAGAGTTGGGATAAGGACACTTGAAAATAATGCTAAATATGAAAGCACTAAAAGGCTGTGATACAATATGCTCTCATTTCCAAAATTTCATGTGTTTTCCTGAGATGCTTATGTCATCCCAACCACCCCTTTTTTAAGATAATGGGATAATATGAATCTTGTTGTTTTGAGAGGAGCATCAGAATGGGGAAGAAAGGTGATTAAAGGGACTTTGATGCCTTGTTGATGCCAGAGGTCAGAGGAGAATGATCAGACTTGTTCAAGCTGATAGAAAGGCAACAGTAACTCAAATAACCACTGGTTACAACCGAGGTCTGCAGAAGAGCATCTCTGATCGCACAACACGTCCAACCTTGAGGCAGATGGGCTACAGCAGCAGAAGACCACACCGAGTGACCCTCCTGTCAGCTAAGAACAGGAAACTGAGGCTACAATTCATACAGGCTCACCAAAACTGGACAATAGAAGATTGGAAAAACGTTGCCTGGTCTAATGAGTCTGGATTTCTGCTCCACATTCAGATGGTAGGGTCAGAATTTGGCGTCAACAAGATGAAAGCATGGATCCATCCTGCCTTGTATCAACGGTTCAGGCTGCTGCTGGTGGTGTAATGGTGTGGGGGATATTTTCTTGGCTCACTTTGGGCCCCTTAGTACCAACTGAGCATGGTTTAAAGTCCACAGCCTACCTGAGTATTGTTGCTGACCATGTCCATCCCTTTATGAGCACAGTGTACCCATCTTCTGATGGCTACTTCCAGCAGGATAACGCTCCATGTCATAAAGCTGGAATCATCTCAGACTGGTTTCTTTAACGTGACAATGAGTTCCCTGTACTCAAATGTCCTCCACAGTCCCCAGATCTCAATCCAATAGAGCACCTTTGGGACTGATCTCCTGGATCTTCAGGCTTGACAGGCTTTTCTACTGGGGTAACTGTGATGTCAGAACTCTGAACATCCTGTGGCTAGGGCCAAGTGACCTGCCAAGGTGAAGTCTTCAGTCTTATACAATTTTTTGTCCTCAGGCTTATACATTTGTCAATATTTACATGGATAGTTTTGATTGATGATTTCTGAGTAGATGTAAATCAAGCTGTAATAAGTCATGTCCATCTGGCTTCCTCCCACGGTCCAAAAACAGGCTCATCAGGTTAATTGACCACTCTAAATTGTCCAAAAGGTGTGAGAGTGTGCATGGAAGGTTGTCTGTCTCTGTGTCAGCCCTGTGATTGACTGGCGACCAGTCCAGGGTGTACCCCGCCTCTCGCCCAAAGACAGCTGGGATAGGCCCCAGTTAACCTGACACACCAGACGAACAGTTTCATATATCCGTCATGGAAATATTTCACCAGTCCATCTGGGTAGCAGCTCTTCCGATTTTTTTTCAGAGGCCAGACTTAAAAAAAAAAGAACTGCAGCTGGTGATTGGACAACCGTTCTGATTAACACACTCACCACGGACCAATCCACATCAAGCCATGGTATGACGTAGCTTATGTGAGCCGATGCTTCTAAGAAACAATAGATGAACAACTACTGAATCACAAGGAACAGCTGTGAAAAAAGCGTTGGACGACAGCTTCCGTTTTTATAAATTTAACTTAAGAATCAAAGGAACACTGTCAAGTACGAAAGTCTGCTGACGTCACGTCTGCTCCCACAGCTCCCGCCTCTCTTCCCTGATTGGGCCGGTCAGAATTTAGCCGAGTGAAATCGTTGGTCATTGGAGCCTGGTAAGATGGACCTGCAGGAGTTCAGAAACTGAATCAGGCAGGTCTGTCTGCTCTGCAAGGTTAGGCCCCAGCCACCTACGACCCTGAACAGGATAAGCAGTCCTGATAATGAATGAAGTAATGTCCAAGCCTGCTTTGTAGAAATGCTCAAAAACCAGAAGTAAGTAACAGATGTTTCAAGATCATTTACCTGGGAAGCACCACTTTGTACTGACATGGCTTCAGTTTGAAGCTAATAAATAGACTGAATAATCAATCTAATCTAGACAGACAGACAGACACATACACAATGAGCAAAATTAATAGTTTGATAATTTCATGCGTCATAACAAAGACAGAGGACATAACAGCCAAATTCATCGAGCTGCACGCCAAAAATGATGCCCTGGCGGTGGGCCAGGCCTCCAAAATGTGGGACAATCTTAAAAGAAAATCTAAAGTAAGAATGTAGAATTTTCCTGCATGCAGCGCATGTTCCAGATGCTGTCGAAGCTTTGTGTGTCTTAATCCGATATGTTGAAGTACTTTTCTTCTTGTTGGCATCCCATTGAAGAATATTTGTTTCTTGTTTTACACAGGAGCTACGCAACCCGCCAATGGGAACAGGGACGGGGGGCAACTTGGCCTTGGTATTCCCCCATACATGAGGCCATTGGGGCACGGCCCTCGATAGAGCCTCCAGTCCTGATGGACTCGTGTGGGGGAAAGCCTTGGAGCTGATGCTGCTGTGGCCTCCACTGATGGCCCATCAACAGCTGCAGCTTGTCGCCGGGCCCTGGAGGTGGAGGAGGAGGAGGAGGAAGAGGAGGAGGAAGAAGAAGAAGAAGGAGAAGAAGAGGCCTGGCACAAGCATGTAATTTCATGTTTACTTTCTTAAGTTTGTCTAAAGTTCCACTTTCTTTCATCTGCTGGTGGTTCTTTTGCCTGTTACGAATTGTTTTCTTGTCTTCTGTTAATTTTCTGTTAATCTTTCTGTTAAAGTTTTAATTCTTGTCCTGACATGTGTTGTATAATTCACTTTTACCCCCTATCTTTCTTTGGAAAAGCACTCCGTGTCCCTGTTTGAAAGAATGTTATGTAAGATAAATTTATTATTATTTCCAGACGATGAGCCACCAACCTCCTCCAGGCCTTGCACCCCCCCCCCCCCCCCCCCCAAAAAAAAAAAAAAAAAGCAGAGGCCCAACAGGGGGGCCTTTTTAAACTTTTTTACAGGAGGAGGCCAGAAAGGAGGATGAGGGGTTTGAAGCCCCCCCCCCCCAAAAAAAAAAAAACACTGAAAAAAACATCCAACTTTTAGAAGATTTAGTTAAAAAGTAAATCTATGTTTGTGTCATTTCATGTTGTACATTGATAAGGTTCCTGTTTTGGATTTTGTTTATGTTTTGTTTTCCTTTTGTCTAATAAATCTAGAGTTGGCCTGTCTGTGTTTGTTTCTATTTACCGATAGATTTTGGATATTTTCCAGGGATGTAAGCTCATGGTGTGGTCAAGCAGCTTCAGCCATATGTTCATAGGGAAAACTTTTCTCTCTTACCCAAGGACTGATGTTTTTTCTCTTCTGATTTTACAGGTGCTGTTGTAACATGCAAAGTATAAATTATTTCAAGTTAATCCTTTTCCACGCCAACAAACACGAAACCACACTGCCTTGTCTGAGGCCAAAGAACAAGGTTAAATGAGAACATAGTGTTAATGTCGGCTATCTCTATCTCTCTCTCTCTCTTACGCACACAGTCGTTGCAGGGACAAATGGGCCAGAGTAAACCCTGAAGTTAAAAAAAAAGAACATCTCATACAGAGGTTAAGCGGTTCAGACAGCTTTACTGTAATGCCAAACTTTTTGTTCACAGGTTAAACAGGTCTGACTTACAAATGAAGCAGTGCTATTAACAAAGTAGGAGGCACAACATCTCTCTGAATTCTGTTGCATTAGAGTGTATGTTCCATCATAGCTGACATTTAATTTATCATAAGGTCCCCCCTGTCACTGTGTTAGCTTCAGGATGCTAACTTTAGCTGTGGTTAGCCTGTTGTTTTAGCCTGTAATGTTACAGTAAAAGAGCTTCGCTGTTTCCTAAACATTGTGCATTTGAAGCTTGTGGCACCGATCTCAGAGCGGGGCGGTATCAGCAGTGGCTCATTTACATATGAAGGTCAAGCCCACTAAATCGGACTCTTCTGAACAGAGGGGCTATGAGAGCCTGGAAACAATGCTGCTGTGCTTGATTTATTAGCTTTTTGGATGAAAACATGTTACTACCATTTCATGAAGACATCAATGATCCATATTAAACTGCAGAAAAGGAGCTTAATTTGGGACCTTTAAAACAACTAGTTTGTGGTAACCACTCTGCCCTTGCTGCTGTGAAGATCAAACAAGACAGCTAACAGCTTGTGTTCATCATTGGCTTTGATGCTTCAGTCTGTGCGTCCGTAGATCCCCTTTTCTCATCCTCAGTTTGTTCTGTGTCACCACTGGTTGTTGTCAGCTGTTGTGGTGATTGCTTAGCCTTCACTTCAAAAATGTCCCACTTCTCAGGAAGCCAGCCTTTGTTGAAGAGCAAAGAAGTGATGTAGGAGAAACTCAAGATTACAGCAACAGCAGACAACATTGAGATGGCTTTAACTGGAGCATACTGGACATAAACACCGTCCTCAAGAGTGCATCCTGGGAAGTGTATGACTGGTGTTAATCTTAATTCTCTATCTCCACTGAGCAGCCTCAACACCAGTCCCACAAGGAAACCCATTACAGCCCCATAACCATTGGAGATGTCAAAGAACAGGATACAGAAGAGTTGAGGGAAGATTATCACGTAGGCCACATAAGCAGCAAGGAACCAAAATGTTACAACGCTGTTTTTCAGGCTGGTGAGGGATGAGCCAATTACGCCAAAAACCACCACTGTAGTACGAATCACCCACTGAATCTCTCTGTCTGAGGCCTAAAGATGAAAGATGAAACAGAGAAAAGTAAACAGCCAAAACAGGGTCTGATCAACAAAGTAGTATTTTCTTTCCTCCCCTTTATGTCTTTTGCCTCTTTTTTCAAAATTCCATGAAATGATGAAGCACATCAGAAGATGATTGCAAGCGTCTCACCTGAGGCCTGAGGATGTTCTTGTATAGGTTGGAGCTAAAAACTGAAGCTGCAGAAAGCAGCACAGAGTCAGCAGATGACATCACAGCAGCAGCTATACATCCAATCCCAATAATGGAGATGAATGGAGGTATGAGATGCTGCAGGACAAGGGGCATAGCCAGAGCTGCTTCCCCACGTTCATATTGTGATGGAGAACCATAAGTAGTCAGGTTCCAGTCTAGAACAAGGGCAAAAAGACAAACACTTCAGAAAATCTGCATTTATTCTGTTTGTGTAATTATCCACAGATTATTTTTTAAGGAGTTGTCAGGAGTCTTGAAGATTCTCTTGGGATGAAAAAATTGTTCAAGAGGAACCAGTGTTCTACAAAAAGCTGAAGGCTTTAAGAACTCTCACTGCTTTTTTCTTCTTTAGTGTTCACTCTGAGCCCAATGGCACCTTAACACTAAATCACAACTCCTTAGTTTCTTGATGTTCCACAATCACCATATGATCTTTCTTATCCACCAGTTCCACCTTAAACACCCTTCCTCACTTCCAATTCATGCCTCATCCCTCACCACCATCCAATATTCTCATTTTTCAGACTAAGTCTTTTATTTTTGGACTCCTCCAGTCCTTAACTCTGGGACCTGTGATAAGTTTCATTTTAAGTTAAGTTGCTCTAATGCAACCAAAAACAAGATTAAAAGGCCATTTTACCACCACAATTTAACTGCAAATTAATGGCACCTTTTCGAAGGGTCTATGGTCAACTTTACATATTCATGGTCCCTTTGCAGGAAACGTTAAGTCGCAAATGTCACCTTCAGATTCTTTCACATTCTTGCAGTATCTCTCTTGGCCTACCAGCTGCTGGTTTCTCCTGACTTGACTGAAGTGTTACACAGTTTGGTCAAATAGATATTTCTTTCTGACCGGGGGTTCATTTAACTAGCTCCACGTTTTTGCTTCCCTACCAAAAGTAAGAAGTTATCAACCATAATCCAGATCTTCTCCAGCTTTGGAGCACCAATCCAGGGAGCATGAAAAGTGTTGTTCATCAGCGTCTGGCTTATGTCCAAGGTAAAGGGGCTCATCAAAACATAAAAGGGACACAAATATTCTGTGGAGATGAATAAAATGTAAATCATAAACATAAAGCTCTAATTTCGTAGACCAGGCACAAGCGCAGGCGCACCTGCCCTGCGCCGGCCTTTGCTGCACGGACAGGGTGTGACCGGCGCACTTTGCAAGTTTCCTGCAGTGCCAAGAGAGGTGCATTGAAGGCGCAGAGGAGCGCAAGAGCGTGTCCACGCCTCCCTCTACGCAAATGGCAGAGAGGGTGGAGAAAAGCCGTGAGTGGGTTAAACACAGCCGAGCGCTGTTTTCACCGATCAAATGAGCGCCTCTCCTCGCCTCTAAATGCGCTGCTGCCGAGGTGCAGCGTCTGATTGGTCTGACTGATCCCTGACACAGCGGAAAGTGTGCTGGAAAGACCCGGTAGCGGAGACGGTCAGAGCTGCTGTCCCTGCAGCAGGAGAATGGACAGCGGGGCACATAGGAGGAAAAAAAAACACGTCACCGTGTGGGCCAGCTCCCGGGACAGATGTAATCTGTTCCTTTGTCATTAAGAGGAGTACAAAATTAAGAGACAGTTACACAGCTGGCTTATCCATTCAGAATACTTTTGATCCACCTGCACTCCTGGTTTGTCATCACCAAATAGCAGAACCTTTGGTGATATACTGTATACTCTCCCGATGTCTCCACCTCATCCTCCTTACAATAATGTACTCCATCTTTTTAGATCACATTAAAAATAAAGACTAAAACAGAAAAATATGGGAAATCACGGGTAAATCCTGAGTGACAAAAATGTATTTTGTCTCTTTTTTCTTCGTCTTTTCTCTCCCTCTTTTCTTTGAATTAAATGAAATGAGAGAACCAGATATATACTCAGTATCAGATGTTAAGGCTGTTTGTTGTTTAATTGTAAGATGTGCATCAAACTTCCAGCTGCCGTCAGGTTAACTTTCCATTATGACAAACGGCTTCAATCTGACATCAGATGTGATGGGACAGTTAATATAGATACAAATGTAAATGCTGGCTCAGACTGTTACATTAAATAGCGATTACTGTGATTGTTTATTGCATCAAAATGTGCCTGACACTCTGGAAACCTGCCTCTGAGGCTTTGTTGACATGTGTGCACATGTGCGCCTGTCACCAAACTACATCTGCGGAGGGTGTGCTCCGCTTTGCACCGAGGATAGACCAGGTTGGAGCTAGCTAGCTTTCAGCGCACTTTTTTGGTACTGTTTTTGGCATGAAATTGTCAATGCACCAACATGAATATGCCAACACCTCCCCCTGGTGCGCCGTCAACTCCCCCTGGCGCGTCGTCACACCCATCTCTGCACAGACGGTCTACCAAATTGTCAAATTGGCAGCGCACGGTGGTGCACCGCACGAAATTAACACTGCGCCGGTTGCGCCAGGCTTGCACCCCCTGCACTACGCCACAAAATTAGAGCCCATAATTTACAATGTTTGGACTGATCGGAGTCGATTTATCTATTAAAAACAAACAAACAAACAAACAAACAAACAAAAAGGATTTCTTCAGTGCTTACAAAGCCAAGGAACATGAGGACAAGCTGTATAACATCAGTGTAAGCCACAGAGTTCAGACCTCCCAGCAGTGTGTAGGTAATGACAACAGCTGCAGAAATCCAGATGCTAACGGTGTGAGATATATCGAAGACCACAGCCATGGTTCCTCCTGCAAAACCAGTTGTGTTGGGCTATTATTGTCATTCTGTGCATATTTTACTCATATCAATAACAAATATATATACAAACAAGGGGTTTTATTTTAACGCGTTAATTTGATTAATTAATTACACAGCAAATTAACGCGTTATAAAAATTAACGCAGATTAATCTGGATATCAAACCCGGGAGGCGTTCAAAGACCCACTTATTTTCAAATGTCTAGCATTTACAAACCGTTTGTCCTACATGGAAAAAGTGGTGTTCTTGTCAGATTTTCAAATTTCTGACGGTCCCTGAATGTATCACACCTGACATCATGCTCTGAACCGGGGGAAGAGATAGCGCTGTTAAGGGGACTGCCGTTCACATCTCGTTCATTCACACGTCCTTTTTGAAAATCTACAGAAAATCAACCGTTTGCTCTAGCTCAATTCTGTAAAAAAAACAGGTAATTTTACACTCTCTACTACATCGAAGAAGCCCTGAATGATCGATAAATGTCTTGTATTTAAATCTAAAGAATTCTTAGAAAATTTCCTTCTATCTTCCTGGTTTCATGTTTCAGCTTGGGGCTGCTCTGCACCAATGAGCAACAGTTTGTGTGTTCAGAGCATGTAAAACTGAAAATACTTCACTCTCCTTTTTGATCCAAGACTTGAAAAAAAGTGTTTTGTACATAGTTCCTCACAGTTTTTAGCCAGTAGCCCTGGTTCTCCTGTCCTCATAGAAGTATAGAAGTTAATATTGCAGTGAAAATTGAGTCCACATTGAGTAAAAATGTGAACAGAAGCAAAAATCGTCCCAAAAATCAAATCAGCTTATCTTAGGTGCAGGACTGTGTAGATTTTGTAAAGATAGAACCATAACACTTTTTTCATTTGTTCCTTATGCCTCAGGGTACCTAAGAATGTGTTATATATATTTCCACCTTATTTTTTAATTGTTTTTTTTTTTAATGTAATTCTAATGTCCTGGAATTCAAATTCTTTATTTTGGGACCTTAAGCAGATATGAGATTAAAATGCGATTAATTAGATTAATTAATTACAAATCCTGTAATTAATTAGATTATTTTTTTAATCGCCTGACAGCACTAATACAAACCAAAAATCAGATG
Organism: Halichoeres trimaculatus; assembly: GCF_033239565.1. Classification (NCBI taxonomy): domain Eukaryota; kingdom Metazoa; phylum Chordata; class Actinopteri; order Labriformes; family Labridae; genus Halichoeres; species Halichoeres trimaculatus. The sequence goes on along the minus strand of NW_027437186.1, from coordinate 13,554,293 downwards.
GAAGCATTTTCAAAAATGCAAAATAAACAAATAGATAAATAAATAAATATTTCTCAGAAAAAGTTACCCAAACCAATCAGTGGTAAGTGAAGCCAGGCACAGTCCAGCTGTTAGTACTTTCCCATACTTGATACGAAATGGATCTATCATTGTCACAAATTTTCTTTCTCTCATTGGTTTGGCAAACACCAGGCCACCTTTATTTAAGATATGAAATAATGCATGACATTTATCAAAAATTAATTGTTGAAACAAAAACAACAAACCAACAAGGTAAAATGCATGAACAACAGAAAATTCTGAAATACATTTGCACAACAATATGTGGGGCATCCTGGGCTGGAGATCCCTCTTAGCGAAGCTTTTTTGTATATATTAAATATTAAAACCTGTGCTTAAAAATTAGATTTCAATGGTGTGAGATCCCTACTCTATCCCATAGGTTGACAGTTTTCTTCTGTAAATGATGGCTTTGATGAGGGCCCTAAAATTTTAAACAGGAAGTAGACAGGACATTGTTGTAAGAACGACTTGAACAAACTGTAGAGTCACAAAACAAGCCATGCAGGCTCCTAATAGAGTGATATAATGTTTTTTTAAATGTTTAAACAGTGGGCATAGTTTATTGGCTAATTTAGCCACACCCTAAATCAGGCCCATTATCTTCAAACATTCAGCCCCTGGAGCCTGGTTTACCCAGACACAAGAGCTTGTGTATCAGGCCTGAAGCTCACAAAAAATGCATAAAACTCATTTTGGTTACATAAATGCGAGTGCTAAAGGAGATACAATAGGTGTGATTGAAAAGGGTATATATATGTATGCACTCGACTATCATCTCACCCCAGAGAGAATCCCAGTTGATGTCAATCCCAGTTGAAATAGTCTGGGCATGCCTCTTTCCCCCTTTCAAGTTTGTACTGAAAAAAATGTGCACATGTGATGTTAAGATGGCTCCTGGCTATGACATGTGTTAAAGTACTAGTTAACACTAAGCAGGTGTTGCCTGTTAATGAAGTTCAGGAAAGGTATGTTAAGTCCAGAAAACTGCAGGACTGACAAGTGCAAACAGGTCTGAAGATGGGTAAGGAGGGGGAAGCCCTGGGTGAGTTGCACTGAAGAGGAGTGTCACTGTACTTTGGTAGGTTGAACGTTAAACTGTTATAGCTGATTTATTACATGTCTTCAGTGTTGGATTAATGTGCTGAAGGTGACATAGAAAGTCTTTTTAGGTCAGTGTTACTTGCTCTTGTACGGTCTGTTCTTGCTTACCAATCATTAGTGCTGCGCAGTATGCAAAAGTCATAATGATTGTCCAGGTTAGTCCCATGGAGGGCAGATATACCATCTCTGTTGTGCAAACAATAAAGCCTCCTCCAACCCATGAAGCTACAAATGGATTGAAACACACAAACACACAAGTAAAATAGATATAAAAAGAGAGTGCAATAAACAGAATAAAATCATCTAGTGCCACTATCCTAAGAGTCAAACAAAATCAGCTCAGTAACATTTCCCAAACCAGATGTAAAGCTTGTATAGAGGGTGCTATTTGTTTTTAACTGGCTGTGTTGCTACATCAGAGGTCATGATCACACATGTGGATGCTGAGGCTTGTGGTTGATATTTCAACCATCGTCAATGCGGACATTTTAGTAATGGATTGTGTTCAGCAACCCTAGTAATAGAAGCGTAGCAGGTGAATGAACTTTAGCTTACTGTTTACTCAAAAAAAAATATATATATATATATAAAAAAAACAAGACTCAAACCATGTGCTGGGTGTTGAAAGTAACAGTGTTAAAAGTTGTGACATTTGATAATTTTTTAAGGGTGCATCAGCTACAGAGCTAAGACAGGAAGGAAGTGTTGAGGAAATTTCAGGAATCTTGACACTTGATGAAGAAGAATCAGGAGACTCAGATGGCTTAGGTTGAAAAGTTTTTATAGCTCGATAGAGGGGAAGAGGACAGACAGTACACATGGGTGCCCAGAGTAATGGAGAGTCAATTCTGACAGACCAATCCATGTGCTCAGTATTTATCATTCCTGAGATTGGGATTGCTATGTCTATCTATGAGCCAGTGGGTTCAGCTTAGCTTGGGATCTCAATGTGAGAAACAGTGTTCGAGGAGACAGGAATGTGTGAATCCAATCCAACTCAGACGAGAAACACACTGTAGATAACTGTACAGATAGCAAATTCAGGGATTATTGTGACACATATAGAGACAATTTACAGAATCAACTAGGGAAAGGCATTAAGTAATATGAAAATCCCACCACAGGAGTGCTGACTGAGGAAAGTTTGTCAGCTCAACAATGACAGGCAGGAGAAGCGTCTATTGCCATGAAATGCTAAATGCCTTGCCATCACTAGGACCATTTTCTTGAAAAGTGTGAACCTTAATCCTTTGAACTAATTAAGTAACCTCCCATAAATATATTCTGATACTGGCAAAGTGTTTGAACTAATCCAGATAACTTTTTTTTTTTCATTCCACTAAGCTACACTGTAAAAAGGGAATCTTCAATAAGCTGAAGAGATGCAATAGTTTTAATCAATCCAACTCAATATTTTCAAGTTAATATTTCCAATGTTTTTTGTGTATCATATCAACTTGAAATTCTGCATTGCCACAACCAATAAAAATAAGTAGTTGGACCAACTTAAATTAAATGCTTTAACTGGTCACACCTAAATACAGTTCTTTGAAATGAAATAAACAAGTTCATTTAACACAATTTAAAAGGTCAAATAAACTAAATATTTTAATTATTTTTAAATCAACATTTTGCATCAGCTCAACCTAAAGTTTTAAGTTTTTTCAACTCAATGATCTGCAAAACCCAAAAGGACAAACCATGGATGAGGAGGGAACACTGTGGATGAGACCCTGATGCACATTAAGATACCACACAGGGACAGCGTGTCTGTGCTCCATGGCATGGACCAACTGGCTGTCTGTGCTTCACGGCATGGGCTGCCTGGCTGTGCCACACAGAAAAGGCTGCTTGGCTGTGTTCCACGGCATAGGCTGCTTGTCCTGGTTGCCTGGCTGTGCTCCACGGCATAGGCTGCTTGTCCTGGCTGCCTGGCTGTGCTCCACAGCATAGGATGCATATTCACTGCATTCCCTCCTCACTCACGGTTTGAAATGAGTCAATTCAATAGGCTGTAAATTAAACTTTACAAGAAGACAAAGTAAACTCAACTTAAGATTATTGGTCATATTTACTCACCTTTTTAGTGCAATTGTTTTCCTAGATTCTTTTAAGTGAGCTCAACCTGTCACATTTTTACAGTGCAATAAAGTGTAAAAACACCTTGTCAGATTTTACTTTGAGGTTTTGCAAATTATTTAGTTGAAACAACTGAAAACCTTAATTTGGACTGATACAAATTGTTGACTTGAGAACAATCTTTTTTTTTTTTTTTTTTTTTTTTTTTTAGTTCATTTGACTTAATCAATTGTGTTGATTGAAATTATTAACTTCATTTCAAATAATATCTTTAGGTGTGACCAATTGAAGCAATAATTAAAGTTGATCCAACTATTTTCTTTTTTTCAGTATAGGTTGTCTGTCCTCTTTTTCAACAAGCACAACTGAGCTAAAGATATCATTACGTGTCATAGTATTTTATACAGGCTCTCAAAAAGCAGGGGCAGGTCATATTTCGCCAGAAAAGACTATGAGCATAAACCTGATAAAGTTAATACCATAACAATAACCATGCTGTTCGATGACTGGGTAGTTTCTGTCATTCATGCAGCCTTTGCACCTTGAAAGAGTCCATTCGTTATAATTGTGGTCCAGTAATTTCTGCACAATTTTGCCAGCTGAGTGTTTCTGACCTGTCATCGAAGGTCCCCACCACCCAGCCAATGCTGCGGTTTCCCAGTAGAGCCATATCCACTCCAGAGGCTGCACTTCTCTTCTGTTCCTTTTTGGATTTGAAAGAGGCCCAGATGCTGGTCCCAAACACCAGCAGGTAGAAAAACCCCATAGCTACCACTCCTGGGATGTTGACAGCCATAATGGACCTTCCCCACTCTCCAAAATTCAGCTGTGGAAGGGACTGATTAGTTTTTAGAAAAACTTTAAAGAAAAAAAGTTCAATTGTTCTCCCTGGTGAGAATGACTGGTTTTAAGTTTTATTGCTTATCAAAAATAAAAATGTGAAGCTCCCATTTGACAAGCATTTCAGACACTGAGAAAGGCAGTGTCACACTTGGTGTACACATTACACAATGTAGTTTAATATTGCACTAAAGTAATGTAAGCTCCACTTGATTCAGTGGACTCTCAGTGAGGTCAGTGGAGGTGAAGCTGGACGCTGACCTGATTGATAGCTTATTGTTCATATATGTGTTGCCTTTTGTCTATAGTTTATAAGAGACAGAAAATGTGGGGAGGGTGTAGGCGAAGATTTGTCTCAAATACAGTTGGAACCATTTTTATGACCCTTTGCGAGAGTACAGTAAAACTCTTGTGTCCCTGAGGAGCAAACTACACACCACACACAACTCAGCCAAAGCTTTACACCGCCATCATAAATCTCAGTGGTTATTAGTGAGAAGATTAATTTAATAATGGGAAAACATGTCATTACCAATCAACCAACACATCAAAATAAACCCAACACATCAAACCATCTTGTAGCCACTCTGCCCTTGCTGCCCCTGTAGATCAAACAAGACAGCTAACAGCTTGTGTTGAGCATTGGCTTTGATGCTTCAGTCTGTGCGTCCGTAGATCCACATTTCTCATCTTCAGTTTGTTCTGTGTCACCACTGGTTGTTGTCAGGTGATGTGGTGGGTGCTTAGCTTTCACTTCAAAAATGTCCCACTTCTCAGGAAGCCAGCCTTTGTTGAAGAGCAAAGAAGTGATGTGGGAGAAACTCACAATTGCAGCAACAGCAGACAACATTGAGATGGCTTTAACTGGAGCATACTGGACATAAACACCGTCCTCAAGAGTGCATCCTGGGAAGTGTATGACTGGTGTTAATCTTAATTCTCTATCTCCACTGAGCAGCCTCAACACCAGTCCCACAAGGAAACCCATTACAGCCCCATAACCATTGGAGATGTCAAAGAACAGGATACAGAAGAGTTGAGGGAAGATTATCAAGTAGGCCACTTCAGCACCGAGAAACCAGAACAATAAGATGCTGTTTTTCAGGCTGGTGAGGGATGAGCCAATTACTCCAAAAATCACCACTGTAGTACGAATCACCCACTGAATCTCTCTGTCTGAGGCCTGAGAAAGACAGTTGATAAAGAATTGTATAAGATCAAAGCTTTTAATTTTGTGCAGCACATTTAAGAATCTCCATCTGATGAGTCAAGATGAAGATCAGAAGTAGTAATCAGCCAAATGAAGGCCTGTCCAAAAGAATACTCTCTTTCATTTCTTTCTGTACCTCTCTGTCTTTTACCTCCTTTCTCAAAACTCAATACAGTACATTAGAAGATGATTGTAAGTTTCTCACCTGAGGCCTGAGGATGTTCTTGTATAGGTTGGAGCTAAAAACTGAAGCTGCAGAAAGCAGCGCAGAGTCAGCAGATGACATGACAGCAGCAGCTATACATCCAATCCCAATAATGGAGATGAATGGAGGGGTGAGATGCTGTAAGGTAAGGGGCATAGCTAGAGCTGCTTCCCCACGTTCATATGGTGATGGAGAACCATAAGTAGTCAGGTTCCAGTCTAGAACAAGGGCACAGAAGAAGAAGGAAGTTATTAGTCATGTAAGTTTTGTTTGCTGAAATAGAATCACACAAATATAAATTTCTGAGCATTTGGGACATGTTCACAGTGGCAAACCATATCATACTTAAGCACACTTCAACTACAAAGTCTAGTTTGTTTGACCGCAAGCAAGCCTCGCTTGAGCACAATTCACAGTCATGGTCTGAATAGCCACTGTGACCTCACCCTTGGTCTAAAGTTTGGTACATGAAGGCTTAGTTTAGCATTAATCAAGCGTATGGGAAGACTTTTAAAAATTATTGAAAGTGACAACTTTTGGGGCTATGGAACGTCTGTCTTTGTTCCTGGCCTGTTTCCAAATTTTAGATGCAGGGTTTGGGTCAAAACACTTAGTCAAAGCAAGCACACCTGGCTTCTATCTGCATGGATGATAGATTAATTGATAGTTAGATGGTTGGTGGTTGTTTTGAAATGCGACGACTTGTTTGTAAGTCAAATGAGAGACCCTTTATATTGTTTATTTTTTCAGCTGTGATCTCAGACTTAATTATTTAGAACCTTGTTCAAGGACATTTTGCTAAACAATCAGGTAAACATTTACAAAACTGGACATATGTCTATGCTCGCTTTTGTAAAGCTACAAGACTTTAAAGGCAGGGTCTGCAGGATTTTCTAAAAAAAAATATATAGAATGAATATTCCTTCTTACTTGCCTTGATGGGTCTCTATACATGTGTCAGTGTCTCTGTCTGCCTTGAACCCTCTCCTTTGCCTGCATGTTGGTTGTGTTGGGATGTTTCTGGGTGGAGTGTTTGGAGTGTAAGCATGGTTATATCAGCCAATCACAGGACGGGCTGATTAGCAAGTGGAAGAAGCTATCCTGAGCGGCTACAATAGCGGACGTAGCATGGAGAAACAACCAAAGAACCATTGTGAAAGGAAACGCTGCACAGATAAAACTCCTAAATGAGGGTGAAGCTTGGCTTGACTTTTAGTCTCTTTTGGGCACTTAAGCTGAGTTTCCACCAAGTAGTCCAGTTCAGTTTATCTCGGTACGGCATGTATTTTGTGGCGTTTTTACTGACTTACCCCGGGACAGATCCCCAAACGAGCTGTCACACTTTTTGGGACCGATCCGATCTGCTCTCTAAGGTTGGAGCTACAACACTGCAGACCGCTGATTGGTTGATAGAATCGTCACTTATTATGACCATTCTGGCTGTATTTCTCCTGGCGGCACACAGACTTCTCTGAAACAAAGCTTGATTGCACTTTATATCAAAGAGCTACATGCCAATTGCAGAGAACGAAATGCTAGATGTCTCCCATCGTTGCTCTTTGTTTACTGTGTCGCGTTTTTCTTCTTCATTGGATTTATTAGCGAGGTAAACTGTGTTGCGCTGCTATGGCATTACACTACATGCGGCATCCAGCTAACACGCTGCCTACCAAACAAGACCAAGTTTAACCACACTGTAAAAAATTACCAGGATTTCACAATGTTTCACTGTATTTTCTCACAGTAAATTGCTGTATTACAACTTTACAGGACTTAACTGTAATAATTACAATATAAGACTGTAATTTTAAAATTTACAATAACAACAGTATTACTACAGTCAACTGCTGTGATATTTGCTGTTTCAATTATTACCAGGATTTTACAGCATTTTATTGCATTATTTCACCATGAAATGCTGTATTAAGACTATCCACTGCAAAAAAACAGCAAATTCCATGAACTGAATTGTGGGACGTGCAGCAGATTTTCAACATTTTCAAGGTTGATGCCACCAAAGTAAGTTTAACATATTCTGTCAAGTTATTGTACCCTTGTTTTCCACCTTTACTTTATCTACATATTGTCATTTTGAACTAGTGTGAAGTTCACCATTTTAATTCCTCTTTTCTCTGACGCTTTTTTATTTGCTTTTCTGACGCTTTTTTATTGCGGCCAAGGCGCAGCGACTGCTTGGTCTGGATGATCCATGCCAGCGCGGAAAAAGTGTGCTGGAAAGACCGGGTAGCGGAGACGGTCGGAGCCTCTGTTACCTCAGCAACCGGGAGAACAGACTGACCATCGGGGCGCGCATCAGAGGCCATGAAGCGCGTCACCGTGTGGGCCAGCTCCCAGCACAGATGTAAACTGTTCCTTTGTCAATAATAGGAGGAAAAAATCTTTTTTAGATCACGTTAGAAACAAAGACTGTATGTCAGCTTACACTGTGAAAAGGGAATCTCTAGTCAGTTGAGGTGATGTAATTTTTTCAATCAATCCAACTCAAAATTTTTAGATTAAGGTTTCCAATGTATTTTTGTGGATCATGTCAACTTGAAATTCTGCGTTAGTACAACTAATAAAAAGAAGTAGTTGGACCAACTTAAATGAATGGCTTCAATTAGTCACACCTAAATAAATTAAGTTCTTTGAAATGAAATAAACTAGTTCATTTAACACAACTTAATAGGTCAAATAAACTAAATATTCTAATTCTTCTCAAATCAACATTTTGCATCAGTCCAACTTAAAGTTTTCAGTTGTTTCAACTCAATAATCTGCAAAACCCGAAAGGAAAAACCATGGGTGAGGAGGCAACACTGTGGATATGAGACCCTGATGCACATTAAGATACCACACAGGGCCAGTGTGTCTGTGCTCCATGGCATGGACCAGCTAGCTGTCTATGGGCCACTGCGCTGGCTGGCTGTGTGTGCTCAACAGCATAGACTGCTTGTCTTGACTGCCTGGCTATGCCCAGTGACATTAGCTGTCTGGCTGCCTGGTTGTGCTCCACAGCATAGGCTGCTTGTCTTGGCTGCCTGGCTGTGCCCAGTGACATTGGCTGCCTGGCTGCCTGGTTGTGCTCCACAGCATAGGCTGCTTGTCCTGTTTTACGGTAATTCCTTGGGCCTGGCAACCGTGAATTAACAGTAAAGTGTTGTTGTTTCAATGTAAACTACTGTGAAACAATTACAGTAAACTACTGTGTATTACTTACAGTAAATTGCTGTGAAAATATTTGCAGCAACTTGCTGTGAAAGTAATGCAATTATTAACCAGTAACTTACTGTAATTTTACAGTGAAATTTTTTACAGTGCATGTCAACCTGTTCCAAAGCGTACTAATCTGAACCGGCCTTCTTGTTGGAAACAGGGCTTTAGAGAGCAGCACGGGATGAAAAGCGACACGAGTTGGCTTTCCACTAACCAGGTTTGTGTCACATATCTGTGATTGGCTTGCGCCAAATCACGTGCACAGCTCTTGCGTCTTTCCCACTTAGAAATACAATACTACAGGTAGTTGCTGGGCTGGTGAGTGTCTTCATATAGCTTTGGTCATAAGATGTGGGTGTGTGCTGCAGCAGGCACTAAGCAAAGGAGGAGTTTGAATGTTGTGTTTACTAACAAGTAACAAAAACTATTGCAGACCCTACCTTTCAAGAGTGGCTACAATTCTTCCCTACATGTGAGTCAAATAACAATGCTCAATGTTCACTCAAAATGTGAAGATTTTCAAACCACTACACATCCATCTGTTGTAGAAATCTCTGAATCTATCTGCCCACTGCTTGAAACAGTATGCTCTCTATATTGCCCAACATCCTCTCAAAACTTGCTGAAATGATGAGGTCATCGTGTAAGGGTCTCCCATCTTTGTGACATGTTGTAGGTGACACCAAGGTCTGCCCATAGCTCTGCCTTCAGCAACCTCCAGAGGTCTGGTAAGGGAAGAGGGAAGGGGGATTTGTAGAGTGGGAAACTCAAGGGGGCAGCTGCTAAAACGAAAGGTGGCCAACAGAGGCTGAAACAGTTTTTTTTTTTTTTTTTTTTTTTAACACCAGTGTGAGAAAAATTAGGATTATTTTTAGCTGTAAGTCATATAGAGTTACCACAAGTGTACCAGATGGACTGTTTTTTTTAGAAGTGGCATATATCCACTCACGTTTTTGTTTGCATTATTCAAATATGAACAAAAAACACCTGTTTGCAAAAGCTGTTCATACCTGTAGATGCAGCAGCTGCCCCAAGCAGTACAGGAGGTATCCCAAATGCAAGAACAGCAAGAGAAGCAATAAGGCATGTGAGCCTGGCTGTAGATGGAGAAGAGGCTGACAGGGTTCTTTGGTGGAAACACTGATATCCCTGACTCCCAAGTGTCTAAGAAGTAAAACAGTTGAATTGAAGAGAGAAAATGCTGCAAAATGCTCAACAAGATGTAACTTTACAGATATATTAAGATAGTTCTTTAGCTCTCCTACCAAGAACAGGAAGTTATCAATCAAAATCCAGATCTTCTCCAGCTTTGGAGCACCAATCCAGGGGGCATGAAGAGTGTTATTCATCAGAGTCTGGCTTATATCTAACGTAAAAGGGCTCATCAAAACAAAAGGGACACAGATACTCTATGGAGACAAATAACATGTTAATGACAGAAATATTAAAAAGCATGGCTCTGAATGTTTGATTCAACACTCTACTCATTTAATCGCAGGCAACTCACCAAGCCAAGGAACACAAGGACAAGCTGTATAACATCTGTGTAGGCCACAGAGTACAGACCTCCCAGCAGTGTGTATATGATGGCAATTGTGGCAGAGATCCAAACACAAATAGAGTAGGATACATCCAAAACCACACTCATGGTCCCTCCTACAGTATTAAATCAATGGGATCACTGAAACAGTTCTTTACAGAACCTCTTTAAATTTACTCATTTTAATAAAGTGATTTTACTGCAAAATAAGGAGAGAGAAATCTGTCCCCATACCTAAAGCAATCAGCGTTGTCGGAACCCAAAACAAATCAATGATAAGTGAAGCCACACACAGTCCAGCTGTCAGTACTTTCCCATACTTGATTCGAAAAGGATCCATCATTGTCACAAAGTTTCTTTCTCTCATCGGCTTGGCAAACACCAAGCCACCTTGAAATAAAAATGACAGAGGTTTATCAAGTTGCAACGACAAAATTTCATCAGCATTCCCAGGTCTTGTTAGGAATCTTCATTCTTGAATGTACAGCCAAGTCTTCACTGACTTAGATCAACAAAGAGATGCCACCATGCACAAAGATAATTCTTTTGTTCTCCTTGTAAGCAGAACGCAGCATGTTTGAATGAATGTGTAAAAAGTTCAAATTAAAAGACAGTGTCATGAGAGGAAACACATCAATCAATTCTATGTATAATTAGTTGTAACATGTATTCTTTTTATACCTTGTGCGACACAATTTTAGTAGCTTACCGACTACAAAAGCAGCGCTATATGCCAATACTGTCACTATCGTCCAGGTCAGTCCCATAGAGGGCGTGTACATCATTTCAGTTGTGCCAAGGATAAAGCCTCCTCCAATCCATGTAGCTTGAGGAAGAGACAGGAACTGAATGTAAATACAGCAGCGGTTAACACAGTACACCTGGTATACTTGATGTAAGCCACTATCACCTGACAAGTTCAGGTAAACATCTTCATTTAAGACAATACAAGAACAAAATAAGACCCTAATTGCTTGTTATAATTCAAAGAACTGACACATTTTCTTGTTAGAGGGGCTGTGAAGACTATCTGAAGAAGCTAGGGTTTTTTTCTGGTATAAAGACTTTCCCATTAGCACTTGCACCTATTGTTGTGAGTGTGTAACTGTTATCAAGGTGTGGGTTTGTTTTGAAAAAAAATCATGGAGGGCAGATCTTCTTTTTAACACTACTTTTCATTGTTTAGAGACAAATTTTTACCAGATACAAAAGAGATAGTAATATATTTATTAAAAGTTACATAGCTCTATAGTTTGAAATGTGAAAAAAAGCAAACTTTGTAAACTCAGTTTGTAACACAAACTGAGGCCAAGCTATAGTAGTAGTGCTCATCTACCAACTGCAACCTCATCAAGCAGACCTAATGTAACCTCACTCTTCATCTTATTGATATTGGGCCAAAAGACTGTGAATATTTTTTTTCTTTCCAACTGGGATGATCTATTGAGTGAAAATTTTAGAATATGTGACTTATTTATCCTTGTCTATTCAGCTGAATTTCTTATAAGACTTTTTTTTATACCACACTGATACCAGATTTGTGTCCATTCCATCCACACTTGATTCCATATTGGCTGAGTGCTTTTTATCAGTCAGCTCTCACCCACACATAGTAGGACTGCATTACAGCTATTGTAGCTAGTGCACTTTGAACTTCCATTGAATCCTATCACTAAGGACGGAGTGGAGACGGATGTGGTGTGATTTTGCTGTTACTTATCTACTTGCCTTCTCAGTGATTAACAATCAAAAAAAGAAGAAGAAAGAAAAACTGTTTGCCAGTGTATAAATACAAAGGCATGTGTCATTTGTCTCTTCTTGGGAAAATCTCCATTTATAAGGGGTCTAAAATCAAGTGTCATCTCAAAACACGGGAAAAAAGTTGAAACAGCTGATTGCTGATGTTTGACAAGCTGAAATGCAATAGACCCATGCAGTGTTTGTAACTGGGGTCTGGCTCCTAATGAAAGGTCAGAGGGTCTTTTGTGTGTGTGTTGGGGCTGCTGCATCTTAGTACTAATTCATTTCTCATCATATTCATTAACTATCATGTTTTTTTTAAATATCTTAATTTTTATACTATGCACCGCCAAAGCTGTTTGAATTCCTAACTCCTTATTTTCAGCTATTAGCTGTGCATCCTTTGGCACTAAGGCCTGTTTTTTATCTCAATGCAGTGACTTTTGCTTCCTAGTAAGCCTGCACTGTGACAAGTCGACTGAAACGTTTCGTCCTGCTCTGTTGGAGCCTTTTCTATTAGTTCCTGGAAATCTTCACAACACATACAAACGCTTTGCATGAATTCTTTCTTTTTAATTTATAAATCTCTTGACAGTCATTTCTTGCTTAAGCAATTCATTCTTATTCATGCCTGCAAAGCACTATGTTATCAGCGCTTTCTTCCATCATGCTTGGATGTGTTTCTCACAGTCAAACATGAATCATAAGATACCTGAGAGTATCAGGACGATTTTTATCATCAAAACATAAAACACATTCTTCAGACTTGATTTCACATTGCACAACAGTCTGATTTAGTAAAGCAGATTCCTTACAAGAGTTTAAAATATATATATATATATATTTTAATCGCTTAAAATCAGTGGTCACCAACCTTTTTGAGCCCCAGATCTCTAAACCCAACTTGTGTGAATGCAAGATCTACCTACTGAAGTCTTGAAGAAAAATGAAAAACACATTATGTATTTTCAGTTTTCAGGAGCCTACATGTATGAATTATTCTCAAGTCCCTTGCATTTAAATGTTAAAAGCTGTTTTGCCTACCTGCTGAAACTCTTAGATGTTTTAACTTTTTCCTTTTATATTATGAGAAATTGGAACTTGACTGTTTAGTAAATCCTCAATCAGTGCCATTCAGTTACCTGCAGTTACCATCTGTTACATGTCAAGCAGCATCACTTCAAAACACCATATAAAAGACACATGTTAGTGAGATGGCTGTGACTGAATATGTCTGTGAGGGCCTTGTAGTTAGACTCATAGCTACAAACAGTCAGAGACACTCAGTAGGGTGGCTGACAACAAGATGACTCTCGTTCTTTGATTTATCTGCATGTGACTGTGTCTATTAAAATAATATGGTGATTAATTGAGTAACAAGGAATGTTGCACACACAGCATTTTCATTAAATATGTTCTTGCTATTACTGCTTTAAATGCCCTTTTTTGTAGTAATTCAATGGTTTGTCTTATCAGTTTTGTCTTAAAAACTCTGCTTTAAAATAACAGACTGGCTGACACACATTATGTGTAACATATTTTATACTAAAACCAAAAAACTGGAATGAAATATCTGTACAATTTTAGTTATTCATAGTTCTTAAAGTGGAGAGCGAAGTTAAATGATATAAATCGTGACAATTTGTAAAAGTGCACATCCTGCAAACAGTCTTTGTTTTATATGCAAACATGTTTTTTAATCCACTTTAAAACAGTTTATGTCCCTCTTTGTCAGCTTGACAGGACTCATACCTGTCATTGTGAAGATTCCTATCACCCAGCTTATTCTGCGGTTTCCCAACAAAACCATATCCATTCCTGTGGCTTCACTTTTCTTCTGTTCTCTTTTGGACTTGAAAGAAGCCCAGATGCCAGTTCCAAGAACCAGCAAGTAGAAAAACACCATTACTACCACTCCTGGGATGTTGACAGCCATGATAAAACTGGCTGACTGCTGTCCTCACTGGATGATGTTTGACTGAGTGAGAGTGAATCTCCTTTTCTCTGTGTTAAATGCCTTCCCTTTCCCCCCCTGGATGTTAGACTGAGTTACACATTAAGAGGCAAGATGTTCAAAGGAACAAGATGTTCGAACACCAATTAACTAAGGTCCAAACCATGAGAAAGACCTTTTTTTCTACCTTTGATTGTGACACATTTTTATTGTCTTGTACAAACTCTTCCATCTGGTTTTGAATAAACCAAATAAATAAAAGTGTTAATATAATGCGTTTTACGTGCAATATTTGTATTATTTATATCCTGTTAAGGAGGCAAAAAGTCAGTCATTGTTTTGGATATTTGGGTAGCCACCTAGGGGCCGTTTACATGACAACAGTTTTGGGGTGGAATGCAAAAGTTTTGTTGCGTTTCAGCCTTGCATTTACACGGTAAAGGTGTTTTAGCCGACCTTAAACGCAAACTTTTGAAAACAGCCTCCAGAGTGGGATTTTTCTGAAACACTGCCGACCCAGTTGCAGAGTAAACAGTAAGCTGGTGAGCGCATACAACAGTACAACAGTGCAACAGTACCATTGTCACAATTATCGCAAACTAGCTTGTTGAGCTTGTGCTGCTCAATATGTTGTATCTGCTGACTGTCTTCATACAAAATGTGTTTCTATTGCTCCACTCTTGCACTGGTATTCCCCAATTCACCAGATGACCAGCTCAACTCTACTTCTGTGGAGATCTCCCAAAAGCTGCTTCTGGACAAGACAGTTAAAGCACCACCTGCAGGCCTGGCATGTTTACTCCAGTGTTTTCAGTCCCTCAGTGTTTCCATGTAAACACAGACTTTTTTACACTGTGTTTCTACTGAGTTTTAGCGTTTTCAGATGAAACATTGTCGTTTAAACGGGGCCTCAGACTTGAGGATTTACTCTGGCCTCTGCTGGCCACCCTGTCTACTCCTTCTCATCACTGTTAAGATCATTAAATAAGACTTTAGAGGAATTAAAAAACAAAATGAAAAAGTTGCATAGTTAAACTTGAACATTTGTAAACAAGAAGAGCATGCTCCGTGTCTGCCGGAAATCTGAAAACCACAGACTTTGCACTTCGTGTTGTATTTCTGATAGTAAACAATGACAGCCAAGCAATGGATTCTGAAATGATCATCCTAACTATGCACCCTACTCATCCAGTTAATGGTTAGTCTGACTGCTCAGAAAGAAGGTAGCCCGACTGAAGGCATGAGGACGTTTCACTTCTCATCCATTTATGCTTGAGAACAGCATGGTTTGGATGGCTGGTGTGACTGCGCCCTTAAAAGAGGGGGTGGCTTCAGGCTTAACCTTTCAGCCATCTAAAATACAGTGCTGTACTCCAGTGGCGGCTGCTGGTCAGTCAAGGAGGGGAAGCTCATTTTTTTCCTACCTACATCATAAATTTGTTTATTTAATCAAACGTAAATTCTACCCTCGGTTCCTTTTCAAGAAAATAATCTGTGACCCTGTCGTACCAACCAGGTGTTTTTTCCAGGGATTTTACTGGTGTTCTCTCAATGGCCAGCAGAGCTAGACTGCTTAAACGGCCTTGGCCCATTAGGAGAAGCTCCTCCCTACACCTGCAGGCTGTAAGTGTGAGTCACAGGGGGAGAAGCTCCGCAGCTGTAGCTGTAGCTGCTTATTGGTGAAAAGAGAGAAAATCTTTAAATACAACGCTCGTCGTTTTTAAGAAAGGTAAACTCGCTGGGGATCGATAAAGCCTCCAGATCTGTTCAGAACAACTGAGAAGATGCTCCAGTGGAGGGTTATACTTCAAGATCGCTGACTGGCTCATTTCACCGTCAATCAAAAAGGGATTCGGCCTCAGACAGATCATCCAATCATCATGCAGAAGACGCTTAGCGTCCGACTGTGTTAAAGCGCTGAGACGCTGCGGGGATGAATGAGACGAAGAACGTGCTAGTTACCTGGGATAGGTAGCTGATTCTGAACAAAAGATGAAGATATTCTAGGGCATATTTTGTCAATGAAATGTACACACAGCAGTACATATCACCACTTTTCTTGGGGACATTTTAAGGGAAGCTGAGCTTCCCTTGCAGTCTTAGAGCAATCGCCACTGCTCTACTCTCTTCCCAGGATGTTCTCCAAACAGCCACACCTGGGCTCATGTTACCACAACACCGCGTATGACAGGAGGAGTTTATGGCTCACCCAGGATGATAACAACTCTCGGGAGGGGATGGGTTTCTATGACCCACAGTTTCAACTCCTCCCAGTTGGTGTTATCTCTTCTCTATTACCATAAAAACCTGTTTCCCTCACCAGCAATTTGGAACTGATGAAGCCTCTTTGTTGAGAACACCAAAACGTCTTCCCAAAATTTTAACAGTCCAGTTGCCTTGTTTCTGAGCATCTAGAATAATACGCAGCTTGTTGATCCCTAGCTGTTAGATTGTAGTTCTCTAGATAAAGCATATCCCTTATTTAGAAAGGAAAATCATAATTTCATATCCAACATTCATATAGATTAGCTGTTAGCCAGTAGTTAAGACTGCTTTCTCATAAAACTACACCTCGATTCTCTCAACATTAGGACTTGTTCTGAAACCTGACTTTCTTTTGTTCATTTGTTTCCCGTGGCCCTCTGTATTGAGTTTCTCCATCATGTTTGGGGTACAGCTTTTACTTGATAGTCTGCATTTTTTTTACCATGCTACAGTCTTCCTGTGTCATGTCCATACAGTTTCATTATTTTCTGCCCATTCATGACATGCTTTTATTTTGAAATCAATAACCCTCGCCTGTGTTTTAGGCCATGTTCACATGTAGCCGGTTATATGGAAAACCGCATATAATTTTATACGTTTATGCCTGCCAGCCACACAAAAGCAGCTTTACGTCACTTAAAACAATGTTTTCTGAAAACACCGGCCAAAGTGAAGATTTTGGAAAACTCTGGTTTCATGGTGTCATGTGGACACCCTTAAACAGAGTTTTTGGTTCTCAAACGTCACCGCTTAATGACGGGGGGTCATTATGATTGGCCGGCACAAATTTTATGTCTAAAAAATACTGCCAAACATGGGTATGGCATGCCTTGAGCTGCACTTATCAGTAGATTTGCCCACTGTGTGTGAATGAAAATATTTTTAAAAAGAAATTTCAGCTGGTATTCGTTTTTGAACATGCCCTCCCCTGTCTGGTCACACCTGCTACCCTATATTTCCTCTCCACCAGTTTCTCATTGCCAGGTGGGCCCAGGTGGAATCCAGGAAGCTTGCTCACAGGTTCATTGGTCCGTTCCCCATCAGTAAGGTAATCAACCCTACCTCTGTTCAACTCAAGCTTCCCAGGTCTGTGCAAATCCACCCCACCTTCCATGTCAGCCTTGTCAAACCAGTTAAGACCAGTGCTCTGTACCCTCTGGCCAAATGGGGGGGGGTCTGTCATGTCTGTAAAGAGGGATTATCAGTCTATGTCATCATAAAGATGCCCACAAATCTTGACCACAGAAGCAGCGTTTAGCTCCATTCATTCAGACGAGTTAGCTGTTTTTAAACACTAAATTCAACCTGTTAACAACATAAAAACGTACGACTGCTCTGTGGTCAGTTTTTAGAAACGATACTTTACAACATAGGCAATGTCTTTCAAGTTTTGAGCGACACAGAGCAACCAGTGTTTTGGAGTTAATAGCGACCACGCCTACTGGTGACTCTCAGCCAACAGAATCAGTGATTTACGGCCGAGAGTCACCAGTTAACAGGGTCACACTTTACACTGAAACACCAGCAACGTTTGCAGGTAAATAATTAGCTGGGGTCGCAGTTTTCTGGTTCTTTTATTATGAACCGGGTCTCAGACTCAGCAGTCTGTGTGCTTTTTTTGGTTTAAGAGGGTTTCTGATTTATTGACACTTTTACTTCCTGGTTCCGGATGATGCAGTCCTGGGCGTCTAGTGACAGTTGTGTGTTTAAATTGCTCTCTGGGTACATGCTGGATGTCTCCGCCATAGGCGTCTGTCCACCTGATATCTGTCCACTTGCTGATCTCTTCTGTTCACTCACTGCTATTTAACAAACCTGGGAGCCGTTTACCAACCTTATAAGTGATGATATTGAGTTTAAAAATGCGTTTTTTGGTGGTTAACTCCTCCATGTCAGTTGACAAACCATTATACTTAGCAGTGCAGCATTGCTGATCCCTCTTTAGTTTCATTTTTGTCTACACATTCATGTAATGTTTTTATTTTGAAATCACTAACCCTTGTCTCTGGTTTAGATGTGTCTGCCCTGCCTCTGTCTGGTTAAACCTGATCCCTGATTGTTCCTGTTCACCTGTTTCCAAACACCCTCATTACCTCTTGTATTTAACCTCAAGTCTCTCACTGTCTCACTGTCTCACTGCCAGTTCGTTGCACTTCTGTCTTCATTCCAGCCTTTATTCACAGTAAAAACCCTTGCCATGTTTTAAGCCTTGCCTGCCGTTTTTGACCTTTCTTTTGCCTGTTACGTCTGCCTGTTTTTGTATCCAACTCAACTTGGGGCTGCATGGTGGCGCAACGGTTAGCGCTGCAGCCTCACAGCAAGAAGGTCACTGGTTTGGTTCCCAGCTTGGCCGGTGGGCCTTTCTGTGTGGAGTTTGCATGCGTGGGTTCTCTCCGGGTCCTCCAGCTTCCTTCTGCAGTCCGAATACATGCTCATCAGGTTAATTGGTTGCTCTAAATTGACCGTAGGTGTGTGAATGGTTGTTCATCTGTCTGTCTGTGTCAGCCCTGTGATTGACTGGCGACCAGTCCAGGGTGTACCCCACCTCTTGCCCAATAACAGCTGGGATAGGCTCCAGCCACCAGCAACCCTGAACAGGATAAGCAGTTCAGAAAATGAATGAATGAATGACCTCTGCCTGGAGTCTCATTAAAGCCTTTAGCCTTTTGAACTCTGGTTTGGTGTCTCAGTTGATGGATTTGTGTCTACCTTTCTGTGCTCAAGTTTGAGACAATCTGACAAGATACAACACTAACAAGGAGTATGTTGCACCCTGCAGACTTCTAACAGATATATATTATTGTTTGTATATTATGGCCAAACATTTGTATTCTACTTTATTCAAAAGCACAGCAGCTAATATACTAACAGGGAGTCATTATGATGAAGTGTTAAGAAGAAGAAGAGGAAATGCAAGAAACCAGAGGACAAACTGTGAAATACATTTATTGAAAACAGCAAGAATTTAGGTGGGGTGCAAAAGTCCCTCAAATTACCACTGACTAAACACACATATTACATAACCATAGCCTATATTTCATTTATCAGTTGCAGAGCTATTTTAGAAGGATTTATTTACAGTGGTCTTATGCAAGAGTTGGCTACAGTGCATAGCTAAAGTCGTGATTTTGCAAGTCAAGTGCAGTCATAGAGAGACCCTCCTCACTGTGTCAGCTCTGCTTTCCTCACCATATGATGAATATTCTTACCCTTTTGCTACATCTTTGTCTCCCTGAGAAAGACTTCATATCTGACTATTCAGTTTTGAAAATTGCCTTTACAGTTAAACAAAATATATCTTTAGTAGTGATTTTAATGGGTAGAAAAACACATTATGTCATTATTTTAAGCTGAAATCTTCTGTTAGTTTACTGTTAAATGGGTCACTCAGAATTTTGACCGTAACTTTTTATAGTGCACTCATTAGAATACTCTTAAATGCAAAATGTCAACCCTTTTTATTTTAATTGGAGCACATAACAAGATTACTTTACTTTTTCAGCATTTTTTTAAATTGTGTTTCTTTTAGAGTGTGCAAAAGTTACAAAATATAGTTCCTTGCCCGACAAAAGGTTACACCAGGGGTAGTATCCTATTTTAAAGGGTTTACACTGTCCCTTTGTACTCTCCTAGTAGCTTTAGATGTTTTACAGCTAAAATTAAAAAAAAAAAAAAAAAAAACCCTAGTGTTTCAGAAAACTCTTGTTTAAGGCTCTTTTTGAAATGCTTAGTTTCAGTTGCTGTTTCTTTAAAAATAAGGTCTGTGGGATTTTCTTAAAAAAATAAAGAATTTCAACTTTCACAGAAAACAACCTGCTTAAAGGTCTCCTATGGGCCTCTATACATGTGTGTGTCAGCGTATGCCTCAACCCTCTCCTCTGCCTGTATGTTGTTGTTTTTGTTGTGATGGGACGTTTCTGGGGGAAAAGTAAGCATGGTTACATCAGCCAATCAAAGCGTGCCCAGTGCGCAGGTGACTTTGCGTTAATGATAGCGGGTTAATGAAACTATACAGAGCAGCTATGATAGTGGACATAGCACTGAGGAAAGGATGAAAAGCAATGCAAGTTAGCTTTCTGCTGACCAGGTATGTGTTGAAAACCCATGATTAGCTTGTGCTAACATGCCAAGTCAGGTGCACGGCTCTCAAGTCTCCCGCGTATGAATCTGATGCTGCAGGTGGTTCCTGGACTAGTGAGTGTGTATGTATTCTCTGTTCCCTTTTAGACTTTAAGAAGCCTAGATGCTGATGCTACCACTCCTGGGATGTTGACAGCTATGGTGGAATCATGAACTGGTGAACCCACAAAAGATGACAGAATGTTTGACTGGCAGAGTAAATATACCAGTCAAGCAGCTTTATCCAGATGGCAAATAGTATCAGAAAACAAGATGAATTGCATCTAAGTCCAGAAATGGATCTCCTTGCTTGGGACAGACCAGACTTTTTTTGACAGAAGAGGAGTTGACGGACTGGGGCACTAAATTTTGCAGCATGACAGGAAATGTATTTTCATTTTGTGAATACCTAACATCTTCAACATCATAATAATCCCTGCTACTACCATATGTATCCCAAAAATGTGTCAGTACTGTGCTTATTGTTTGTCTTTAGCTGTGCTGAGTTCAGCAAGAAAACTTCTGGGTTGGAACGCAGTTTTCAATCTCAACTAAATTCAAGATGCTGAGAAAGACCTGGTCACAGTCCTCTTCTCTTCTCTTCTCTTCTCTTCTCTTCTCTTCTCTTCTCTTCTCTTCTCTTCTCTTCTCTTCTCTTC
Organism: Halichoeres trimaculatus; assembly: GCF_033239565.1. Taxonomy (NCBI): domain Eukaryota; kingdom Metazoa; phylum Chordata; class Actinopteri; order Labriformes; family Labridae; genus Halichoeres; species Halichoeres trimaculatus. The sequence goes on along the minus strand of NW_027437186.1, from coordinate 13,533,302 downwards.
TCTTCTCTTCTCTTCTCTTCTCTTCTCTTCTCTTCTTTTCTCTTCTCTTCTCCTTTCTTCTCTTCTCTTCTCTTCTCTTCTCTTCTCTTCATCTCAGTCCTCTACTCCTCCATCTATATTCTTGTGGACCTTTTTGCACTTGCAATACACTTTCTTACTTTTGTTTTCTTAAATGCTGCTGTGACTCCTGAATTTCCCCTCGGGGATAAATAAAGTATTTTCTATTCTATTCTATTCTATTCTATTCTATTCTATTCTATTCTATTCTATTCTATTCTCTATTCTTTGGCCCTGCAACAACTTCCTCCAGTGCTGGTGAAATGGACAACAGAGCTCCCAATAATATTTCAGCAGCACATTTTACAGGGGTGCCCCAAAAATAGAAGACATCCATTTTTTGATCATCACATACCAGCAGGGGTCACGGAGCTGAACTTTTCATAATCCTTAGTCTGCACTAATCTGCATGCAGTTCTCACAGTATGTTCTTCATTGACAAGTTCAACCTGTTCTAGAACCGTGCATCAGTATGCAAACAAGGCAAGATTCATCTATAAAGACAGGTAAGCCAAATGTTGTCAGCATGGAGTTCACTCTCATCAATCTACATGACTGTCTGTCATCAACAGCTACAACAGTAAACAAGTCATGCATTCTCTTCTCCAAAACTGTTTTCACTTAGTGTTAGCTGAAACCACCACTTGTGCCAGGCCCACCTATCGGTTTGGGTGTGATCACATATTTCCTACCTGCCCGGTCATTAATTCAGGATTTCCATTAGTCAGAATCACTGACAAAAGATTCAAAATGTTTGTTTGACTCAAGCACCAGTGGAAGACAAATAATTTCCCCTGCTTTCACAAGATAACAAAGACAAGTCAAAATAAAACTGAAAGCCAACTACAGACTAAATATGCCTATACCAACTTAAGCTAAATGAAAACTCGAGAATATAATAAGCAGGGCACCTAGACTGGAGAGTTGTGATCTGGAACATGTACACTATGTGACAAACACAAAAAAATTGTAAGCACTAGAGAAGGTGGAGAAAGGTGAGCTGATGAGATGTATGCCGTAGCTAGGGAGTGACGGAGCTGCTGGAAGGTTAGGTGGGGGAGCAGGTGGAGCAAGCAGGCCAGGCAGCAAGCTGTGGCACAAATATGAAGGATAGGGTTAGAATCCAAAGTTGCAACAAGGTAACAAAGTCAAGCAGATTGCATGTCATGTACACATGTTTTTTTCATCATTTAGAAGAATTGCAGCTAATATACAGATATACATATATAAAAGTGAGTTATGAAAGGTGTGAAGATGTGCGATGAAGAACCACAGACTACACCTGTGGTTGGCATGTAAAGTTTATACTGCGTGCTCTAAAAGTGACTCTGTTCTCATCTTGTGATCAGGATATTGTGTCTGTGACTTACATTCAAGGATACTCCTGAAAGCAGCTGAAACGTTTGCCTCTGTAACTTTCCACTCGCAGGTCAGATGATAGCACAGGATGCTAGAGAGAAACATATTTATAAGTTGATGGACTGGTTGATAGGTTGAAATACTGGTTGATGCTGTTTGTATGTTATGTACACGTTTTTTTCCTCATTAAAAAGGAACCACAGCTTATATTGTAAAAGTGAGTTATGAAAGGCGTGAAGATGTGTGAGGAAAAACCACAGACAACACATTAAAGTTGGTATGCAAAGTTTATCCTGTATGCTTGTACACAATCTGCAGGAAGGGACACAGCCGTTAAAGGCTGGGGTCCTTCAACATTTGCAAAAAGCTGCTACTGTTGTTCGAGTGGTTAGTGGTGGCCAGCCCCCTCTTCTATGCTCTGGTATGCTTGGGTGAAAGCAGCAAGAAGAGGGATGCAGCACGACTGGACAGACTGGTGAGAAGTCTGGCTCTGTGGTGGGAGCACAGTTGGACTCTGTAGTTACAATGGCAGAGAGAAGAACCCGAAACAAAATGCTCTTCGTCAGGGACAACACCCAACACCCTGCATAGCACCTTCACCAGGCAGAGGAGTGTATTCAACAATGGACTGCTGTGACTGTCCTGCTTCTCTGACCGACTCTGGAACTCTTTTTGCCCCTTGCTATCAGTCTGTTTAACACCTCACAGCCAGGAAAGGGGGATAGCACACAGTGACTCTTAGAATATTCTTTATTGATCCCCCTTGGTTTTTTTTTTATTTTTTTATTTTTGCCACAGCAGCTCACAAAAAGAAGTGCAGTAATGCAATAACAATAAAAATAGAATAATGATAATAGAATATAAAATTAAAAACTTGAAGAAATATAAAGAATATAAGAAGTATAGAAAAGTAGAAAAAAATATTGCAATTTACATATTTACATAGGAGTGAGATATTACTTTTTACGTATTTATATAGGAGTGAGATTTAGGAGTGAGGAACTCCTCTCTCTCTTGAACTCAACCTCCCTTTTCCTCTTTTCCCCTTTGCAGAGCTGTCCAAAGCGTCAGCCTCTAGTTGGACACTTAAAGATGGACACTAAAATATTCACAGCACAATACTAAAATATCCCCTTTATGTTTACACTGACTGTATTTAATAGTCTTGCATTATCTACTTTCATTGACCTTGGAACAAGTCTTATCCTTTATAGGTGTTTAAAAAGGGAAAGCATGTGAAACTTTTCCCTCTGAAACTTTCCACTTCCAAGTCAGATTGCACAAAGCGAAAGAGATCAAGAGATATTTATAGGTTGAAAGACTGGTTGAGCAGATTGTATGTTACTTACACATTTTTTTTCCTAATTTAAAAGAACTGCAGCTAATATACTAAAATCAAGTTATGAAGGTGTGAAGGTTGGCATGTTAAGTTTATCCTGCATGCTCTAAAAGTGACTCTGTTCTCATATTGTGATCAGGATGTTGTGTCTGTGACTTACATTCAAGGATACTCCTGAAAGCAGCTGAAACCTTTGCCTCTGTAACTTTCCACTCGCAGGTCAGATGATAGCACAAAACGCGAAAGAGATAGTGTGTGCGCGTCTCGTGTGTGTGTGTGTGTGTGTGTGTGCGGGTGTGTGCGTGTGTCTGTGTGTGTGTGTGTGTGTGTGTGTGTGTGTGTGTGTGTGTGTGTGTGTGTGTGTTTGGAGAGACAGAGACAGAGTGGAAAGAGAAAAAGAGAAAAATGGCTTTTAGAATCATTGTTTTTGTAAACTATGTAAGTTCATACTAAAGCCCCGAAAGTTGTCTAAGTAATCAATGGGGGTGAGGAGCCAGTGGAGTTTTTTGCTTAATATTCCTATTAAAAAAGAGCTGTCTAATGAGAAGCTGACAAATATATCTGTGACAAAGAAAATAAAGTATGCTCATACTCCTGGACAGTAGGCGGCGGTACACACCCTCGCCCTTAATCTACCATCAAAGAGGAGGAAGAAGAAGGAGAAAGTACAACAGCGCATGTGCAGTTTCAGAATGAATCTAATTGGTCCGTTTCAAACGCAGTCGGCGGGTGTTGTTTTGTTTAGCAGCTAAACCAAAGCTAGCGTGAACGCTAAACTCAGAAAAAGGAAGACATATTTCATTTAATATATTAAATGTCTTAAAATTAGCAGCTACAAGGTAAGTTTTCGAGGCTAGAAAAGTCCCATTGAAGTGCCGTTTGTTTCCAGAAAGGCAAACGGAAACTCTTTTTTTAAACTGAATTTTGTTTCAAATTCCAACTGACAGGACGTGGGCTGCCATGAATAAATGTTACGAATTTGCTTGTGACACAACTTATCGGCGACTATCAGCGATTGTGGTCGATGTGCTAACGAAATGAGGACAGTTGCTGTCCATGTGAATACTTTATTGTCCGCATTGAATCAAGTAACGTAGAAAATGCGTGCATGACAAAAATCGCATCGTAACACAATTGACACTTTCGGCTGAAAGTTGCCAGTCAACGTGGTCTGTCGTGAAGCCGAAACTATATTTGACAGTTTTGGGGCACTAGTGAAGGTGGTATAGCGTGGTCACGTTTAGATCTGAAACACCAGTCAGGTAAACTTGTCCACCTTACCAGCTGGGTTGACGAAGAAACCCCCAGCATTGGTTTAACAAACTGAAAAAAAAAAACAGTTACGTTCAGCAACGTTTGAAAAGGACGTAAACAGAGTAGCGTACTGACAGCTAAAAGCCCGTTAATTTTTTTCTGTCAACTCTTAGCACTCCTGTTTGTGAGGTGTGTTGTGTACAACAGAGCAACTGCATTAATCCAAGAGTCGTTAATATGTTGATATCAATTCAGAATGAAAGGAAATGTTCCCATTCTCACCATCCGTTAAACAACGCTTTGTGCTTTCTCCTCTTTCTTGTATGTTACAGAAAGATGGAGTCATGTCTGAGTAAAGCTGTCAGACCGACACAGGTAGAAGACCATGACATGGAGAGAGGTCTCTCATCGGAGTACAACCCCCTTCCAGACTTACAGGTAAAGATGGAAACTATGAGGCAGTTCATAATGATAACAATTCAGTTGTTTTGTCCAAAATGAGGTGACTGGTACTAACATTAAGTTGGCCAATTGATGTTGTCTCTTGTGTAGATGTAAGCTTCAATGTTGTGACTAAATATGTTGTATTTTACTTTGTGCAGCAGTCCAGTATGGAGGAGGAGAAAGAGCACCTTCAGGTTTATCTCCGCATCCGCCCTTTCACATCAGCAGAGGACCTTAACGGAGAGTCACAAGTAAAGAAAAAAACAAAACAAATGTTGATAAATTAATAACAGTTCATGAACAGACAACCTTCCATCAAAAGTTCCACATGACCAGATTTTCCTGATGATTTAATACGGTGTCACTGGAGATTTATGTTTTCTGTTTCTCTGCATTTTACTTTTAATAGGACTGCATTGTTATTGAACCCGCTGACTCAGTTCTTCTCAAGCCTCCGAGCTTGTCCCTCTCTGCGAGGCTCAGCACTGATCGACCCTTCCCTCAAACTGGGCAGCGCTTTCAGTTCTCTCAGGTTGGTGTCTCCAAGCATGGACAAAACCACTCATAATGTCTTTTTGTTTTGTGCAAAGAAAGCATTTTCCTCTTTATTTTTAGACTTGTATGTGGATATGCACTAATTTTAATTTTGAATGTATTTTTACTAACGTAATATGTATTCAGGCCTCATATGGACCCATAATCTGGGAAATAAAAGCCATGCTTTATATGAGGGGACTCAAAACTAATGATTGAAACCAATAAGTAAGAATGCTTTAATGGTTTAATAAAACTGCAAGTTTGGGTATTTCCTTTTCGCATTCACTTCTGCTACCAGAATCCGTGTCTACTACAGTTTATTACCACAAGCTGGTAGCTATTTTCATTGTTTAAAATTGTTGCTGAGAAGCTTCTTTACGTATCTCAACAGGTTTATGGTCCTGGGACAACACAGCAAGAGCTCTTCCAAGGGACCGTGAAGGACTTGGTGAAAGATGTTCTTGAAGGAGGAAATTCTCTGGTGTTCACTTATGGAGTCACCAATGCTGGAAAGACCTTCACATTCTTAGGTTTCACTTTCTTTTCTTTTCTAAGGGCTCTTTTGTAAGCTTATATCAAAAAACCACTGCACCATTTTGAAGACTTCTTAGGAGAAAGTGCTTTGTAGATGAGTTGCAAGGAACTCTTTTTGGAAACCACGAGGCAGTTCATAACAATAACTTTTATCAACTTACCCTGAATGAAATCTCAAGTGTTGTCATATTTACATGTATGTATAATTTTTCAATTCAAACTGTTAAAAACAGATCTTTGTATTTAGATTGAAGACCGGGCTTTGTGCTTATCTCTGTCCAGGTCCAGATGGTGATCCTGGTATCTTGCCAAGATCACTTGATGTAATTTTCAGCAGTATTGATGGGCAGGTTTTCACTGGCATGAACATCAAACCTCACCGGTGCCGGGAAGCCATAAGGCTCACCAAGGAGCAAGAGACTGAGGAGGCAATGTTTAAGAGAAACCTCTTCAGGCAACTTAAAGAGGTAACTTGTGTGTGAGAGGCTTCCATGTACCTACAAATAATTTGTTTTGTCACTGATTAAGGCTTGAGATATCAGGTTTCATTGCTGCCCAGTCAGTGTGATTGTTCACTCAACTTCTTTAGATAGAGGATTGCAACATTTTGATAGGTGCCTGCATGGATTTCTAGCTCCAAATGTGTAAGAGTAGAAGTTATCCGATTTGTGACAATATGACAAATGCCTTCAGAACTCTTAATGATGGTCAGCCACTCCTGTGATTAATTTGCTGCTTCTCTAAGCAAAAAGTAGGCCTCTGAGAGCTTTGTTCAACACTGGTAAAGTCGAAGTGGTGACGCTCCTTGAAAACAATACTATGTTTGTTTTGTATTTATTTGTTTTAGTAATTTCCAGTATGAAGCACATCGTGACCTGCTCCTGAAGCACTCATTGTTTAATATGCCTGTGTGTGCACAAGGCATTTGTAATGCTCACCTTTTTTCTCTCTGACTTTCAGAATGAAAAGAGCAATGTGAGCCTGTTGAACTCCACAAATAAGACTCTCCTTGAAGGCAAGATTAACATTTGTTCTATATCTGTTATCTACTTATTGTAAATAACCACCACAGCTACACATCTGACATTATCTTCATACCGCATTTAAACTTGAGAAGTGAAGTCAACATATAAAAGTAATCAACTGCTTTTGATGATTGTGGTCATGTGTCCGTACCCTCCTTTAAAGGTTTCTAATGTGCTTCTCATGTAGGCTCTTCCATGCTTGGTGCAGTGATTTCAGTGGAGGATAAAATCAGCGTGAAAGTGGAAACACAAATCAAGTTCTCTGTTTGGGTGTCTTTCTGTGAGATTTACAATGAAAACATTCACGACCTCCTTGAAGTCATGCCCAGTGGGCCCTTAAAGAGAACTGCACTACGTCTGTCACAGGACATCAAGGGAAATGCTTTTGTCAAAGGTTTGTTGTTGTTTTTTGTTCCTTTTATTTTTCAATTATTTTCTGTGAAGAATTCCCTTTCTTTATTTACTTTGTTTATTTTCTACAAAGCTCCACTTCAGCATAAAATATATCCTAAAGATACATTGCACATCAGTAGGAGTTTCTCTTTCTTTGAATCAGGACAAAAGATGTGGTCATGTCCCAACAATTATGTGTTATGTTTGTGTAAAATAATGCTTCAGATATTTTCAATAATTGTTGTTGAATGTTTTTATGTAACAGCCATAACTGAAGGAATCATCCACAACATTGGACATAAAAGTTATGTTTGTGATGTGTTTAAAAAAACAAAAACATGGTTTGTGCATTTTGTTTTTAGATCTGCGTTGGGTTCAGGTGAACAGTGCAGAAGAGGCTTACAAGGTGATGAAAGTGGGAAAGAAGAACCAGAGCTTCTCTGCAACCCGACTCAACCAGCTCTCCAGCAGGAGGTACAGATATTTAGCTTTGATTTTTTTCCTAAATAGAAAGTTGATCTGAGCTTAAGGAGATTTTTTTTTTTTCCACTTTTCTTTTTTGTTTTTCAAAATGATGTCTTTGTGTCCTTTCTCTAGACATGACTCTTTATTCCTTCTAAATTTGAAGTTATTAAAAGTATGTATTTGATTTCCTCTCCCTGTCCACAGTCACAGTATTTTCTCCATACGTATTTTGAAGATTGAGGATAATGGGATCCCAAGGGTCCACACAGTCAGCGAGTAAGTGGAAATCCTTATCCATCTAGCAAATATTTATCTATTAAGTATTTTGATATAATTTCTGATGTAGAACAGAAAATCCTGTAAAATTCAATTCAAGCATGTTGAAAATATGACTGCAATCCTTCAGGGTTTTTTTGTAATAAAAAATGATTTTCATTGTTTTCAGGTTGTGTCTGTGTGACCTAGCCGGCTCTGAGCGATGTGCAAAAACACAGAATAAAGGAGAGCGCCTGAAAGAAGCTGGAAACATCAACACTTCGCTCCTTATTCTGGGAAAATGCCTCAATGCTCTACGACACAACCAGCAGGCCAAGTGAGATTTTTAATCTTCTGTCATTTTTTTTCTCCCTTTTAAAATCAGGTCAAATCCAAAACATATGATGCAAAGAGGTCAGTTTTAATGTTAGACTCTGATACAGGATGCTTCTCTTAGTACACTACTTTGTTTTGTACACTGTCTTTGGTGATGCTGTGGCTCTTCTTGACTTCTGTAAGCAGCTGTTATCAGCTTAAAAAAACAGAGCCAGATATTTATTTACAGCTAAAAATAGAGTGAATATTTTCGGCTCACCTACATAAAACAGGATTAAAAGTTGCTCAGTGTCTGCTGCATGTTCGACACCAATGTGTTGTTTTTTAACTCTAGATAGTCAAGAGAGAACTAAAATAAGTATAATTTTTATTTAGTCACGTTGTGTGGATCGTGTCAGTCAGTGTGTCCAGCTATTTAGAATGCATGTTAGCCATCTCTGATTTTTCCATTTTTTCCCTTAGACTGCTCCAGCATGTTCCCTTCAGAGAGAGCAAGCTGACCCACTACCTGCAGGGCTTCTTCTGTGGTCGGGGTAAAGCCTGTATGATCGTCAACATCAACCAATGTGCCTCCATGTATGACGAGACTCTCAACGTCCTCAAATTCTCTGCTGTTGCTCAGAAGGTGCTGTTCTGTGTTTTTTTTTTCTTTTTTTGCAAACTAAAATATATTCATAAATGCTCCATGAAACAGTCCTGAAGTCTGCAGTGTTAATGCTTATTATTGATTGACCTCAGTTTCTGCTTGTGTCTGTTTCCAGGTGGTAGTACTTGCCACCAGGACCCTTCCCATCATACTCCAAGGGTCTAACAGTGATGGATCCCTTACCATGATCAATGAGAGAAATACTCTTCAGGGCAGAGGGGGGAGCTCCCTCATTGGCTTGGAAAGTAGCCTTGAGGATGTACAGGTGGGATGTTGACTGTCTCTGATGATGATACTTTTTGGGCTCCGATCAAAACTACTCATGTCTTCATGTTCAAACCTTTTGTGCAGGAGGATGAGGATGATGATCATGAGGCAGATGGGAGCCTGATGGATGTCACAGTAGACGAGATTGGCAGTGAAAATGAGGACAAAGCAGCTCACCAGGTCAGTGGCTTAGAAAACATAGAACTGTGGAACTACTTATTTCAGTAATATAAACCAAACTGTGTTCAGACCTGTTTGAATTTTACTTCACTTTTCTTCTGTTTCTTCTGTACTGAATCTAAATTCACATTCTGTTCTTGTATTGGTAAATGAATTAATCTAGTTTATGTTCTGTCTGTTTAGTATGTAGATAAGGGGTGGGCGATATAGCCTCAAAATTATACCATGATATTTCAAGGAAATTTGCAATAACGATATGGCGATATGGGCGAAGAAAAAAAAAAAAAACAACAACTTATTAGTGGTTGCTGCTTCTGAATAACAGCATTTTTATTGCACACACAGTTTGGAAGCCACTTTTCCAACCACTTACTATTACTACACAAGCTTGAAATGTCAACATAGTAAGTAGGTCAGAGGAAATGTGACGATTTGTATGAGGAAAAGTTGATCTTTGCAGGCAAAAAACGTCATAATTCTAAACGACACAACACATTCTTTCTATAAGGACACTAACAGAAAGGAGTAGATATGGGCTGAAGGTGCTGAAGTTTTGGGAGGGCCAAATGAGCTTAACATACTCATTAATTAACATGAAAGTACGTTGACATGGGTGGGATTCCTGCAGGAACATGTGTTTTTCCTGTGATCTTGTGATCTTGGGGTATCCAGCTGCTATAGGCGCTGCCCTGCGCTGTGCTGCGCATCCAGTGATGAATCCAGTATGAATTGGCACGCACCCAAAATCTGCAGAACTGCGCTGCGCAGCACTCACGCTTTACGAGTGAATTAAGGATAGTGCTGATATCGGGTTTGGCTGTTCGTCTTGACCATACGTCTGTCGTAGAGGTGAGACAACTCCACTGATAACAACGCAGCTTTCACGTCCTCCTCACATGTCTTCACAGCCTGGTTTTATTCAGCTGTGGCTTTCAGCTTTAGGTCGTGGAACATGTTTGTGGTGTTGCCACCCTTCGCGGTAATAGTACTTCTGCACATTTTGCATTTAATGTGTTTTGCTGCGTGTCTGATCTTTGGTCAGCCAAACCACCTCCACATCACTGAGGTAGCTCCTCTTTTAGGCACTAAATCCTCATGTGAGGATGAAGTTGGTGCTGCCGTGCTATCTTCGCTCTCGGCCGTTGTTGTTTTGTACACAGTAGGGAGTGTCATATGACAGTCTCTGCACTGTAAATATCCTGTAATGACGAATTAATGCCAAAAAAATATACCAGTGTTTTTGTAGACGGTATGATAAAGCACACCCTAATGGAAATAGACGGGCCCTTCTAATGATAAAAAATATCCTTGTGTGTCCTGTTCTTTAGAGGCAGGTGGCGCTGTTGAAGCATTTGCAGGTAGAGCTGAAGAAGGAGCGAGCCAACAATCTGCTCATGGAGGCAAGAGTCAGGGAAGAAATCAGCAGAGAGTTTTCAGAGCTGTTCTCTGATATGCAGAGTGACTACAAGTAAGATCTATTTCCTTCAAGGGTTATTTTTTCCTAAAATCTTTGTCTTTGATGTATAAGTTTTCAACATGTGAACATGTGTGTGTCAATTCAGTGACCGCCTGGCAAGGGAGAGAGAGATTTTGGAGGAGCGAGCAGAGAGGAGACTGGAGATCTTCAAGAACCTTATTGACAAACTGGGCACTGCTGGACCGAGCCAAGATGCACAAGCCATGGTAACATAATGTTATATAATGCATGTTCATTTTTCAAAGGCTATTCTTCAAATTTTTTGATAGGAAAAAAAAACATTTTTGATAAAGGCAAGTTATTTCACATTTTTGAGATTCTTGTGCTACACTCCCACTTTGCACTTTCAGTTATCCATGGCTGAGCTGTCTGAATTACTGAGTGTAACCTACCCCTTCTTACAGATCACCATTAAAACAATTATTTCTTCTGCAGCAGCGTTGTATGCTGTGATAGCAAATGAAATTCTATGGTCAACAAAGAATCGGGCCACTTCTCTAACCTTGTACAACATCCGAAGTGAACTACCCAACGATTCCTTTATATTTAGCCACTTGAGCAGGGATTTTTTCCAGTATTTTACTCCAGGAATTCTGACAAAACCACCTCAGGACACAAAACTTAAATCCTCTGCTCCTCAATGTCCCAGGCTAATTTTTCTGATGGTTCCCTCCTTTTGCAGGACAAATCTCTGGACACTAGCTCCTCTGAATTGGCAGACATCATGAAAGCCACCGAGGCTGCTCGTAAGTGTCTGGCTTCAGGCAGAGCAGGAGCTCTGGGAGGCAGAGAGGATGCTATGGAGGAGCTGGAAAGGAAGGTGTTGGGACTGAATGAGCACCAGCAAAAAGTCCAAGAGCAGAGGGCTCTCAAACTCACTGGTAAGGACATTTACATATCTATCAGTGAATGGATCTCAGGAAGGCAGAAGTTGAATGCAGACTGAAAAAAACAAGTCTTTGTTACTTTTTTTTTGTGGTAGAGGACCTGTAAACAGCTAAGTGTAGCCAAATATTTGACTGCATGGCTTCCATTGGGACTTTGTGTTAGAATAATTGTATATTTATTCATCAAAGAGTTGTTTCACAGAGAACCTTTAGGTTATTTAAAGAGACACAGTGTGCCTTTTGAATGTTTAGAAGTAGAAACCCTGTTTTCTTTCTGTTTCCTCTTATAGATCTCACAGCTTTATTAAATTAAGACAACTACTGGTAAAACTTTTGATCCTGACCTACTTTTGACATCCTCTTGTCTTTTTTCATGTCTGTGTTATTCCTCAGAGGAACCCAGTACAGAGGTGGATGAAGAGAAAACAAAGCTTTTCTCTCAGCTCCAGGAGAAGATGTCAGAGGTTTCCCAGCTGGAGAAACAAGTTGAAGATCTAAAGAGGATGGTGGAGCTGGGCTCACGTGAGGGAGAGCAGCTTCAGGTGAGTGCTCAGAGGAGAGTAGCACATAGGGGGAGGTGTATTGTCATTATTGCTATTTTGAAAATATTTGTGGAAGACTTTGGCTCAGAAGGGCAAGGTATATATGACGTAATGAAACTCCCCTGTGGGCGAAGATAATTCTTTGTTTCTTTTGGTTTACTCTGTTTTCAAGTTTCACAGAATCAAACAAATAATCTCTACACACACTAGTCTTTCTAAGCCCACAGATTATCTTTTAATTTTGGGGGTGAGCGTGTATTTCTTGTATTACACAGTAAGCAGTTATGCAAAAAGTGGAAAGTCATATCTCTGAGAAAGATTGGGGAGTCTTTTTCTTTTTTTGTTGGACTTTTTATAACTCCAGACTTTCTAATCCTCTAAGCTTTCACAACAGATGATTATTTTTCATACAGGAGGCACTTCTCGCCCTTGAGAAGGAGAAGAGAGGCAGAGAAGACACCATTGCCGCTTTAGAGTACCAAACTTTGGGAAAAGAGGAAGCACTGCTGTCCCTGAAGGAGGAAAAGAGAGCGAAGGAGGAGGCTCTTACTGCACTTGGAGGATTAAAACAAAACAACGAGGAGTTGCAAGCATCTCTTAAAGAAGAGAGAAAAGTTAACGAGAAAGTGGTGGCAGATCTTGAAGCTGAGAGGAGAGCTAAAGAGGATGCCGTGGCATCGCTTGCAGAGGAGAAACAAAGCAAAAAGGACCTACAAAGTGCTCTTAGTGAAAATGAAAGGCTGGCTGAGGAGATAGAGAAGATTAAGAAAAAGGGTGAAGGGCTTCAACAAGAATGCAGAGAGCTGACCGCCAAACTGGAAGAAACAAAGAGTCAGGTGTGCAAGTGTGACTACTTATCAAACAGCATTCAGTGTATTATCGGTTATATGTTTGTGTTTCTTTCGTGACCTAACGTAATCTTTTGAGCTTTGTCTCCCAAAAAAATGTACACCATGTTTCTCATTACTGTTTTTTATTTTCATGTTACCGTTCGAATAGAAACCCAATTTGTTTTTTTGACCACAGGTAAAGAGCGAAAAAGAGAGGGCTGAACAAGCACTGCTCCAGCTACAGACTGCTCAAACACTATTAGAAGAACACTCTGAGGAGATTCAACAAAAATCTATCCTGATCAACTCACTGAGACAGGAAGTCCAAGGCCTTTCACAGGAACATCAAACACTGGCAGCATCAGAAGTTTTGGAGCTCAGGAAGAACCTCTCAGAGGAAAAGGAGAAGAATGAGAGCAACCACAGACGGATGCTGGATTCGGAGCGTGAGCTAGCCCAGACAGAAGAGCAGTTGGTCCAGAATCAGCTGGCCTTTGACCAGCAGGTGGAGCAGTTCACAGAGAAGCTGAACCAAAGGGATGCAGCTTCAAAACTGGAGCTCGAAGAATTGCAAAAGAAGCTTCAAGAGCAAGAAAAGATGTCGCAGCAATCACTGGATGAGCTCAGATTCAACCTTGAATGCCAAGAAAAGGCGTCTAATGAAGAAGTTGTTCAGTTGAGAGCAAAACTTGAGGAACAACCAGAGGTGGCGAAGAAGCAGATTGAGGAGCTCAATGAGAAGCTGCAGACACATGAATTGCTGTCACAGCAGCAGAAGGAGGAGTTTGAACACAAACTGAATGAACAAAGCAAACTTTTAGATGATTCCAAACAGGAGCTTAGTGAGAAGAAGCAAACTGTAGAGCTGCTCAAGGCTGAGTTACAAGAGGCTAAGCTTAAATGTTCAAACTGTGTCTCTACTTCTGCTGCTGAGGAAGAGCTCAAGAGATTAAACTCTGACCTCCAGACTGAGTTGGCATCCTTGAGGGCAAAGGTGTTGGACATGGAAGAAGCAAAGGAAACGGAAGCTCATCATTCACCTCCAGAGACGGACAGTATCCTAAAAGAAAAGGAGAGACAGGTGGAAGAGAGGCTGACAGAGTATATGAAAGTCTCTACAGAAAGGGAGACAGAGCTGCAGAGACAGATTCTAGAGAAGGAGGAACAGATAAAATTCTTCCACAAGAGCCTGAAGGAGGAGCAGGAGCGCCGGGAAGAGGAGGAGAGCCAGGCAGTGCAGGAGGCTCGACGCAGGGAGGTAGAAAGGCGCAGAGAGCTGCTTGCTGTAGCACACGAAGCTATCGCACAAAAGGACGCTGAGCTTGAGAAAAAAACGGAGGAAATCAAAAGGTAACGCTTCCTCTTTTTAATGATCCAAGTTTCAGTAACTTTTCCACTTCCATTTCATATTATTATTACACTGTGATGAACAAAGGGGCTCCACTTACTCCACACTTTGACTCAGAGTCAGGTCTGATACATGGCCTGCAATTAAAGCTCTGTCAGCTTTAAACTCTGAACATTGATTTGATCCTTTTTTAAGGCAGAAGTATAAAGCATTAAGGTTCACAGACATATGGACTCTTATAAAAAGAAGTAATGCTTCATTCATGACCTTCATCTGAGGTCGGAAAGAGTTAAATGGGAATGTAATCAAAGCAGCCTCTTGAAAGAAAGGTGCGCCCTGTGTCATGCTGGAGTTATTTATTATCCCTCTTCAGAGAGTTTTCCCCTGGAGGCAGAGAAAACTAATAAACAGTGAGAGCAGTCTGTTTGTTTTACCTTGTCATCTGGTTTTGTGGCTCACTTTATTATTCTGTCATTGTGAAATATATCTTCACTTCATCTCTCCTATCGGCTTTCTACAAATATCTTAATATCCAGAGAGTTGTATTATTCTCTAGAGTACAAAGGGGTCTCAAGAGCCACAGCTTTTGTTTTTGACCTTGTGTTTATTTGAAATAAAGTGTCTCCTGAAGGTTTTCTTAGTGCTAACAGTTTGTTGTTGTCTGTCTAGACTTAAAGAAAATGCCAAACAGGACACAGAAAAAGTCCAGAGCCTGAGCCAGGACCTTCAGAGGAAGGAGGACGACGCTTCAGACCTCAGAGAAAAGTCAGCAGACTATAAGAAGCAGATACAACAGGTCCAAAAAGAGGTACTCACATTTATAACTCAATTTATAGACAACAATAACTTGATGAGAAAATTGTCAACAACTTTTTGCTGTGAATACAAGGACAGATCTGTTGTTTTTTTCCCAGATATCCACCATGAGAGAAGAGGAAAAGGCTTTGAGACAGAAGCTTGCTGACACAGAGAAAGCCAAGAAGCAGCTTCAGACAGACCTTGCTATCAGGGACAGAACAATCCAGCAGCTCAAATCAGTAAATAATCTCTCATTTTTTACCTAAGTATAAATCTCTGAAGCTTTTAGCTCTGTTTACCACAACGCAATTCATCTTGTTTGCTAGAGAGCAGCTGAACGGATTTACCTCTGGTGTCTGATGTGCTGTGTTTGTGATCCTCTAATCTCTTAGTTATTCTCCCCTCTAGGAACAATCATCTGACTCAAAGCCTGACGAGACACTTCAGCTCTACCAGAAGACCTGTAAAGGTAAACAGGAGAATTTCTAATTGGATTATAAGTTATGGCGTATGGAAAGACATCAGCTGTTGAGACCAGTATGGTCACGTTTTTGTCAACAAAGAAGGTATTATACTTAAAAATCCATCTTTATTATTTATTTTTTCTATAAGGGTAAGAAAAAAAGCCAAAAGCCTTTATCCAAGCCCCTTAAAGCCCATGAAGTTTGCTGCTCTTTATGGTTTGGAAAGTCTGTATATCCATCCTTACATTTTGAAACTTTGACTTTTTCAGCAGTGAACTTTCTTTTAGTTTCATCCCTCTGGCCAAGTTCAGTTTCTTTCCAATTTGGAGTCTTTGAACATTTTCCTCCTCTGCCGAAAGTGAATCTCCAAACTTTTCTAAGCTCAAATGGTCTTGTCCCAAACTCTGAGCTTAAGTCTGTCTGACCTTTGACTTTTTCTACTGAAGTGTTATGAAACAGAGAATACCTCCCTTAGGGATCAACATATTTTAAAGTAGTTCACTGCTCAATTTGGGACTAGAGGTCATTCTGTTAGTAATACTCTACTTTTCTGTGTATAATTTTTTTAGACCTTGAAGCCAGAGAACGTGTGATGGAAGACATGCGTTTGGCTTTGACGGAGCAGGAGGAAACACAGGAGCAGATGGAGCAGGTCTTAGAGGAGAAACTTAACCTCATCCAGGAGCTCTCCGGCGGTAAGACAAAAGATTAAAAAGAATCATGAATAGCACACAGCATCAGGGAAGATTCTGTTTTTTTTTTGTTGTTAAAAATGGATGTGTGAAGGACAATTTGGTCTAATCATTTTGTCCTTACAAATTGCAGTTTATGAAATGTGAAAACAAACAAGCAAAAAATGTATTATTTAAAGGATGAAACGTTTTTTTCACCTCCCTGATTTAGTGAAACAAATCTTTGTTTTAAGTTTCTCTAAATGTAAACAAAGTGTTAATATCCATGCAAAAGTTATTTTTTTTGGCTCTGGTTTCTGTGTCTTTATTTTTGATGCATTTTATGTTTCAGAGGTTCAGAAACTGAAAGGGGCACTGTTGCAGCAGGATACTGGAAACACTTCACACCATCAGGTTGACAACTCATCAGATGAGCTCACACTGGCCAAACAGGAAGTTACACAGACTCAAGAAAGCTTGAAGGTAATGAGGGAATATCAAAATGTTTCACATGGTTTAACTGGAAATGCAATTTTAGTGACATAGTCTATGTAGAGTTTGTTTTTTAAAAGTCACTGTGATAATTGATAACGAGTTTATCCCACCACAATATCACATTTGCTTGGATACACATACAGTTTTTAAAACAGGAGGTATTATGCTTTTACTGTATTTTAAACATGGAAATAAGGCAACAGTGCTAGATTTTCATACTTGATATGAAAAAAAAACAGCTACATATTCATATTATTTTTATTCTTGAAGCTGTCTGTAAACTGCTCAAAACAGTCAGATCTTTGGAGATCTTTTCAAGACTTGTTGAAATAATGAAGTTATCAAATAGAGCTCTATTAAATGGTTGATGACAAGTTGGATGGGGCGGGCCTTAAACACCAGGGTCTGCCCATAGCTCTACCCTTGACTGGCCTCCAGAGGGCTGGCAATTATGTAAAGCTGCTCCAGAGGGACAATATAAAGCCTAAAAACCCCACAGTACCTCCTCACTGAAAAAAAAAGAAACTTATTTTTTCAGTGAGAAATTTCAGCACAAGGATAAATACCCATAATTGTTTTGATGTGTTAAGGCTCTTCAATGAGAACTAGAAATAATTTATTAGGATGGTTAAACTAATGTAATTTCTAATAACAGAAAAAAATTAAAACATTTTTGGATACAGCTGTGCAACGAGAAACACCAGACTGAACGAAGAAAGTGGATGGAGGAGAAGCTGTCCCTGATTGGCCAAGCTAAAGAAGCGGAGGACAAGAGGAACCAGGAAATGAGGAAGTTTGCTGATGACAGAGAACGCTACACTCGGCAGCAGAGCCAGTTGGTAAGATGAGGATGACATGTGCGACATGTAATAAAGTAGCTTAGACATGAGGACATACTTTCCTGATGGAAGTTGACCCAGTTTTGACCAAATACAGCTTAGCCTAAGTTTTATACTTAGATCATGATTTCTACTGTTCAATAAGGCACAGTACTTGCTCTGTATCTTTATCTCACTGTTACAATTATGCAGATCAAAACCAGAGTTCTCAACATAAGTTTTACCTGCCTTTCCCTCCATGCCAGGAGTCACTGACATCCCAGCTGGCAGAGAAGGAGCAGGCCATGGAGGAGTGGAGGAAGGAGAGAGACACTCTGGTTGCAGCTTTAGAGATCCAGCTGCAGAAACTGCTCACCAGCCAAGCAGAGAAAGACAAACTCATCCAACAGTTGAGCCAGAGCAACAAAGAGCTACCACAAGAGGTCAGTGTGGCATCAAGAAGACATGATAGTGTGTGGTCCCTGTATCTGTCTGAGCGGACTGTACGCAGCATAGAGACAGAAAGAAAAGGGTAAAGACATTGTTATTGTCACATGCGTCTATTGAAGGGTAAGAGTAATTAGGGTGGGTAAAGATTGTGAAAGGCAAAGTTCTTGTATTAATTTATTTTAAATCACAGTATATTTATGAATATATATTTCAGCTGTCTCGTATGTCTTGCTTTAAAAGAAAATAGTTTTTCTTGAAAAATCATACCTAAAACTAAAAAGTTGCTTCTCTCTACTATTTGAATTTTCTTTCAAGACTCGAGTCAGTGTGCACTCTAAACAGAGATGTCAGAGCAATTGGTTCCCAATCATCTGTCAGGGCAAACTATCTGCAGTAACACTATTGATCTGAGCTTCGCCACAGGTGAAGCTATACTGAAAGTCTGAAACCTGCGAGTGCGCCGTATCAACAGTTTTCTGGCCCATTTGATTCACAGTTGATTTACGCTTTAGAGGAATTTATTGGGATCATCTATTTTTAGTTTCCTACAGAGGGAGGAGCTAAAAAGGCATTCGTCAGACATTGTTTAAACCCCACAGAAAGATAGAAGAACCGCAGCCACACAGAATTCATTTGGTGATAAGTAAGAACTGGTTTTTGTTAGGCCTGTATCTGACTGAGATTACATTAGAGTTCTCTAGATAAGGCTTCCCCTGATCCGTTTCTTGCTTTTAGTGTCAATCCAAACTCTTATATCAGCCTGGCCTTATTTTAACCTTTCATATTTATGTTTATCTGTTTTTTTGGTTACAGAGAATTTTTCTTTTGAGAAGAGCCACCTACAACTCTTTTAACTCTCATTAAATGTCCCAATAGAAGTAAAAAAAAAAAAAATGGAGTTAATAGTGCAGTTGCCCCGGACCACCTAGCTGTAAGCTCTCCTCAGCTTTTTTTTTTTTTTTTCAAGTTTTAGCTGCTGGTATCCACCAAACATGAGCAGTGGAGACAAAAAAAAAAAACAATTCTAATGTTTTAATGACTTGGTGTCTTCTGCCCTGGAAAAGAGGAGACCTTTGAGAATACTCAGGCTCAGAGAAAAACCCTGTGAATGACATACATTCAGGGTAATTGTGAGACTCGGTTTGTTAAGTTTACAGCCTGCCAAGCTGTTGCTCCTGCGCTGCTCTGTGAACAATGTTTCAGCAGAAAACCAAAAAAGGCACTCTCAGTGCTGATTGGTGAAGTGATTGACCTCGCCAGCCAAGTTTCTAAAAGGTCACAGAGTAGAGGTGTACAGCCTGTAGCAGAAGTTCTCATCTGTTTTATACGTTTATGACGCTTCAGGCTAACTCCAGCTGGTTTTCTTTCCTTTCTGAGCAACTGCAGGATTTTCATTTTTATCTTAGTATTGTCACAGTGGAGACACATTTCCATTTAAAAAATGTTACATGCCATTATGTATTAAACAAGTGGATCAACTTTTCAACCCCTGACCCAAGTAGTGGTGCCAGAGCCCCTCCTGTTATGGGAATATGCTGCTAGACCAATCCAAAATACTGAATTAAGCTAAAACCTAAATTACACCACCAGTGCACACATATTGCTGTGTGTTGTAAATAACCTGCTGGGACTGACATCACTGTTATCCTGGCTGTGTCAACTTGGTGGTCTCAATAAAATAAGTGGAAAATGGAATCAAGATTTTTTTGTTTGCATGGTTTGATATAAAATTGGACCACATTTTTTAATATATTCTAACAGTAATGGGTGAAACGTGTAGTTGTAATTATTATTTTGTAATTATTTTTGAAGGCATTTTGTGGCATAATGTGTAGTTTCTAGGTTTCTGATTTTGCTTGAAGTGTTCTGAGGTTTTACTTCTGTTTTTTTCCTGAGAATGAGCTGTTCGTCTTTCCCCATAAATGGAAACCTCAGCTTTGTGTGGGAAACGGATATTGATTGAAGTTTGTTTCATAACCAATCATTAGAAAGCGTTTAGAAATAACCAGTGTCCTGACTTTAACTTGAAAAAATATCATTGGATACATAGGTTTGGTTTAGTGCTTTGTGAATCGTCAACATTAATTATTTTATTAAATTTGAATAAAATGTACATGAAATTGCATTCGTGATTCATAGCTCTGGATAACATCCATAAAAAACATTGTTTTACTTTCTCTGACAGAGTGGTGATGTTGATGGGAACAACTTGACTGAACTAAAGGCTGTTCTGTCGGAGAGAGAGGCAGAGATCCTGCGACTGCAAGAGGAGCTTGAGGCTTCAAGAGCCAAAAAGGCAGAAACAGTCACACAGGTCAGATTACAAGACTTTACCTGAAACATGAAAGAGGCCGAAACCACGTGGCTGACAGAATGCCAGGCTGTCGGCTCATATTTTCTCTTTCATTTTTGAAGCCTTGATAGTGATTTTCCTTTATGTGTTTAAGCTGAGACTGAAATTAAGTTGGGTTTCAATTATAATAATATAATTATGACTATCATAGGAGATGCTATTTTTTAAATTCTGCTAACCAGGAAACCTGTAGAGTCTTTGGTTGAACATGCCAGAAATGAATACATTCATCATCAACATGTTTTGTATAACGAGTGATGGTTGTTTTCTTTTACCACTGCTTGTCTTGTCTTGGACAGACTATTGTAAAGGAAAGCTTTGCTGCACCGGCTGGAAAACAAGACACTGAAATAATCAAGAGGAAGTCCGGAGGAAGGAGGGATACTCGAGCATCAGTCAGCAGCCAGGTAAGCTCATGAAATGACAAAGATGTTTCAGGAGTTAACCTTTAATAAACCACATTAAACCATATTAAACACTTCAGTGAGCTGCAGTAAAAGAGAGGCTTTCGACATATATTTCAGTCTCTACCGCTAGTCTGTAGTTACAACATCACAACTTTCTCTGCGAGTAGAGGAAACCTTATAGAAAGAGTATGTGGGGTACAGAGTCTATCACATTTGCTGCCCTTTGATTATTTTTAATGTTTTAAAAATTTGTCCTGCCATTAAAAAAAAAACAAAAACAAGGAGGGAGTGTGGGGCCTCAATCGTGTAAAGCTACCATGGAGGTACTTAAAGGACAATATCATAACCCCACCCCTCATTTTTGATGCGAAAGTAACAAATGATTCTTAAACAAAACTCTCCATCATGGTATTGCTCTGGTTTCTGATTTCCTCATTCCTCTGAGAACTAAAAACATCAAAATGTTTTAAATGAAGTGCTCCTGAAAAGGTCAGAAAGCATCTTACGTCACCCTCACCTTTCAGAAACCATAAGGTTTTGGTTTTCTGGTCACAGCCCTTTTGCACAACATTTTGTGAGGTGCGCAGATTGAGAAAGTCTGCATCTCAAGCATCTTTCTAAAGGTCCTTTTTCCTTTGCTTTTCATAAAGCTACAAGGGTCACCAAGCACTGTATGATCACAAGTTCATGAATCCCTTCTACAAGAAGCAGGGGGATAAAGTTTGCAGTTTAAGACACTTTCTGCGATATCTTTGAACGAGGCCAAGTTATGATAATCTTGAAAATAAAATCAGATATTTTTATTCTTCTTTGGTTCTGACCAAAGACTGTATATAGAGTGGACAGTGTGGCTCCACCATTTACCACTGTACGGTTTCAAAGCCAAAATTCCCCCGTCACAGGCACAGCCACTGGCAGCTGTTGTGCAGCCAGAGTCTCAACAGTAAAGACTGTGAGGGATTCTGGGAGAATCTGAGTGGAGCCGGGTGACAAAAATAATAATTTCTTTTTTTTTTTTTGCGAGTCTAATCACTTCTTGACTCTACTTCCCGACATAATTTACAATCCCTGATAAAAACACACAAGAACGGCAGCTGTCAATCATCATTAAACATGTCATAAAACCTTGTTTTTAACCTCTTACAACTAATGAAAACAAAATTCTTCAGAAGAAAGAGGACTTGAATACAAGGCAGTCGAATGATGTCTTCAAATCACTACAACAGTCTGATGTGAGAAACATTTCAACAAGGTGTACTAATTTTTTAAAGTTTGACCACAGCTCAGCAGGGATGACTGGGGAGTCTGATTTTTTTTACCTATACTGCAGCCAGCCACCAGGGGAAGTAGTTTTTGTGGCGCACTCACTTCAAAAAGTGAGGGAAGGGACTGCCTCCTGATCATTTTGTTTTACCTGACTTTTTTTTTTTTCAAATTTACCTCAGTGTAATTTCAGTTTTGAGTTAGCACTATGGAATGAAAGAACAGTTTAAGCCAGGTTTAAAGTTGCCTAAGTTACACTAGAATGTTAGAAAAAGTCACTTTATTCTTTGATATTACATGATTGACACACAATATTCTATGCATGTCAACAGTCATCCAGTGTGAAGGCCTTTTTGATTGAAATTATTCATAAATATATGCTCTGTATTGGGTAAAGTTATTTGTGTTTTCCCAAAAACTTGGAAAAAATAACTTAGGTATTTTAATAGGTTGACGAATTGTAGAAAACAAATGGGTGTGTATAGACACAGTATGTCACATATTTCTGTATAGTTTTTGGATTCCATTTGCTCAGCAATAGACAGTTCTGAATCCTCTGGCTGCTGCTGAAATCTAAAAGTTGTTGACCTGTCTGTCCCCTCTGTTACTCAACCCATGAATTGACCATGAACCCTTTTTGGTCCCACAGGGCTCAGCTGGTTATCCGTCAGTGTTGGACTCCTCTGAGATTTCCACCGAGAATGGAAGGACAAGTCGCTTCCCCCAGCCAGAGCTGGAGATCTCCTTCAGCCCTCTGCAGCCTAACCGTATGGCTCTGCGGCGCCAGGGGGAGGAGAGCGCTGTCACTGTCAAAATCACCCGCTCAGCTCGCAAGAGGAAGAGTGGAGAGATGCAAAGGGTAAGAGACAATCACAAGAAACAGCAGTAGAAACAGTTTTTATATTCAAATCCAAAGCTTTTCAGTGAGTCTGGAATTGATAGGACATTCTCAAGTGTTCTGCTTTTTTGAATGAAAAACCAATATGTACTCCTAAGTTTCAAAACATGAATCCTCCAGAGAGGGGGAGCAATTGGCCTTTTCTGTGATTTTCAGAGGGAAAGGTTATTCTTCAAGCATGTTCTATAGATAAATGTCAGTGTGAAACCTTTCCCTCAGCCACTGTTCATCCTGCACTGGAAAGTGCATGATTGTTTTGAAAGTATCTTCTCAGAATGGGGCAAATCTAACTCGGTAGCTGTTGTACATTTTGCAGTCCTAAGCAAAGACACAGACAAGTCAAACATTTATGATTCATCATGTGATTATCACAAGTCTGGGTATTTTTATGCTTTAATTCAGTTATCTATGTTAACATTTTTTTACTTATGGTTGAGAAGCTTGCGCTGCTTACGTGCTACTTATAATATGATTCAGAAAACTTGACCCTGTATATTTATTCAATCGAAAAATCAGTGTATTTGGCGGCAGAGGATTTGAGCTTCCCCTGCATCAGTGTGTAATCTTAAATCACACCGGCTTTCTATTAAGAGACGCTTACAGATACTTTAAAGCCCTACCTTTCTTTTGCTGTTCCTACACCTTAGAGAAAAATTGGAATCAGTATTATTTTTGATTCAACAAATTTCACCTCCACAACAAAGATCTGAAAAAACAAAATTGATAGAAAATGCAAACAGGTTTATTTTGTATATTTATATATCTTTGGAAAGGCCAGTCACAGTTCAGTTTTAATCTAAATACTGGCCTTTCACCAAGATCAGTGTGCTAGTCCCTAATGCCCAAAGCATCCTGCTGGCGTACTGTGTTTGAAATATGTGACAAGTAACAAGGTCAAAAAGCCAAACCCATCTGTGCCATTTGGAAAAAGATAACACAGTCCTCATCCTGTGAACTGCTGGATACCTCAGCTTGTCTGCAAAACCAATTGCATGTGATATGTTGTTTTGAAAAGTAATCACAGAAACGGACCAAAGAGGCTCCAGTGAAAAAAGACCAGACACTGAGACTTGTGAAGTGAAGCAGAATGGCTGGGTGAGCAGGGTAAAGGTATTTTTCAGGACACTGTCTCACAGGAATTTGATTAAACGCAGTGTGTGAGCTGTACTTAGGTTTTGTTTCAAGTAATTCAAGGGAAGTAGGCTAATGTCTCAATGACATCTCGCTCCCAAAGGCATGTGCCGCATACAAGTGCTAAATGAGCAAGTGCAGACATACTCACAGCTCTGATAAAAGCATGCTTCTTACAAACAAAAACACGCATGCAGCTTGAAGAAAAAGTGTGACATTACTCCGATTTTTTTTTCTTTAACTAGTATCTTTACATGCATGGAAACTATTCTATTATGCTGTTTGTTGAGCATCAAAATATCTACACCTGCTGCTACTGGATGACTAATTTAGTGATTACCTGACAGTTGTAGTCAAACATCAGTTTTAGTTCATGCATTACCCCAAGATGCTGATTACATGTTGCGTCTAAGCGGTAGTAAAGTTACCCCCTGCAAGCCAGAGGTCTGGCTCTAGTTGATGACTGCTTCCATAACACTACAATGCTCTACTACAAAGTAGTGCTACACGATTATCGCAATGTCAGCACATGCAATTACGATTTTTCTCCATGATAACCAAGCAAGTCTGTAGACTCATCATGACACAACTTTTTTTATTAAATCGCAAGCACAATCGCAATATTGTCCACCTAATCGCAAATCGCACCTTTTCCCCAAATCGTGCAGCACTACTACAAAGATGTAATTGAGCACAGATGGTTGATGTCTTGTGAGATTTATCTGTGTGGTAACCTTCGTCAGACCGCTGCATCCATGTAAACGTACTGACTGAAACTCCAACACACAGACACGCGTAAGCAGAGCACACGCACATACAGACACACACACACACACACACACACACACACACACACACACACACACACACACACACACACACACACACACACACACACACATTACCTCCTCACACACACTAATAACTGAATAGAGTATACATGCACACAGACAAGCACATTCTGAAAAGCTGACAGAGAGCTGGGAAAACCACCACAAGAAACATCTCCCAGTGCTTTTGTCACCAGTCTGGTGTTACAGAGATGCTTTCCGTATCGAGGGATGCCACCTTGTGTATCGCTGTGTTTGTCATGGCAGAAACTCGTGCACTGAGAAACGTTTGAAATATTTATTTATTTATGACAATTGCTTTTAAAAAATTGTACAAAAAGATGCATCCGATTTAACACTTGGATGATACTCTCCCTGAGATAGTCATAACAATACCCAGAACCAGGGGAAAATTGGCCTATTTCACAACTGACAAAGTAAGTTTAAAAAAAACCCTGTTCGCAGGGAACATAAGAGAAATTCAACTCTACAGCAATTAAACCCATTTCAAACGAAATGGTTCACTCTTTGACAGTAAATGTGCCTAAATTAGTCAGCAACATGTAGCTTACAGACTAAAATTCAAATTTAACTTAAAACAGGAGCCAAAAATGTGACAACTCCATTGCTACTACTCAGCTTTTTTTGTTTTGTTTTGTTTTGTTTTGTTTTTTGTACACTTTTTTTTGAGTGTACATAAAATTAGGGACCCCCGTACTGAACATCTTCCACCTGCAATATTTTAAAACCTTTAGTAAAACCTGTAAAGACTTGTTAGCACTCTGCCTTCTTGCTCTGACAACAGCTCATTTCTAGGACAAGATAGGCTACATTCATGTAAAAAGTATTCCCATGTCTACACTCTTCTGTTTCAGGCTCCATGAACTCCGCTAATATGACGCCATTATTTCTTTTGATACCAGCAGTGGGGAGTACTTCTAAGGGGTTGAAAGCTTTGCGATGAAACCCCAAAGTAATTCCACTAATGACTGGCGTTCTGCTGACTGAGCTGGGCTCTAAAGAGCGAATTGGAACAGAAATAGAAGGAAGGGATGGGTAATCAAAGGACAGCAAAAAGTAGGTGTTTGTGAGGAAGCAGCTCTACGGCGCATCCTAAGTGATGTGGTGTTACATCACAACTTATTCTTAGTATCTGGGGCACCCAAGTCAGCATTTATGAACATGAACACAACTCTTTTTAAAGCCAGTAAAAATAGACTAACAGGCAAGAATCAGACAACTTCTCAGGAGGTGACAGATAACTAAAGAACACAAAAACACAATTTCAATATGTAATGTGTCAATCATTAATCAATTAGAAAATGATTTCAGCTCTAAAGAGATGGATTGTCTGCTTTAGCAAGAACTTTAAATATCTGTTTATTTTGCTTCTGCGTAAACCAATTAATGCATTTATGGGAATTTTTAAGTGTCCAGACCCTTAGGATCATACAGTCAGCACATAGGTGACCCCATCAGTTTTATACTGTTCAAAGTGAAGAATTGTTTTAGTAAAGCAAGATGACATAAAAAGGGAGAGAAAAGGGTGGAAGTAAGTTTAAAACAAAGGAGCAGTGGACAAAGATAAATTGAGATAAAGAGTGCAGGGGAAGGTAGAAGCAGCAAAGAATTGATTAACAGAGAGAGATTGGTTCAGGGTTGGGGGCTTGGGAGGAAGAAACTGAAATACCACAAGACAAGGAAAGACAGACAGCAAAGGGAATACAGCAGTGGATTGAAGGAAAAGAGAAGAAAACTGGGCGGAAATAGGAGAAAGTGAAGCTGAAAGTGGCAGAGCTGAAGAAAGGGTGTGTGGGGGAGTGATTGAGGGAAGTTAGATGGAGAGATGAAAGAGGTAAGATCGTGGGTAGGATGGGTAAATTGGAGCAGAGAGTAAAAAGCAATGGAAAGGGTAAAAATGGAGCATGAGTCTCTGATATCCCTTACATTTGAGAATGAGAAAGTTGAGAGCTGAGCTGAGTTTAAGTGCACAGAACCAGAGTCTCACACATTTCCATTAACACAGCATGTAATCTTCTCACGTAAACACACGTCACGTGTTAAAGATTTTTATGCACACTGTGCACCCCTTTTCTTGTCAGTACACAATAGAGCCTATAATTATAACCTCTTACACCAGTGCCACAGTTTCTTTATAAACCCTCACAATTGAGAAAAAAAGATATCATGCAATGTTATCAAGTGAACAGATAAAGGAAAAGCCATATGACCTCTATTGGGGCGCTATATTTGCTTTGCGTTTAGTTTGTGTTCTCATAGAAAAATAAATCTTAAGTTGTTTCTTTCCTTCGTGTCATTATACATACATACAGAAAACCACACAGTGCAAAGTGACACAGCCTGCACTTACAGAAACCTACTGTCCTCCTTCACACAGCATGTAACTGATCACCGCACTCTTCTCCCCCCATCTCCCACCACAGTTACTCAGCCTGTAATTCAGGCTTTCTCAACCCATCAAAATTTAAAGAAGAAAAAAAAAACGGTCAGTGCTCATCAACATTCAAGACATTATAATATAATGAGTACATGGAAATAACTGTTACATAGAAACTGAGACAGCCTGGCTAGCTTAAGAAACACACAAAATGCTTGTGCAATTTTGACATTTTAACTACATGAATGGTTTGTGGTGGAGCACTGCTGCAGATGAAGATTGTCCCCAGCCTTCTGTAAAATTAATTTACGTAATTTGGAGTTAACCTTTAAAAAGAGCACAACAATCAGTGACAAAATAAACCTTTAACTTGGTCTCTGTTGAAAGAACATAACATTATCAAAACCCTATTCAACACTTTTTTTTTGTTGTTGTTCTCTTTAAGTGGAGTTGTATATGAGGTGCTAGATAGCACCCGGCACAGTCCCCTGTTTGTGGATGTTTCTACTCCTTAACCTTGATTTTAACAGCCCTTTTCACTGTATCTGCACAAAAAACCCTGTTTTTCTTTATGCCTTGCAATGGAATTATGTTACAATGAAGAAATGAATTGAGCAAATGAAATCTGTTCCTGAATGTACACTTAAACACATGTATTTTTATTTTAATACATTACTCCTCCTCAGGTGCCCACCACAGGTACATTGTCATCATAGCTTTATGTTTGAGTAAAGATTTCTAGCATTATCATTTTCTTTACAAGATCTGCCCTATGGATAAGTTCCTTTGTGACTTTTTAAGTCATCTTGTGTTGCGCTCCATTCCATTGGGTGCAACCACCCACGGTGAATCCAAGGCATAGTTCCATCTACTGCTGGTATGTGGCCAACCAATAAGAGGCAGTTGTGTGGGTCCTATAGAGAAATAGGGCAATAATTTGAATCCAGGAAGATCTGTAGCTCTTGAATAAAAAAAAAGATACATTTGTTAAAACTGGCTACAGTACAGACTTAATGAAATGACAACTTGTGATAAAAAGAGGCTTTTTTTTCCTGTCCTGTATCATTCTGTGGGTAAAAACAAAGTCGGCTGATGTGCATTTAACAGAAAAGAAACAAAGACTAAAAGCCTGGCAAACTGAGTCTTCAAGTGAACACTTTTAAAAGCACAAAGCTCACAGTGAAGGGCGCAGAGAAGGGTGGTATAAACAGAGGGCAGCGTGATGCCAGAGGCAAGGCAGCTAGACTCGGCTCTGTCAGCTGTTCCTTCACTCCCTACTCTGATCATGACTGTCTGGGTCAAGTGTGATTTGGCCAACTTCACTGACAGTGGTTCGGTTTTGTAACAACCTGCTCATCTGCCTCCTGACCCTGGTGAGCTGGGATTTTACAAACTGATGTGAGCAGAGAGCACACATGTAGGTCGTCTGACTTAAGATACTCCTACAACACAAAAGGTGAAAAAAGATATTTAAAAAGTGCATCATGGGTGAAAAACAAGAACGATGCATTAAGATGGTTGTGAAGGTTCGTGTTTTTGTTTGATTTGTCATGACCAATGTTGCACCAAAGTCAAATGTGTTGTACAGTGCTGCTGCCAGAGAAGGTTACAGATCACTTGAAACAGACTGATCGAGTCTCTCTGTCCCATTCCTTCACTCTGTCTCTTTATCTGCTGGAGCATCTGTCAGCAGGTTCTTGGCCTATCCTTGATCTAACTCAGAGTCAGCCAGGGCGCAGGCAGAGAGTGGGTTCACCACTGATTAATGGGACAACACTTAATAGAAGCTCACAGGGGTCAGGGAGAGAATAAGAGTCAGAGAACGGACAGACACAGTGAGGTCCTTGGAGCTCTATTTCTGAATTGCAGATTTGCATTTATTCAGTTCAGACAAATGAAGACAAGATCCGATCCATCTCTCTCGGTTTTGCTCTTCAGCCCTTAAGTGATTGGGGAATAGATTAGTATTTATGGCACGTGGGTTTTTTCTTGGCTGTGCTTGTGATGCATAGACACAAAAAGGAGGAAGTAATTAAGGGAAAAATACCACATTACATAGCGTCATGTTGTTAAGGAGCCAAAATGTATCCTTTTAAGCACCTTTGATTTAGTAGTTGCACGAGGAACCGTCGACTTTTGTCGGTTGCTGCATCAGTGATTTATGCTAGATAGTAAGGGGGAAAACTGCTGCAGATAATTGCACTTATCACCCTTAGTGATAATTTATTCTTTCAATCGTCATTGTTTAAAAGCTAAACATTAAACCTTAAATTCTCACATCTCTTTAAAGCGTATCATGCTTTAGTAAGTGGACGTGTTGCATTGGATTGCAGGCTTTTGCTGGGTGGTGCTTGTATTGTATTGTGTATTGTATTGTGTTTGTTTGTTTTTTGTTTAAGCATTTTCCTTTGAATGCTTAAAGAGATGTTTTGTTTCCATCAGCAGTGAGGCGAATATGTACATGTGTTCACATTTTTAAGGCAGATGTATGTTGATATCCTCCCCAATGACTGTAGTATTTTCCATCTATAAAAAAACAAAAATGTTCATATATAATATATGCAATAAAACAAGGGAGTTTCTGAATTAAACATAAATGCTGCATGGAGTAGCAGGACACCTGAGGTTTAAACTGCTCAACAAAGAGTCTTCACTCCATGTTGACATCAGTAGTTACTTAACATCCAACCCCTGTAGAGTCGAAACTATCAAATTTTGATGCTTCTTTTAA
Organism: Halichoeres trimaculatus; assembly: GCF_033239565.1. NCBI lineage: Eukaryota > Metazoa > Chordata > Actinopteri > Labriformes > Labridae > Halichoeres > Halichoeres trimaculatus. Next base: position 13,503,420 of record NW_027437186.1, on the reverse strand, counting down.
CAATAACATGAAATAATAAACCATCTCACTGCCATTTTGAATACATATCACATATACATGTGAGAAACACAATATCAAACAGAATGTACATGAGTTTTGGTCTGTGTAAATACAACGTTACGCATGCTGCAAACCTTTAATTAGATGGATTACAAGTAAGTAGCCATGAACGTCGGTGACCCCCAAGGAAGTTGAGTCAATTTTATTTTCCATGTAGTGCCAGATCACAGTACAGGTAATTTAGTTACCTCTCTCATAAATAAGGTTTATGCCTTGTTTTTTTGATTTAACAGACTAAATAACCTTATGTTATCTATCTAATTTACCTGATGGGATGTCAATTGTCCGTACATCGTAGCACTCACATTTCTCCTCATGCTGTTTTGCGCATGGCAAAGTTCCGCCCCAACGCATTCAGACACACAAACATACGCCCACATTTACACACACAGACAAGCACATTCTGTATAGCTGACAAAGAGCTGGGGAAAAATCTCCCAACCAATACTCGCTCTCGTGCCCCCTGCTGCTAAGTGCAATGTGATGTGTTTCCATGCTTGTTTATTCTCATCAAGCTCCGTTGGCCCTTTGAATTAAGGCCATACCAAAGAAAGAAAAGTTGTGCTATTGCTGACTATGGCAAACACGTTTTCTTCCATTCCACACAAGGTCTTTATCAAGGTGGGGAACAAGGCAACCATGTTCTCCAAACCTCAAAGGAATAAGAAATGCAGTTGATTATCGCTCATGCATGTCAGGAAATGTAAACATAAGAAGTCACCTTTCTCAAACTGGCTGTTGACCCTTCTGGGTCTTTGAGTCTCAGTGGGTGTTGCTCACTTTGAGAAGGTCACAGACTAGATTTCCAGTGCATCCCAGGCTCTTATCTGTTAAGTTTAATGTTTAGTAGCTATATTGGTGCTATTATATTTGGCACTGTTCTAAAGTGTTATTGTTTTAAAGTCTTCACACTGTATCACTGGCTTGTCTTTGACCATGATCTTTCTTTTCTGAAGCCTCATATTTTCAGGAGAAGTAAACGACGAGCAACACAAGAGGTACTTTGATGTTTGTTTTTATTAATTGTTAGTAAATGTTTTCATTTTTCATTCTCATATCCACAATCATGCAAACATTCCTCATTATAGCCTTCATTATCACTTAACACTCATGTATAGTATACTCACACTTGTTTTAGTGTGGCAGTAGCTGAAGCGTTTAACATTGAAGGGGTGTATTTTTTAGGCTTTGTTCTGTCCCCCTTGTTCCCATCTAGCTTTAAAGGGTATACAGCCTAAAATATCCCTCCTTTCCTCACTCTGGTGTTGCCTTGTTATGTCTCCCTGCAACGCGTGCCCCCTCTGATTGGCTGGTCTTCTTGAGACCCATCAGGGGCAGAGCTGGGCAGACCTGGTGATTGAAGCCTGCCCTTCTAATGTGTCATGAACCAGTTTAGGAGATCGATATGTGATGACTGCATCATTTCAGCAAGTCTTGTGAAGACCTCGTGCTGTTGTTTAAAACAGAGTGCTTGGAGCAGTTTAGAGTCAGATTCAGGGATTTATTCAACTTGTGGTTATTTATCTGTAGACAACTCACTGTTGTTTACAGAGAAATGTTGTCCGTAATAACATTTGTCCTCTCAAAATCTGCATGTTCAGAATAAACATCCAGCGTTGTCACTTTAAACACGTTGAAACAATGGAAAAGCATGACACCCCTCTTAAACAAAGAGGGTTTCCTATGAATCTGCTGCCACCCTGAATCTTTACAGTTTCTCAGTTAGGAAAGCAATAATTAAATTCTTCTCAGAATGCAGCACATTCCAATTATAGGCTAAAGTGCTGTAATCATGAACAACGGTTTTCAGGTATAGTTATGTGTGATAACAGTCATTTGACCTGAACTAAACATGACACTCACTGGCAGAGTGTGCTGTTGACACACAGTTTTTTTTCTGTATGTATAAAGCGCAAGTTAAGAAGTCTAGGCCACTGGTAATTAACAGGCTCATTATTTTCACTGTTTTTCTAAGCACACAGTCAGTGATTATCTGGAACTGTCTAAAAGCAGTTTGCTTTTGAGACCTTTGGTGGAGCAAATACCCACTGTTTTACATAAAAAGGCTGCTAGCCTTGGAGAGATTCTCAGTTTCACTATGTTAGTAATTCAAACCTTAATAAAAAAATTTAAATTTCACCCTAAGCCAATTTTTTTAAGTCTGTTTTAAGCTTTATCGGTTCTCGCACTGTTTAAGAAAGAATGCAAAACTGTATAAATATGATACAGGAAACTGCATACTCCTATTAAGCAGTTTCTACTTCTATAAAGATTTGTAAGCAGATGGTGATTTGGTGTTTTGCAGTAACGAGAGTGAGGCAACATTTGCCTGCATGTTACTTGATAGGGCCAGTAATGTAATAAATTGCACCAATATAGTTTCCTTTGGGTGAAGCAGTCCATTACTTTAACCCTTTTTAGTGTTACACAGAGGAAAGTGTGACTAGTGGCAGGCAAAGCCTCCACTCAGATCATCTGACATCACTGACTCCCACCAGTATCCAACCTCAAAGATTATTTTTTCCACAGTGTAGTTAGGAATGTAGTATGGGTGAGGTTCACTGGTTCCTCAGAAAGTAGTTTTTGATGTTTTATGAAATGTACAGTACCCATCAGAAACACAGCACAACAAATGTCTTTGATATCACCTGATATTTTCAGGGCTTGAAGACCTCCGGCATAGTGCCGGAAATCCGGCGTAGACAAACCTGCCAGATTGTGAAATCCTGCAGGTCGGTCTGGCTGCCCTCCGTTGATTTCACTCGATCGAGTTCCGACTGAACCAGTCAGGAAAGAGAGGCGGGAGCTGCAGAGAGCAGCTCCCGCCTCTCTTTCACAAACAAGCAGCAGCGGCCCAAATCCGCTACGTCATACCGTGGCTTGATGCGTATTGGTCTATGATGAGTGTGACTGGCAGAACGATCGTCCAGTATGGCACTGTCCGTCTAATTTGTCAGATAAATGTGCTTCGTGAAGAGAGTAATTAATGACGGAGGCGGAGAGCAGAAGCGGAGTAGCAACCCCTTATAATGAAGCAGTGATACTGAGAGATGTTTTTGGACAACAAAGAAGCTTGGCTTCAGAGAGCAAGTTTACCACGTAATCGGGATACCCGCTCGAAAACTGCGCCGCCAGCGAGTCTGTAATCACGCAATCGGGCGCGCATGGATGTATTTTTCATCCATGCGAATTTCAGTAAAACCGTCCCTCCTACTAGCGACTTCGGCGGGTTGAATTATTTAATTGTAGTTTTCTGAAACGGCATCTGAAATACTAAACCCATTGCAGTATGAGACTACGACACCACAACTCCCACGAGCACTGCCTGCACACAGTGTTTGCTCATTGGTCCCTTCGCAAAGTCTTCTACTGAGAGGCGCCCCAGACGCGCTGGTCTTCAGCCTTCGTCTCGGACACTGTGACAGCTCCCGGTGTTTAGCGCCTGATAACGTGTTTTAAAACTTCACTCGCGTCTTGTTTGCTCTCTATGGTAAACGGATTCCGGGATTTAAGTCACAATCTAGCGCCAAATATTCCGTAACTTGTTAAAAGTGAGGACATTTATCAGACGGAGCTCATTTAAGCTCACAGTGCACCGTTCTCACCAGCAACACTCACCTTGAGCAGGGGAGGAGGAGAAGACAGGAGCACACGTAGAGAAGTGAAACTGATCATAGATATGAGAAGCCGTAGGAACAGTATTTAAACCTCCTAATAAACAAACATTTTAAAAGTTATATGTAATAAGTTCACTCTGGAAATACTGTAAACAAACCAAATCATTCTAAATAAATGAAACTTATGGTCCAGTGTGACTTAGGTAGGCCTACGTTATTTTCGTCTTCATGACGCATTTTTTTGACTGATACGACCTCAAAAAATGTATGACAGTACTACGAAGTGACTTGTAGTCCAGAAAGTATGGTACTAGTTTATTAGTGAAAAATTACTGTTGTAAATAAATATTTAAGTAGACAGTGTTTCTAGAAAGCTTTTTCAGTTTAGTTTTTATTTTTTCAATTAATCTTCAACCTTCACAACTTTCATTGAATGCAATATTATGCTCCTCCTTTAATTAGATTGTTTCAATAGTCTGCATATTTTCATATTTAAGGAGCACAACCATTTCAGAGCTGAATACCTGATTTAGGTAGTCTTTATTTGAGTGTGCACAGGGGTCATTTATATTTAAAAAGGTTTTAAATCTATTTCAGGTAAACTTTAGCATTTCATCATCCGCCTTGATCATATCAAACATAATTATCCAACAACAATATTGTGGACCCTACCAGAAGCGATGGCCACAGGTACTTATGCTGTATCGCTGACTGACCGTTTGTGTGAACAAAAAATTAGTGTTACTGTGTTTAATGTTATTATTATTATTATTATTATTATTATTATTATTATTAAAAACAATATTAAACGCAGTAAACGCCCCCCCCCCCCCCCCCCCCCGCTTTCAGGCACAGGATTTTTTCCTGCTTCAAGCCCTGTATTTTCTTTCTAGCTTGCACCTGGTTGACCAGAGAGTATTTGGGAGAAAAGTAGCTTTGGTCTGCACAGATTTTTGTTATTGCCTCAGACTCTTGACTTTTTCCAGGTGCAATCAAGCTGTAGCTCATTCCTCCCTCTTGAAGGGAGGTCGCAGTGGAGGCTGAGCCACAGGGCAGCGCTCCTCAAAATTGTTAGAACTCACTTCCTTGTTCAAGGACACTTAAGCGTCAACTCGGGGTTTGAGGTGTAAAGCTATTATTAAAGGGCAGCTTGTATGACCACAGGCTTACACATTTCCCTTCAGAATATGGAGTTCTTTTTGGATTGACTTCTTTCTCTAGCACTGCACTTGGGTTCACCAGTTTTAACTTCATAAAATGTAATAAAGATGAGGCCACTCACCAAGCTGAGCCCTCTTCACAGTGCTGAGATTTAGGATCTCATTCCAACAGTTTCTTTTTTAGATGATGTGCAGTCCCTTGCCTTGACACTATGTTCATACAGTTGACAAATATTTTCATATCTCTCTGTTTTTTATAAAACACTTTATAGAATTCAATAAAAAATGCTGGGACTGGTAGCTTTTACACCTAAATGATTACAGGCAACATGCTCAGCATCAGTGACTTAAAGCTAAATGCTAGAGAGCATCACGTGAGAAACAGTGTTCCTTTCACTGCTTCATTTGTTTAATGCAAAGTAGATTTTTTTCCAATCTTTTTGAAATGTTCTTGCTCAAAGTAATTACATTGTCAAAATCAATGGAATATTTAAATGTAATTGCTATTTCTTAGGTTGAGTGCTGACATTTCATCCATGTAAAACCCAGGAGGAGAGTTGTATGGTAAAGTGGATTTTTATCTGATGGGGCTGACATCCGTGGGCAGTGAGGGGCAGCCGATTTCATCGGCTATCCAGACCTCTGCACTTTTCAATTTTTCTCAGATAGTGGAGTTTTGGCAGGATTGAACATGTAAACTAGCACGATATGAACACACAAGCAAATCCCGTGCCTCACCTCTCACTTGCAATCATTGTCTTTCCTGCCTTCCTGTTCTCCATCCACCATCCTGTTTATCTGTCCCTAATCATTTTTCAGACAAGCTCAACCTTCTCATCCTCTCTCTCTGATTCTCATGTCTCTCTGTCTGCTGAGCAGATGAGATCTTAACGATTTATTGACCAGGCTGTGGCTTTTCTTCAAAAGGGAGACATCGTCACTGTCCCAGAAAATCCTTATCTGAACTTTCGGCTTTTATGATTTCAGTGAGAGTTTTGTGGCTCTGCCAACCAAAGTACTCAGAGGATTGGAGTCAATCTCACGTACACTTTGATAAGCTGTGTTGTGAAACTCTGTTACAGTCCAAAACAACAAAGTGTAGACACTTTTTCTTCTTTTTTTACTCTGACAGCCTTATAGTTATCTACATTTATGTAGATAAATAAACAAGGGGTCAAAAAGTGGTCATCCCTAGAATATGTATTTAACCCTAACCCTTCTTTGTAACCGGATACAATCAAAATGTACACACACAGTAACAAAATATCATATCAGCATTCCTTTCTGCCATCCTGTTGATTTCTTATTTTTCATTCTACATTCATTACAGGAACACAAAAAACTAAAAACAATATCAAAAGTTTTTTGTGTTCATAGCTACATGTATATGATTTCTGTGGAGTGTGACATTACTTAAAGGCTTTGTAAGACAAAAACTGTGGAATATAGAAAGAATGGGAATAGACTTAATCAGCTTTGCTTTGGTTGAACTTCATCAATTAAAAAATAGGAGAGGCTCTCATTGATGTAAAAGATTACCTCAGGGAAACTCTCAGCAGTGCCTTTATGGAAGATTACTAGAAGCACATTTCCACTCTCCCTATCTTCACTACATCTTTATTTGTCCCTTGTGTTGATTCACATTATCTTATGTCTCATTTAATTTTTTTACATGCTCCCTCTATCGTCTCATCTTCCTCTCTGCTCCCCAACAATTCATCTTGTTTACTTTCTCCACACACTCCAATTACTATTTATCTCTACCACTCAACACTACTCGTCTGTGTCTTTTTCTTTTGCTGTAGCTCTGTCAGCCTCGCTCTCACACGTACTACATTAGACACTCACTCACTTCAGCTCCATTATGTTCTTTATTCACATTCTTGATCCATCCAGTTCCCACATCTGCACTTCTTTCATGCACTTCCATTCATTTCTTCCCTCCTCTCTGATTATTTCTGAAAATGCCACATGAGTCACAGATGACGCCGAGTGTTTTGACTTCTTTTGTAATTTCTAAACTGGAGCATGTTGGTGCACCAAGTTATACCGTCAGCGTAGCCTGCTGAAACCCTAACAGCTAGCTGTGAGTCAGAATTACTCTGTTTGCCAGGAATTACTGAAGCCAGTGAAGGAAAGGAAAAAAAAACTGTTCAGAGCTGTGTTTATTTTACTGAGATTGTTGGGTTTTTATATTTCTGGTGCCTTTTTCAGAATTTATGTTTCCCTTTAGTTTTGCTCATAGCTAATAGCCACTGTTAGCCAAGCAAAGATTTGTAAAAATGAGCACTTATGTGGGTGCCTAAAGATGCGTGTATTTCTACAGCCAGCCTCAAGAGTAATCTTGAGAAACTGCAGTTTTACAACACTTCCATACAGGTTTTGTATTATTAGACCTAGATCTGCCACCTGGGATAAAGGAACTGCTGAGGGCAGAATAACCACAGGATGTGATGATGGGAAATTAAAGAGCCTATAAGGACTTTCCTTAATAAATTGAAAAAGTCTCACTTTTAGGTATACGCCTAATTGTAATCCACATTTCAAAATGAGATGATCAAAGACGGTTATTTCTAAAGGCTTTTTCTCAGCTTCCTGTTGGGTGGGACGGGATTGATTTTACAGCACAACCCCATGCCAGTCTATGAAGTTTTGCAGTGAGAAAAGAGATCTGTTTTTTTTCTGAATACGGTTTCTTTGATTAATTTTGTAGTGATAGACACTGAAGCTGGACTCCCAAAAAGAAAAAGGACTGAAGAGCAGAAGAAAGCTAAACAGAAGTGTGATAGCACACTAGCTAAAATTATGGGCTAGGCTGGTTGAGATAACGTGCATTTCCACACACAGGCAGCAGTTATTCTGCAGTGGTCTGTTCAAACTTGAGAGTTTGTCAATAAAATGAAGAGTTGGGTTACGTTAGCTCTGCTTGGTGAGGTTGGAGATGGTAGATGAGCACGGGCAGGACGTAACCATGATTCACTAACGTTAGAAGTTACCAACTCAGAGTGCCAGGCTGTGAGTAACACTAAATATAGCTTGGCACTAGGGATGCACCGATCCTATCCTGGTATCAGGTATTAGCACTTATCTAGCCCCTCAAAGCTGGATCGGGTAACGGTGGTAAAGGATAGGTCCAAGCTTGACACTAAGGCTAGACTATGATATAGTCTACAAGGTGTAAAATTTAACAATCAAATAGTTATTTCTGTAAATTCTGAAGCATTTTTTAATCAAACTGCTGTTAAAAATTTAAACACATTAAACACATAGTTTAAATCAATATATACTTCAGTAATTCCATATGTAGTCATTTTGTCTTTCACTCAAAACATTACCAGCCTTATCCCACAGTAGAGCAGGCAGGTTGTTGTTTTACACTGGTATTGGATCAGGATCGGTACCAATACCCAAAGCCCAGGTATTGGTATTGGTAATCAGCCAGAAAAGCTGGATCAGTGCACTTGGCACTAAACTACGGAACAAAATCAGTTGGCAAAGTTTGATTGTTGTCATGTTTAAAACAATAGAGCTACGAATCTATTAATGAATACATTACCTTGTTGCGCTTTATCTGGTAAAAGTTGTCTTGAACACAGAAGAGCAGTGTTAAAAATTAGATCTCCTCTCTATTTATTTGCTTTAAAACAAACGCACGGCTTAGTAACAGTCACATTCTCACAGCAGTAAGTGCAACTGTTAACAGGAAATGGAGTCTTTATCCCAGAAAAATACCAGCTTTTCCTGATAGCCCTCACAGCCTTTTTAAACTCTCCAAAAAAAACAAAACTTGAAAATGTATAAGGTGAAAAATACAAACGTTTGTTTCACTCAGTCATTTTTCATCAACCTCTCTGCCTTTGTCATCTCATTAAACCACCAGTTTACTCAACCTCTCAAGCAGCAGAGCACAGACACAATCTCAAATACCTGGCTTGATAAATGAAAGTTGTGATGTCCTGTGTTTAGAAAAGCTAGATAAATAACCACAATAATCAGTCTCAAACCTGTTTTAAAACTTTTATTCTTACCTTTCTCTGGGAGATTTAGAATTTCCCAAAGATTTATTGAGCAGGAAGCAATGAAAACATCTAAGACTTTGATTTGTTCTCTTTGTTTAGTCTCAATGGAAGTTTTCCACGCCCGGTCGATCACGGTGCTCGGTGCTGACATTAAAACCTTGTGCCAAAGTAAAACTGCAGATTAATTGGGTGTTTCTTAGACACCCATACAATATATTTTGACTGGTAGTAGTTGAGCTTGTCAACTCTTCAGGCCTCTCTGGCAGGTAAATAACCCTAAATTGAAGCTTGTTTTCTCCCTGTGAAGATTATTCTAGCCGCGAAAATGGTAAAAGTGGAATTGACCGCCCACCAAGGCGGCTCTGTGCAGTGTCTGAATGTTTGTCTTTTGACGTCTGTCCCATATTAATGACCAGCCACTATTCATCCAACCATCCTTTCATTTAGAAACGTTTTGTGGTTGTTTTCAGCCCCCTGCTTCTCTCTACCCTTTCTGCTCAAACAGATGACTCAGTACATACTCAGAGTTTTAGCACTTGGTCTGTGTGCTTTTTCTAACAGTGTGTCTGGGTGTGTGTTTCTCCGTTTTGATGTGCCTCTGTGTTTTTCTTGTAGGAAGAGGTCGAGGCAGAGAACAGAAGGAACACGCGGACCAAATTGACACCAAAGCTGACTCCACACCAAGAGGAGGTGACAACCAGACAACACACCAAAATCACACACACACACACACACACACACACACACACACACACACAAACACACACACAAACACCTAACAAGCAAAAACAGATAAGTGCAGACACATGAATAACCATGACCATGTGCTGTGAGACATCTTTACATGTGTCAACCAAAGTAATCATAGCTGATACCTCGATGTACAAAATCAGGATGGTGGAATGTAAACTCATCATACACTGTCTCTCTGCCAATATTTAGTTATTATATTTATACACAAGCAGACACATTACATCAAATCATATGCACTGTTCTCCTAAAAATGGTGATAAAATAAGATTTAAAAAAAAAAATCAAACTTGTCATTTCATTGCATGTCTTAATGACATGAAATAAAGGTTGCTGTTCCTGTCATAAAAAAAGCTGTATAAAACATATTAATATGAAATATTGTTTTAAGGTAAGGGCTTCAACTAGTTATTGTTTAAAGCATTAAATTGTGCCTCATGAAATGTCGGCATGAAGCTCACAGGTCTCCTGAAAGAAAGGAGGTGTTGTTACATTTCATGTATATTTTTTTGTCATCCCTGGTCATTATATTAAATTTATGGGCTTGATTACAAAGAGAACAAGATATATTTCTGCTTATAGAATATGCTCTTATAAACTAATTCAAGAGACATGTAGACATTAACAAGGATCAGTAAGGATTTTTTTCAACAATTTCTGCATGTCAGTAATTTGAAGGTTTCCAGTGAATTTCAGACTTTAAACAGTAGCATTTGCTGTGTTTCGTTGTAAGAAGCTGCACTGAATTTATTACTCATTCATTTATATTCATGTATTTCGCCTGTGCCCAGGTTTCGTCCCTTGCAAGGAGCCATGACTCCCAGAGCAGTCTCCGCAGCAGAAAAGAAGGAACGCTGCAGAAGATCGGGGACTTCTTGCAGAGCTCCCCCACACTCCTAGGCTCTAAAGGTTAGTGTGTCAGTGTTTGACTGTTTATTTTTTGGGGTTTATATGTAATTATGCTTCATTGTAGGAGGAAATTACATTAAAAGAACTTGTGATACGATGAGGCAGCAAATATTACACCAGAAGAGGGCTGACACAGCTTTTTGTCGCTCAGAGCGGAACAAATACCTTTCTTACTGATGACATGTCCACGATGCATAAAGCATGTTAATAACTAGACTAACTGCTGCATCTGCAAATTTATGTTCAGTGGAGATAAAATAAAGAGATTGTAGAGCTCTCATTAATGACTACATAACTGTTTTAACACAAATCAAAAAACTGAAAAGCAACAGTAACGTAAATCCAAAGCAAATTGATACTAAACACCATGACAAAGCCTAACCAGACTCCTGTTTGCTAAAGTGGAAATAAAAACACTGTCTCTTCATTGCTAGGAAAACTGTTTCTAACCGTCTTCTGCTGAACTTCTTGGACAGATACACAGGCTGTCAGTGTAACGGGTCGGTCACATAGCCACAGGCACTCTGTTCTTTAGCTTGACAGTCTCTGAAGTGATTTTATTGCTGTAAAGATAACAAGCTACTGCAGTAAGCTTCTGTCTGTGGATCCACTGTAACAACTCTATTACAACACTTAATAAAATAAAAAACTAACATCAATGACAGGAATACCTGTCAGTGGGGGGGGGTTGTTGGGCAGCATGTAGACATGTTGTCCTTGAAGTGTTGAAAGCAGAAAAAAAGGGGTTAGTGTAAGAAGGGAAATGACTTTGAAACGCACCAAGCTAAAAAGGTTGGATGGCTTGATCAGAGCGTTTCGGAAACTGTAACTCTCGTGGGGTTTTCAAAAGTAATGGAAGGGAGGAAAACTTGAGAACAGGTGACAAGGTCAAAGTTGTCCAGCGCATCCTTTTGTTTCATGAGGAATGAAGGTAAGGTGGTGTGCATTGCAACTAAACTCTAAACAAATGTTAAAGTCTTAATTTTTGTAGATAAAAAATAATGTTTTATTAGACTCAATATGAGTCACATTTACCTGAGAAGTCCAGAAAAAAAGTCTTATTTTGATAAATTAAAAGATAAAAATAATGCCTAAATTACTTGTCATGAGTAGAACTGTAGCCTTCAGCCATTCTGTCCATTCTCCTGACCTCTGGCAACAACAAGACATTTTTCTCAGAGATTTTTTTCTCTTTTATGGGCCGTTCTCTGTAAAACCTTGAGATAGTTGTGTGGATAAATCCAAGCAGATCAGCAGATTTTGAAACACTCAGACCAGTAGCCTGGCACCAACAAACATGCGAGGTTCAAAGTAGTGCTGCACGATTATCGCAATCGCAATGTCAGCACATGCAATTACATTATCACAAAAAGAGGTGCAATTGTGCAATTATTTAAAAAATAGTGTAAAAAAATGAGTGTGTTTATGTGAGTGATGTGTGTGTGTGTGTGTGTGTGTGTGTGTGTGCGTGCGTGTGTGTGCGTGTGTGTGACTGAGTAAGAGAGAGAGCGTGAGGTGACTAATCAGTCACTGTTTCAACTGGTCATGTGAATACCTGCCCCCCTGGTTCGGCAGTTTAATCAGACAAGATGGAGCACGAAGAAGTAAGTGAGGCGCTCAAGGCGAAAAGAAACTCTACCTCTGTTATTTGGTGTTATTTTGGTTACAGGTTGAATGACACAGCAAAAAGATGTAATTTTCAAGACATGCAAAGCAAAAGTGGCATAAATGTGCTATTTTGAATACAAACAAAACAGTACTGTTGTGCTGTACATTGTTGTTTGTATACAGTAAATTTGGATATTTTGAGAATTATTACACAATTAAAATCTTCAGTAATCCATCTCTGCTTTTTTCTTGATTTTTCTCCATGATAACCAAGCAAGTCTGTAGACTCATGACACAACTTTTTTTATTAAATCGCAAGCACAATCGCAATTGTAATATTGTCCACCTAATCGCAAATCGCACCTTTTCCCCAAATCGTGCAGCACTACTTCAAAGTCACTTAATTCACCTTTCTTCTTCATTCTGATGCTTACTAGCTAACTAGCTAACTAGGTAGTGCAGTGGAAGGTGGGTGCATAGTGTCTTTTGATTTAAAGTCTTAATGTTTTCAGAGGAGATAAGAAGACGGAGTGTAGATTCCATTTTTAAGTTCATAACTTAGCTCTGTGTCTCATCTAATTGCCCCCAGTCGGTGATTCACTGATTAACTACAAAACTGTAGAGGAACATCACGACTCAAGTCTTTGTGCTGTGTTCCACAGCATCAGTCAATCACCTGAATCTCTTTCCCTCACACTCCTCATGAGCTCTACTATCTTATGATGGTTTTCAATGTCTAACAGAAGGGACTGAGGCTTCATGTTATTTTGCATACAGATTGGATTATAAGTAGTCACTGGAGGCACACGTGATCTGGCCAGACAGAACAGCTGTGCTTAGACTTGACTATTTGTGCTCAGGTTAACTAAGATACATCACTAACACCAGGTGTGAATTGCTGTTTGATCCCTAAGGTTGTGCTACATCACAGTACCATTGTCCATTACTGGCAGTAATAGTCCTCTGAGCTCTTATCCGTATGTTTATAGCTCCTTTTTATCATAAGCGGGTCACAAAGCTCTATCAGCCTGTATGGGATTGTTCTCGAACGGTTGTGTTTTTTATTCTTTTTTCCAACCATCGCTGTCCAAACTCAAAGAAAAGTAAAGGCCAAAACTCAGTTATAACATCTACGTGCAGCACAGTGTTTCAGACAGCTGAGTGATTGACAGTCGTCATCGAAGCAGGGAGCAGCTGACAGCCTGTAGTCACGCTGCTCTGCCTTCAACTTTGATCAGACTCTACAGCTTCTACCACGGAAAGTTTTATGGTTTGTGGCAATGTTTGCAACCAGTTTGCCAAGATGCTTTGTGTTGGCTTCTGCACTGAAACATCACTGTCATAACGATGTGTTTCCTGGACATTGCCATTTAATAGACCTCACTGCTTAATCCCAAAAAAAGATCAAGTACTTCCTCCCCTCGCATTTTAGTGCAATCAAACTGATTATTTCAAACGAGTAACATTTGAGGGCAGATAAACCAAAGTATCTTAAAAGAAATCCCTTAATACAAAGCAGTGCTGTAATCGAACCTGTTAATGATGAAAGTCTGCTGCAGTCTATTAGCATGTGCTGTGTATGGACATTTCTTTTCTGATGCAATATTCCTGAGACACTCAAAACCAGTTTGCTTAGTATTTAAGAAGAGCTTTGATATTCCAGCTGTCTCCCAAAAGAACTCCAAGGTTACCAGCTCTCAGCTCCACATTCACCTCCAGTTACTTCCTTGATGGAGTCCAGGAGGCTGTCACCTGATCCAGATAGGTTTAAAGTTTAACAGCAAACAACTGCTGAAACATTCGGACACACAAGGACAAACCGCAGAGGTTTTGTCTAAATGTCATTTGTGGGAGGATAACACGAGTTTGACAAAGTAACTGGGCAAAGGCAGCAGGTTTGTGACACTAATGATGGCTTGGAGGAGAGAGTAATGACAGAGAACATATTGGAATCAACTGGAGTCATCTGTGAGTATTTTTTATCCTCGGGGACTTGCAGTTTCACTCGGTCAATTAATTGTCGCCCCAGGGTTCCAGTGCAAGGGTGCTGTGGTGTGCCACCATCTGATCCCCCTTCCATCTTCCCCCCTTTTCTCTGTATCTCTCTTAGTGCTGCTCCCTAATTCAACCTGCTGTCTCTAAATCCTTCATCTCTCACCTTCACTCGTCCTCTATTCAAAGTTATTTTACTTCTTCAAGTTCTTCACTGCCTTTTTGTTCCGAAAGTTTCCTCTCTTCATCACTGATTTCTTCTGTCCCTGAACTGTCCTTTTTTCCAACCTCTTCCTCTCACATCCACTTAACCTCTCTGATGCTTCCCATACAACCTCCTGTGGGTCTCATGTCTGTCATCCTGCTTGTTATGCAACACCCTGTAGTCCCACCAAGGCTTGGGTACTTAGGACCAGTTCCATTTAGGAATGCAATGATTATTTAATCCTAAGACAAATAAAGACATAAAAAATAATCATGCAAGTAACCAAAAATATAAAGCGTACACACTGTGCCTTTGAATTTGGACCATTGAGTTAAATGTCACCTCTTCTCTTCAGACACTTGTGTTTTTGTGCTCCCATAAAAAGCAAGTTCCAGTTTACAGGCTGTGCAGTTTACAGGCTGTGCAGGCAGGTCTTTCCTTTGCAGCGTTGAGTTTAAAACTTCTGGACAGTAGACATTTTTTCTAGAGCTGTCAAAATCAATGCATTTATCAGATTAATCCCATCGTCATGATTAATCTGATTAAAAATTTTAACCAGGTTAATTCCTCTGCCGTGCAGAATGACTCAAAATCCCTGAAATGTCTCTGGCAACACATTTTGGGCAGTTTTCCAACTAGATTTGAATGCAAAAAAGAAAAAGAAATAAAATATGACAAGAATAGTCGACCAACATAAAGTATTATGCACACTTTGCAGGAAGGAGTTTTCTTATCTGCCTCGAGGCTTCAGTAAGTCTACCTCAAACAAATTGACACAATTACAAAGTGAATTGCAACAAACTCAAGAGCCATTAATTCTGACGAGGACATGTTTTTTGCAAAGGTTTTGCAAGTTGCCCCTCAAGATGCATTTGTACAAGGCTCCATCGAGAAGCACAAAGTTTTTTTTAACATGAACTGTTAAAGGTGTGTAGTTAACACCTCAAGTGCAAAAAATTTTTCTCCTTTCTTGAGTCTGTTTGATCATGCAAAATGGAACATTAATATCCATAGCAACCCTGTGGTTAATCTGATTCAATATTTGAATCGTTTGACAGCACTACTTATAACAAAATTCAAGTCAATGATTTTGCTAGATGGATTGTATCTATAAACTTAATTAAGCAAAAAGGAAATGTGTGATTAATCATGATTAATCACAAAATAGACATGTGATTAACTCAGATTAATTTTTTTTCATCAATTGACACCACTATTTTTTTTCTCATAGAGGCCTGACTTTTGAAATACTCTGGTAAATGGTGTCTTAAATAGGGGTTTAGACTGACTAAAAGGAGCCCAGCATCATACAGCCAACTCTGATTTTACATTTACATTCTGAGCTGGGTACAACACATTTGGTCAGACTCTGATATCTGGTCAGTAATCAAAATTGTTGACTGTAATTTAATAGGCACTACTGTAATAAAATCTCCTGCTTTAATGGTTCATTAACATGAACGGTGGTACATTCAGCACTTTATTAAAAATATGCTAACCAACAAAAAAAGTTAAGCAACCAATTAAAAGATATCAATCTATCCCAAGTATCTATTCAGCATGTTCCTCTTCCTCTAAAACTGTCTCTAACACTGCAGCCAAGAAGATGATGAGCCTGGTGAGTGGTCGGGCTGATGCAGACTCAGCAGCCTCCTCTTCCTCCTCTTCATCCCTCAGCCTAAGAGCCAAGAAGAACAAAAGGAAACTCTACAGGCCTGAAATCTCCTCTCCCATGGACATGCCTTCTCATCCTGTAAGTCCTGCACATTACACACACAGTACACGTGACCACTACAGTGCTTCAGCTGGGTATCAAACTCACAACCCATGTTTCCGCACCAACATGTTTAGCTAGAGTATAGAAAAACACATAATTTTTTAGCAGACTTTATTTTTAAGATGTCTTTCTATAGATAAAGGGAATTGATTGTTCCATCAAAAAACAACCAAAAAGGTTCTTCAGCCATGGCGTCATTACCACTGACAGGCCAGTTAAACGACAATTTTCTCCTCACAACAACTCCTGTTAGTGAGCAGGAGGAATACTCACAGGGCTTGAAGACCTCCGGCATAGTGCCGGAAATCCGGCGTAGACAAACCTGCCAGATTGTGAAATCCTGCAGGTCGGTCTGGCTGCCCTCCGTTGATTTCACTCGATCGAGTTCCGACTGAACCAGTCAGGAAAGAGAGGCGGGAGCTGCAGAGAGCAGCTCCCGCCTCTCTTTCACAAACAAGCAGCAGCGGCCCAAATCCGCTACGTCATACCGTGGCTTGATGCGTATTGGTCTATGATGAGTGTGACTGGCAGAACGATCGTCCAGTATGGCACTGTCCGTCTAATTTGTCAGATAAATGTGCTTCGTGAAGAGAGTAATTAATGACGGAGGCGGAGAGCAGAAGCGGAGTAGCAACCCCTTATAATGAAGCAGTGATACTGAGAGATGTTTTTGGACAACAAAGAAGCTTGGCTTCAGAGAGCAAGTTTACCACGTAATCGGGATACCCGCTCGAAAACTGCGCCGCCAGCGAGTCTGTAATCACGCAATCGGGCGCGCATGGATGTATTTTTCATCCATGTGAATTTCAGTAAAACCGTCCCTCCTACTAGCGACTTCGGCGGGTTGAATTATTTAATTGTAGTTTTCTGAAACGGCATCTGAAATACTAAACCCATTGCAGTATGAGACTACGACACCACAACTCCCACGAGCACTGCCTGCACACAGTGTTTGCTCATTGGTCCCTTCGCAAAGTCTTCTACTGAGAGGCGCCCCAGACGCGCTGGTCTTCAGCCTTCGTCTCGGACACTGTGACAGCTCCCGGTGTTTAGCGCCTGATAACGTGTTTTAAAACTTCACTCGCGTCTTGTTTGCTCTCTATGGTAAACGGATTCCGGGATTTAAGTCACAATCTAGCGCCAAATATTCCGTAACTTGTTAAAAGTGAGGACATTTATCAGACGGAGCTCATTTAAGCTCACAGTGCACCGTTCTCACCAGCAACACTCACCTTGAGCAGGGGAGGAGGAGAAGACAGGAGCACACGTAGAGAAGTGAAACTGATCATAGATATGAGAAGCCGTAGGAACAGTATTTAAACCTCCTAATAAACAAACATTTTAAAAGTTATATGTAATAAGTTCACTCTGGAAATACTGTAAACAAACCAAATCATTCTAAATAAATGAAACTTATGGTCCAGTGTGACTTAGGTAGGCCTACGTTATTTTCGTCTTCATGACGCATTTTTTTGACTGATACGACCTCAAAAAATGTATGACAGTACTACGAAGTGACTTGTAGTCCAGAAAGTATGGTACTAGTTTATTAGTGAAAAATTACTGTTGTAAATAAATATTTAAGTAGACAGTGTTTCTAGAAAGCTTTTTCAGTTTAGTTTTTATTTTTTCAATTAATCTTCAACCTTCACAACTTTCATTGAATGCAATATTATGCTCCTCCTTTAATTAGATTGTTTCAATAGTCTGCATATTTTCATATTTAAGGAGCACAACCATTTCAGAGCTGAATACCTGATTTAGGTAGTCTTTATTTGAGTGTGCACAGGGGTCATTTATATTTAAAAAGGTTTTAAATCTATTTCAGGTAAACTTTAGCATTTCATCATCCGCCTTGATCATATCAAACATAATTATCCAACAACAATATTGTGGACCCTACCAGAAGCGATGGCCACAGGTACTTATGCTGTATCGCTGACTGACCGTTTGTGTGAACAAAAAATTAGTGTTACTGTGTTTAATGTTGTTATTATTATTATTATTATTATTATTATTATTATTAAAAACAATATTAAACGCAGTAAACGCCCCCCCCCCCCCCCCGCTTTCAGGCACAGGATTTTTTCCTGCTTCAAGCCCTGTACTCAGCACAAGAACATGACGTGTAAAAAGCAGCAGAATTGGGAATGAATGCGACTTTGACAAGAGAAACGTGAGAGGCAGATAAACATTTTTTGTTTGCATGGTTTGATTCAAATTTAACTCCTATATTAGTTGAAAATTTAAAGAAAATGGATGAAATATGCAACCATAAATAGTGTTGGACTTTGGAAGACATTTCCTGACTCTCCTATGAGTGTTTTCTCTTTGGGAACCTCTGGGCAGAAGCCTTGCCAACAGTATAAGTCTATAAAGTTTGTGCAGCCTTAATCAATGCACGGCCAAGTAACAGTTTGTATCCATTGTCTGCATTAATCAACTGGACTACCACTGACGTTTCAACCTTGTTTTAATGCTTTTCAACCTTCAGATTTTAAACCATGAACTAATTCACTCTCACCCTGTAGAACTTCAACTCCTTGGCCAACTGCTGGTGATGATTTTTTGATACTTATAGCAAGTTGCTTTCTACATTTCATGTCAGGATTGCTGGGATTATTTATTTTTTTCCTGATTCTCTTTTGCACCGTAACTTTGATGAAAGAAAAATAATGCTGATTGTTACAACCTAGTCTAGGGGCACTGGAAAATAACATAAAGTGACCTCTCCTGTCTCACCACCAGAGCATCTCAACCACAGTCATAACATGATAGACTTAGCCAGTACCAATTGTCACTCTTTGTCTTACGCCTTCATCTATCCCTTCTCCATGACCCTCTGTTTTGAGGGCCAAGGGGAAGAGGTGAAAACGTTTCTCAGAAACAAGACGCCACTCGATAACTGCTACGTCACCATCCCTAGTCACTTCCTGGCTATGTCGTAGTTAGAGCAACAGTTTATTAACGTCCAAACCTAACACATTTTTACAAACTGATGATAAACCTTTGTCAGATTAGGATGACAAAGTCACAGCAAATAGACTTCACTACATCGTACTGTTACATGAATGATGAGACAGTTAAGCTATGAAAAGGGAAAATTTTCACAAATGTAAGTTTTCAGAAGCTATGTTATTGTGTAGCTCCCGAATACCGTAATGTTAGCTTTTGATAATATATTGTAGCTATTGCTACTCCTGGATCCAGCTTAGCTGTCTAATCATTCATGAAATGCAGTTCATTGTTGTGAAGTCTGTTTGCTCCACCAAAGGGCTAAGGAGTACATTTGGGACTGGCTCTTATTCTCTGCAATAATCTATTAAAACATGCTGATGAATTAGTGTAGAACACTGGTACCTCAGCTTATTTCTGTGTTTGATATCTTGATGAAGGTATTATTTAGCTATTTTACACTATTGTGCGTTTGTAACAACTTGTTCTTTCTCCTCTAATTGAAGATAATCAGCAGAGAACCAGAAGAGAAAGAGAGCGACCATCAGATCATAAAGAGACGTCTTCGATCAAGAATAGCTAAATAACTTGCCTTCATAAAGTACTGTATACTGTGTTTTTTGTGTGTGTGTGCATCATTATTTTTTAAAAATGAAGGAAAAAGCAATAATCTGTGTTATGATGGCTGAAAGTCTTAAATATAGCAACACACACATTCTTTGTCACCTTATTTAATCTGTTATCTGTAATATTTAATAAGTCAAGTAGATCTTATGTTAAAGCAAAGTCAATACTGTACAGTTGGCTGTGTGGCATGTAGAGGACAAATCTAGTATGCAGGAATACACTAACTTTCGTTTTGTTGATCAAAAAAACTGAAACTGTTCTTGTAAGAAGTGGAGCTGTAAGACGATCTGTATAGTTTAGCATAAGGATTAGCAGAGAGGTCATGGAGCTGCAAGACTTCATTTAAAGTTTAAACACAAATAGTTCACAAACCTTTACAATCATTTACATGCTGTTAATCACTTCCAATTTTGCTTTCGTCACATGCTGGATAGTCTTCCTGAAAAAAGCAAGAGTTTATAAGATTACTTTGTACATCTTAGGGACATTCCTTAGTCTATAGTGTACAAACATCTTACAAGCAGAAGACACTAAACTCTATCAACTTTTCTTCAACATTTGGACTGAAAAATGTTAATTTGACACTCTACTGATGGTCTTATATGATCTCCATGTTTACAAAAGAATAACTACATATACATAGTAAGCACTCTGACTTTGTTCATACGGTAGTACACTTTAAAGACGAGATTCTGACTTTACTTTCATGTGCAATCTTTAAGATTTTTGGTCTCTGCTAGAGTTTGATTTTTCATGTTTCTTTATTTCTACTTTTATCAAAGAAGCCACAGCAGTGAAAAAAAAAGGTCTTCAAACAGAGACGACCACCGCCTTTTTTATGACTGATAAAAACAAAAGCTGCTGTTGAGCATTGAAATATATCGAACCTTCAGAAAACTTGGATTAATCCTCTTCTGCACTTTCTCTTGAAAATAATGTTGGTAAAGGAGCAAAATGTGACTCCGAGGACAGAAAAAGCCCAAGGACATAACATTGTACCTGTTACTGAAAGATCTTTTCTACACAAAGTTCTGTTTCTTCTCCAGCTGCTGAAAGCTGTTTCTTTCAGACAGATGTTGAGTTTGTTGATGAAGCTGAAGGAATGCTGTTTTTTTAATGCAGTTTCTGCTAAAGCTGCCTGAGTGTACCTCTTGTGTATATTTTTTGCATCTTGTTCACATTATACAAAATTTTCTTTTATATAACTGACTTCACTCCTTTCATATTAGTTCTCTTGCATTGTTTTGTTTGATCACTTGTATAAATCGTTTAACAGTTAAAAAATAAGTTTGCTTCTCAAATAGGTTTACTGTGTTTTTTCAGTCTTTTTGAGTGCTGTTCACATTTATTTGAGCTCTGGACGTCATCATCATTTATTTAAATCTTTGTAAACCACATTTAGAAAGATCCCTGATTTGGTGATGAGGTATAAACAAATGAAATAGGCAGGTAAAAAAAAAAAAAAGGATGGATGGATGGGGAGCAGTGATACAAAGAGTCAAAAAAAAATCAAAAACGTGCTGGTCATAAAAGCAAGCAAAAACAATCAAAATTAGATCAGAAATTAAAACTTGGTAATTTCAGTGATATCAGCAAGTATTTAAAGCAAAAGAAGCTAAAAGCAGATCTTCCTAACTGTGAAATTTGGGGACCTGTTGGATGAGCTCTTCCCGGCAGCAAGTGTGGTGGCTGCCTATATTAATAGAGAGTAAGGTTGAAAGATCAGGGGGAGAGTTATTTCAGGAGTTCAATGATTTCAAGATAAATGAAAAGGTTGCTGTTATCCTTTCAATTGCCAATGCTAGTTAATAAACCCCACATTTGAAAATAGCATCCTTTTGATATATAGGAGCTGCTTTCTCCAGATTTAGAGTTTTACAATGGATGGGGGTGGCAGATGAGTAAAAGACAGTGTCATCAGCATAAAGATGAAAAATGCAGTTGTTAAATGACTTACTGTAACATTTTTTTTATGTTAAGGTGAAAAGAGAGGAGAATGACTAAACCTTGGAGTAGTTCCTTGGTAATATGGAGAAAAGAGGATGGAGCATCACCTACCATACTCAGATCATAACAAAATAATTAACATTGTCGGAATTAACTTAAATACAAAGTTGTTGGCTTGGTTTATAAACTGTTTTAATCAAATCAAACAAGGTTTGCGTTTACTGAATTCAAAGTGAGGCTACATGTGATGTGAAAAGACAATATGGTTGTAGTTTTAAGATTTTAGAAATGGAAAGGCTTCTCCTCTGGGGAGCTTGACTGCCTGAAGGGAGACTGTGACAAAACATGTTCTGTGCACTCAGTCACAGTTTTCAAAATTGAGCGCAGGTATAAACTTCTACTTATGATTCGATTAGAGGAAAGGTCACAGAGCAGCTAACGTCTCCTGGTCATCCTCTGGTGACTTGACCTTTTTGGACAATCTGGAAGGCACATCTGCTGTCTGAGTTGTTTGAACTATAAGAACATTTGTGTAGTGTTATGGCACGGAACTGACTTTGGGCTTCAAGCTTTACTGACTGAAGAACTAGGAACTGGTTTTGTTGATGGACATGTTTATTATTTGTTAAGTGTTGGAGAGGGACTAGCTGTGAAGTGAACATGAAGCCTCGAAGGAGGTGTTGTTCATAAACACACTCACACACACTGATACCCACCTAAATGTGTGCTGGTGCCTGGGTGTCCTTTTCATATCTGCTGCTGCTGACGTCAAAGTTGTTCGGGACATTTGTCCAAACACTGACAGTGTCACTAACTCACACTGTTCCACCAAGCAGTGAGATGGCAGGGGGAGCAGATTATATGTGGTTGTGTGTTTTGAAAAGATCTGCACCCACAGGCTTCTACTTCAGAGAGCCTTTTATGTTTCTTTTCTTTTTCTCTTTCATGAAGTTGAGGTTCAGGAGGGTGAAGTTTCAGCCCAGAGCTGAGCCTGATACAATTTCTCTCCCATGACCCTTTAATTCCCTCTTTCCTTGCATTGTGAATATTGTGTTTAATAAACTGTTTGTATCTTTTCCTGTTCCCGACAACAAGAAGATGCTGAGGCGAGTGTTTCCCTCAACATCAAATATGGAGGAAAAACTGTTAGACATTTTGAAATTAATGGAGACTTTTATTTTTTGTTCTTTTGCGCTGTGAGCTCTTTCTTGTGACAGATAAGTCAGCACTTTTTCAAACGCATTAAAAAAACTGTGTTAACAAAATGTACCTTTACATTATGAAAATGAATTCACACTCAAGATGTGCTGAGTGTTTGCAGACAGGGGCACCAAGGAAACAAAGAAACAAGGTCACCTGTAAATCTAGTTTAAGCTGCAATGAAAAATGCACAGCTGACAGACAGAATGTAGTAAATTATTAAAAAAGCCACTTCATGTCTCAATAGATCAGGTGGGACATCAGACGTCTCACTCGACATGATTGTTCATTAGATCTACATCATTAGTTCATTAGGCTGCTCATCAGGAGGAGTGGCAAGAGGTGGAGTGTGAAATTATCTGACGGTGCAGGAGGAAAGTGGAACACTGAGAACACAGGGACTTGAACTTTAAATAGCAGAGTCATGACATCTCTTTTTGGGCCATACTGTAGCAAATAAATCAAACAGACCTCACAATAGAGACTGGATAAAGATTCTAGCATATACTCTTTGCAGGTGTCTGTAATTTTTGGTATGAATGTATGGTTTGAAACAGTTGCAGTCTGAACATTTCTGCCTCTGTGTCGCATTATTGCATCCAAAAACCTCCTGAGCTGACAGTACATTGCAGACTCTGTCGCTTTGTGCACTAGAAAAAAAAAAAGGCTTAAATCCAGAGACATTATTAGGAGAGAGGCTCATAATCACAATACAACAGGAGAGGGGGAAATGACAGCAACAGAGGGTGAAATACAAGATAAACGAGGAGGGTGGAAAAAAGAACCTGGGAGAGCAGGATGACAGAGAGCTTACTGAACAAAGAACAAACGACGAGATGATAAGAGTGAGCTGGGATGACAGCGAAGGTGAGAATTCAAATAAGGACACGTTGCATCCACTGCAGCAGCAGCTTTTTCCCTCCCAGCTCAGGAACTCTTTCAGAGGAGACAGAGAAAAGAAAATGCAGTCATGTGTTCTGTCAAAAATGGAGAGGCTGCCATGATGCAATTTTAGCAATCGCTTCCTACACAGCTGGGCCTTTGTGCTGTCTGAACAGCTCAGCCTTCCTACAAGCACTCCACACACAAACGTGAGTTTGTGGAGAAACTTTAGACAAACTTTGCTTATTTAGAGAAACACTAAAATCTGCAGCTTGTAATACGGGTACATCTCAATGAACTGTCATGAACTGACAGTCATTGACGCCCCCAACAGGGAGGTTACACCACATAAGGCAATTGCTAAAGAAGCTGGCTGTTCAGGGTGCTGTATCCAAGCAGATCACCAAGAAGATGAGTGGAAGAAAAAGGTGTAGTAGAAAAAGATGCACAACAGCAGACCGGAGAGGATAGCCAAGAAAAACCCATTCAAGAATTTTGGGGAACGAGAATAGAGAGGGAAGTTTCCACAGTCAGTGATGGTTTGCTGCTGTTTGTTCACTGTGTCACTGTGTTTTCTGAGGTTTAAAGTTAATGTAGACGTTTACCAGGAAATTTAACCCTAGAACACCATCACTAACCTCTGGTATATTTTACCCGAAATAAACAATACTCAACATCAAAATATATTGAGTACAACAAGTCATGGCAAAGTGAAGTACTCTTCCTTTACTTTTCCATGGACAAAGACTCATAAAACTAACAAAGAAAAGGTGTCATGAGCAGACGCAAAAGTAAGGCTCTAAAATTTGTGAAAAATCAGGAAGAAAAAATGTAAATCTTCATATTTTAAGTAATGGTAAAAATATTTAACTCCTAATCACTAACACCAGATGAAAATTATCCAGACATATGCCTGCAGGGAAAAAAATAAAGACCATAGGAGGACAACACCAACCTTCGATGACATCAGTGAGTGGTCTGAAGCTTCCTGGTGACCAATGAAACTCAAACAAATGCAACATAATGAAAATCATGTAAATACATGGGTGAAAATAGGGTACCTCATGCTTCCCTCTGCTGACTAGCTTTATGTAGATGCTAATTTCATTTTGCAGCAGGACCTGGCTCCTGCCAACAATACCAAAATACCAGAAATTGGTTTAATGACCAAGCTATTGGCAAACAAGCTGACCTCAATCCCAAAGAAAAGTAATTTAAAAAAGAGAAAGTGAAAAGTTTATATGAATTAATATAAGGCAAAATAATACTTCTCTTATATTCAGGAACTTTTCAGCTGCCTCCAAAACGATCTTTCTTTTACATTTTTTTGTTTGTTTTTGTGTAAAGCGTGATTCGTGCAGCTTTCTTGTTCTCTTGTTCTCATTTTCCTTTCTCTGATCCTGATACTTTGACTTGTTTTATCGTCTTTTTCCATCCCCTTGTGTGTTTGTACTTTCTTCCTTACCACTGAATGGCTTCTATTGTTCATGGTTTTGACTTTCTGGATTTCAGCTCCACCTTTTCTCACCTCACATCCTCCATATGGCCCACAGCGCTGGCCTCTGCAGTTGCAACATTTAACCTGAAGATTGTTTT
Source organism: Halichoeres trimaculatus (assembly GCF_033239565.1). Lineage (NCBI taxonomy): Eukaryota > Metazoa > Chordata > Actinopteri > Labriformes > Labridae > Halichoeres > Halichoeres trimaculatus. The sequence goes on along the minus strand of NW_027437186.1, from coordinate 13,478,116 downwards.
TACAGTCTAGACATCATATCTGTATTCTTCTCTGCACTTGAGAGGCTGAACGTAAGCCCTCAGTGGAAAACTTGTGCATCCTATTTCGGCTTGATCTGGTAGTACAGCATTTTTGAATTCCATCAGCTTTCTACTCTGTCTGTTGTTTTCTATACTTTCAGACTTTAAGCCTGTTCACTTTATCCCTGTGGATATGTCATTTAATTTTGTAGGTTTGATTAATGGGAATGCCATGATGACCCCACAAGTGACCCCACTCTCACCCAGAACTCTTCTTTCACTTGCCACTTTTTTTGCACACACCATCAATTGTCATTGATTTGTGTTTTTCCCATCTTCACTTTATCAACAAGCTCCTATACTATAAAATATTTCCCTTTTCCACTACTCATATCTGTCTTAAAAATGTACAGGTTGTGTTAATAACCTTTTACATTTTCCTTTTTGAATGAGAACTGGATCCACCTGCTCTGTTGTTGGTGGACGACTACATCCACAAGGGTTAGCAATTCCCAACTCAAAGACTTCCAAATGTACTCTCGCCTGACTTGTCCCAGATCATAATTATATTCTGTGACCGTCTGTAGCCGAGAAGTCTGTCTCTGGCTACAGCAGCTTGATCACTTTTGCAAACGCAGGTTATAACACACCTCAAGCTGTGGTTGGTCAGCGTTCAACATGTTGTCTCACACATTTGTCATGGCAGGAAACTGAGACGCTGTGTTCGCATAATCTGACACGGTGACCATCTGGGAGGTTTTGATACAGATCCAGATCTGAAAGCATTCCTGACCTCAAATCCAAACCCAATGTGAGGAATTTTTTGTCTGTAGAGAAGTTTTTTATCTCAGAAAAGACCTCCCAACCTGCGTCACATTTTCTATTTTAAACTGACAGAGGCGGCCTTCACAGAGGGGCCTGGAGCTCCAGGCTTCTGTTTTGGATGTCCCAGTGTTGTTCTTTGGTTCACCCATTCAAAAAGACATTGTTATCACTTTGACAAATAAAAGGCAGAGCACAGGAGAAAGCATGTCTGATTTGAGCGTGTGGGCGGCCTGAGTGGGACTGAACAGCCTCCTGCAGCAGAGCTGTTTCTGCGCTCTCTAATGGGCCGCAGGGATGGAGGGAGAGGTGCTCGACAATCCCATTAGAATCCAATTATTTTTGACATTTTTCAAAAACAATGTCAGAGGTTGGACTCAAACGTTTTCCTTCACTGGAGAGGTACCAGCTGTCATTCAAGGAGTCATCCCTAAAACGATAAATCTTTCTCTGCAAAAAAGACCAAATTGTGCTATCAATCACGCAGAAGAGTGTGTCACTGTTTGGTTGGAGAAATAGGTCTGACTAAAGGGAGAGATTGAGATTTCATCTGGTGCTCACACAGTTACTGTGAGTGAGTTTTCTTTTTATTTCATCCATCTGTCAGTTTCTGTCAGAAGAAGTTAGGCAGACAGGGAGCTCTGCATTCATGTAACAAACCTTTAAAGTTCACTATTATTCATGCTCTTTGATGGTAAAATTGGTAAGAGCTGAATGTAGGACAGCTGAGTCCAGATGGTTCTGTCTCATCCACCATCAAGACCTGGATTTTGGCTGCTATGAATGGCTGGCAGTGTGTGTGTGTGTGTGTGTGTGTGTGTGTGTGTGTGTGTGTGTGTGTGTGTGTGTGTGTGTGTGTGTGTGTGTGAGAGAGAGAGAGAGAGAGAGAGAGAGAGAGATACATACTTAGCATGTGTGGTATTATTTCACCTGCTAAATTTTCCAGCACAGACAAACTACAGACATTAAATGGTCTATTGATTAATTTTATGACTGTGTGTGTGTTTGTGTGAGTGTGAGTGTGTGAAACCAATTATTAACATATTTAAAATCCTTGAGAGCTGACACATAACCAGGCAGCAATCAATTGGTTTTCTGTGTGTGTGTGTGTGTGTGTGTGTGTGTGCGTGCGTGCGTGCGTGCGTGCGTGCGTGCGTGTGTGTGTAATCATTCATTTCAAATCTGTAAGAGCCGACAGCCTCATGAAATTGCTGTACTGCAGCATGCATTTGTAATGGAGTGTGTTTGTGTTTTAAAGCCATTGATTGGTCATTAAGAAGTACATCCAGCCTGTTTCTGATTTACTCTGTGCATCTTTGTCATCACTGGCAGCACAAACACTGACCTTATCTTTAGTTCCTCATTATCTGTTCTTTTGTCTCACAACAGACAGGGGTGACCTATAAAAAATGTGGTACTAAACATCCGAGGTGCCAAGAAATTCTGACACTTTTTTGTGTGCATTATATTTTCTATGTTGTAAATGAAATAAAACGAGAAAACTGATACAGTACATTTCAAAAGCATTTACAGCACTTTTTTTTTTCTTTTTTCCATATTTTGCTGTTACAGTCTCATTCCAAAATGAATTAATTCCTTTTTTGTCCTCAAATTCATACACACATCACCCCATAATGACAACGTGACAAAAGTTTGTATCCCTTTCTTCTTTTTGCAAATTTATTTGAAAACTCTACATGTACATAAGTATTCACAGTCTTTGCTCAGTACTTTGTTGATGCACCTTTGGCAGCAATTACAGCCTGAATTCTGTTTGTATATGACGCCACCATTGACTTAAAAAAATGGACGTCATCTTGCTCAGCTCGAAGTGAGGTCGCCACAAAAACTACTGGGGAGATGTTTGATCAGATTCAGCACTGGGCCACTCCAGGACATTCACAGATTTGTCCTGGAGCCACTCCTTTGAACTCTTGGGTGTGTGGTATGGCCCCATTTACACGACGTTTCATCAGAAAACGCTAAAACGCAGCGAAAACACAGTGAAAAATATCTGCATTTATATGGACACGCAGAGGAACTGAAAATGCTGTAGTAAGCTTACCAGGCCTGTAGTTGGCGCTATAACTGTCTTGTCAAGAAGCAGCTTTTGGGAGATCTACACTGAAGCAGAGTTGCAACTCAAGCAGAGTTGAGCCGATCATCTGGTATATTGGCGAATACTAAGTGCAAAAGTGGAGCAGCAGATGCACATTTTGTTGCAAGACAGTCAGCAGATTCAGCAGATTGAGCAGCACATGTACAACACAGTAATTTGCGACAATCGTAACAACGGACTGTTGTATGCGCTCATGCAAAGTGGAGTGTGATGTCACCGTTTCCACTGAATACACCGGCTCACTGTTTGCATGGCAAAGGTGTCAGCAGCGTTTCAGAAAAATTCCACTCTGGAGGCCGTTTTCAAAAGTTTGCCTTTTAGGTGGGCTGAAACACCATTTCCTTGTTAACACGCAACTCAACAAAACTTTTGCGTTTCACCCTAAAACTGTTGTTGTGTAAACAGCCCCTTAGGGTTGTTGTCCTGCTGAAAGATGAACCATCACCCCATTCTGAGATTAGAAGGAACAGGAGCAGGTTCATCCAGGATGTTTCTGTACATTGCTGCATTTATCTTTCTCTTTTTCTTTCTCATGCTGAGAGTCCTCCAGGTGCCTTTTGGCAAACTCCAGGCAGGCTGCCATGTGCCTTTCACTAAGGAGTGGCTTCCGCCTGGCCACTCCCCCACAAAAGCCTGATGATTGATGGATTGCTGGAAGGTTTTCCTCTCTCCACAGAGGACTGCTGGAGGTCTGACAGATTAACCGTCGGGTTCTTAGTCGCCTCCACGACCAAGCCCTTCTTTCTTCATCCCTCATTTAGATGGGTCGCCAGCTCTGTCCTCTTTGCTCATTGGGACCTTCAAAGCAGCAGAAATTTGTTGTACCTTTCCCCAGATTTTTGTTGCAAGACAATGATTTTCTCAGAGGTCTACAGTCTGTTCTTTTGACTTCACGCTTGGTTTGTGCTCTGACATACACTGTCACCTGTGGAACATTATGTAGAAAGGTGTGTGTCTTTCCAAATCATGTCCAATCAGCTGAGTTCACCACAGGTAGACTCTAGTTAAGCTCAGGAACATCTCAAGGATGATCGGTGGAAACAGGGAAACACATCAGCTGAAATTTGAGCTTCATAGCAAAGACTGTGAATACTTGTGGACATGGATTTATTTTAAATGAGTTTGATTTTTTTTTTTCTTTTTTAATGTCACAACTTCAGACAGGGGATAGCAACATTCTAACGACAATGGTCGAGATGGATGTAGCTGTAGTTCTTAATGTTTTTTTATTTATGTATGTATGCATTTGCCATGGTGTTTGTTGTGTTGGGGCCATAGACTGTTAGAAGGCTGCGTCCCTATTATCATGATCATCTACTTCCTCATCTGGCTGAACGTAAAGGTGTCCCAAGACCTACCGAGTCCTGCCAAATCCAGATGCATTCTGACAGCAGTCACATTATCTAGGTGTGTCAATTGAGCTATGCTTTGTCCAAGTTTAGTCTGACTGAACTGTTTACATGCTTCTTAATAGTCTGATCTTGCTCATAGTCTAATTTCTTGACAAGGGGAATAGTGTTGGACCATTTTCTGCAGATTGTTTTGAGATAAAATCTGTGATCAAGCGTGATCATAGCTTATGCTATTAAAAAAAAAATAATAATGTTGTTGTGAAGATTCAGCCATTCAGGATCAAGTTTGTCACCCTCCCAGGCAATTAATAAGATAGGAGTAGCCTGAAATAGTATACTCAGTGCTTCAGCTTGAAATACTTCTGATACTCTCTCTTAGGTCAACCAGTCCTTTGAGTCCTGTAGCATGGCTGGGTCCCAGGCCTTTGAATCACTGCCACATATTTGATCTTACCAGAAATGAAAATGGGTCCGTTTTTATGCTTGTTAAATTCAGAAAACAACGATGGCAGTCAGACTCTTAATCTCAGAAAAGAACTGCTGAATATTATCTGCAAAGTTTTAAAGATAACTACTTGTCATCCACTTAAACTTGCATAAGCCACACCGAGGCACTGACACAGAAAAGAGTGGCCTGCACAGACCATAAATAACCAATTTTAAGCAGTTGCCCTTTCTGTCTGTACTGTGCAGTCATTAGCTTTTCAGCAGTGTGGCCTTATTGGTATAGCTGAACCCAACTTAGCATCACTTGAGTTAGCATGAGCTAAAGAGGCGGCCTCTTTGCACACAGCTGCTGTGTCAGCTTTTCAGTTAAGCCAGTCGTGCCCTTAAATGGGCAAAACTTCTAAGTTTTATTACTTTGAAAACAACAAGTTGATAAACAATCCACCCCCCATACAGTGTGTGCAAACAGAGTTGTTTTTGTTTATTTTTTTATGGGCTGCAAACATGCTTCTTTATTTTTGCTGAAAAATCAGACTCTCAACAAACTGTAGTGTTTAACACTTCTTATAGCTTTCATCGGGGGTTGCCACAACAGAACTGAACCGGAAAAAACTAAATCCTGTCAAGTGCTTTTGTCTTATTGTCAGAAAAAAAAATGTCTTTTTTGACTTAATATGAGCCACATTCACCAGATCAGTCCATAAAAATGTCCTGTTTTAAGTTTTTCAAAGACAAAAATGAGGTCTGAATTGCTTGCAACAAGAAAAATAAATCCAATAGAAAAAGAAAAGTTACTTGTATTAAGACATTATTCTAGTTTCAAGCAATTTTTTTAGCAAACTTTTCTTGTTCCATTGACAGATTTGTTTTCACTTGTTACAAGCAATTTGGACCTCATTTTCATCTTTAAATAACTTGAAACAAAACATTTTCTGGATTTATAAATTGAATGTGGCTCAAATCAAGTGTAATATGATAATTTTACGATAATAATTTTCAAGATTATAATTTGTTTTTGACATCTTCTCTTCCTTTTTAGCAGCAAAACTTCAAAAATTGCAACCAACTACACAACATTACAGTATGCAATTGTTATAAACTACCTGTCTTAACTGTTAGTCCTCAAATCTCAGTATCAGCTTTTCTAAATCCGGACTGGACAGATATAGCTGGAAAAGTGGGTCTGTTAAAGAAGTTCAAACATGATAATAATCAGCTGAACTCTGCACAGGCACGATTCAGGGTCATGTGAGATTGGACTCTTCCCATGTGGAAGCAGCCCAAATCCAGCCTGAAACCAAAATAATGAAACCCAAACATGAAAGTTGAACCTTTTTCAAGAAACAGTAAGGGCCAAATCTTAATCTCTACTCACACTTTGGGATCACATGTAATTTAAATGATGAGCAATAACTTTCTGACTTACTGGTTTAAGTAGGAGGATTATCTCTTTCGCATTTACTCCCTCAAATCATCTGCAAGCTCTCATTTATTATCACAGCAGGCTCTTTTTTTAGCCTTCATAGTAGGAACCCATCCTGTAATAAATACTCCTTGTGAAAAAGATGGTATCGCTCTCTTTTCACGCAGGGCTGGATAAAGCAGCCAGGGTTCCCTGAGGGCAGAAATTTGCAGTTGTGCCCTTACTGGTTGTCCTATTTCTTTCATTCTCTGCATCACATTTTAGATTGTTTTAATTTGACGAGGTTCGCTTTTAATGAGTGAAACCCCCTTAAATTAAATGATCATGGTGTAAGACACACTGAACGGACATTACAGTTTTATCAGCCCTGACCTGGTGAGACGTGGACTCCAGCAGACCTCAAGGTGTGCTGTGGTTTCTGGCACCAAGACCCTCACAGCAGATCCTTTAAGTCCTCAGAGTCACAAGGTGGGGCCCCCATGGATCAGACGTCTTTGTTCAGTACATCTCACAAATGCTTGGATTGGACTGAGATCTGGGGGACTTAAGGGCCAGGTTAACACCTCCAAATCAAGGACAGGTTCCCCCAGGAAACCCTGTTACTTGCATCAGGGTTCAGCTCTGATGCACATGTGCCTTTTGTAGGAGCTTACAGCAGTAGACAGGGGGTGAGCTTGGACAAACTGACCAGTCTGTGACGATCCAGCCTCCAATGCAAACTGCAATCTATCAGAACCAGACTCAACTTCTTTTGCTCTACAGCTGATAAAGTTTGATGACCAATGTCAATAAAAAGAAAAAGAAACTTTGCTGTAGCTTCTAGAAATAATATCAGTAACAAGAAAGGTTCAAATGTATTTGGTTTTGTAGAACTCTGTGTCTCTGTGTAGTTGTAATGTTAAGAGACTTAGGATATAATTCAATAAGAAACATATTTGAATTACAGGCTATGAAAGCTGGAATATGCTATAGGAGTATCTCAAAAAGGCAGTGGGCCTCCTGCTCTAAAATAGGGGATGTGGATTATCCTTTGAAGTTTCAGAAGTGAGCACAAGCTGCCTGTTAGCACTCTTGTCTCCATAACGGACTCAATTTGCTGCCCAGTCATTTCAGAGACCTGATGCTCCGACACTGTGGCGCTGATGAATCCAAAGTTATCACTTTTTTAAAAATGAAAGTTATATCAAAGTGTAACTTTAAAGCTGTTTCGGGCTGCTGCAGACTGCTCTTCTGATCTGTTCCCTCAAAATAGCATCAAGGCAAATCATAGCCCCAGTTGATGACATTTTTCTGATGTGATTTTAGCTAAATTTGTCTAATATCACAACTTTATTCTCATAATAGGATTTCAATCTCAAACTACAATGAATTTTAGTTACATTACAACCTTAGTATCATAATATTATTATTTAATTCTTGTAACCCTCCAACTTTTATCTTATAAGACTTTATTCTCATTACAGATTTGAATCACATTTTATTTACTTTTTTTATGTTTTCTTACTAAACCCCTTTATCATGTTGTTACAGGTAAACTATTGGTTGGTTAAGTATTCCAAGCCCTGATGCACCATGCCACTGATCACTTTTGAATTCCTTTGACCTGTTTAAACATGGTGTGAGGTATAAAGGTCCCATATTATACAAAAATCACTTTATTAAGTCTTTTAGTGAAATTTGTGGGTCTTTGGCTTTCCTCCCAGACCACAAAATGTGATATTTAATGACAAATCTTTTACTTGGTATGGCTTGTGAATGTAAAATCATGACCTAAAATTGGATTTTGGGGATTTGCCGACTTCAGCAATTCCCTTTTTTGACCCATCAGGGGCAAGTCTGACCTGATTTGTCCACCAGAGCAGATATCCCCGAACCCCTTCCCCACCCACTCCCCTCCCCACTGCTGCTCCAGCAGCCATCACTGCCATCACTGCTTTGTTTTTGGCTGTAAACAGCCACATAGTTCCATGCACAAGCTTCCCATCTTAGAAGAAGACGAGACTAAGTGGCTAGAGTTCATTTATCAAGGAAATGTGCCAGCTACACTCAGTAAAACTGTGCATGTGTGTGCTAGTCACTTCACAGCCGACTGCTTTTCCAACATTGGACAGTACAACAGAGGGCTAGCAAATAGACTGGCCCTGAATCCAGGCGCGTTACCAACCATCCGCCAACAAACCTCAGACCCTGGAAATGTGAGTATTTTAAATGCTGTGTGCTGTGAAGCAGATGTAAGAGCTTTTCCTCAGTGTCCCCCCTGTCTCTGTGTTAGCTTCAGGATGCTAACTTTAGCTGCAGTTAGCCTGTTGTTTTAGCCTGTAATGTTACGGTAAAAGAGCTTTGCTGTTTTCTAAACATTGTGCACTTGCAGCTCGTGGCGCTGCTCTCAGTGACGCGGAAGAGCTGGACGGTATCAGCGGTGACTCATTTACATATGAAGGCCACGCACACTAAATCAGAGCGTTCTGAACAGAGGGGCTATGAGAGCCGGGAAACAATGCTGCTGTGCTTGATTTATTGTTTTTTTGGACCAAAACATGTTACTACCATTTCATGAAGACATCAATGATCCATATTTAACTGCAGAAAAGGAGCAGAATATGGGACCCTTAAGATGTAATCTAAAGCTGCCACACATCTGTTGAGTTTGTGAATATCTCAGCTAGGTTAGTCCTGAACTGATGACTGACTGGTGTTAAGAAGAGCAAAGCTACATTATCAATAAACCAACAACATTCACTGAGTAATACTGAAGAGTCTGAGGACATCTTGAACTGTTATTATTCTGACCGCTGTGAGGTTTGTCTGCTTGTATTACTGTCCTGACAGGACCACACTCAGCGCATGTGAAGGTTTGACAGTCTGAACCTGATCTGAACTGCAGGTAGAGGAATGCATCTGAGTTGAATTGACTGCAGCACTTAAGAGCATACGGCAAAGAAAAGGAGCCTCTGTCACTTGCCATTTCCCCCCTGGCTTCATCTTGCTCTCCCCTCCTCCTCCTCCTCCTCTTGCTCTCTGTTGGAGCTCTTTCCCAAAAAGCCTCCCCATCACTCCATCCAATATTCAACAAAAGTGCTTTAACATCAGGAGGCAGATATGTGTGTGTGTGTGTGTGTGTGTGTGTGTGTGTGTGTGTGTGTGTGTGTGTGTGTGTGTGTGTGTGTGTGGGCGACACTTAACTCTGAGTGTGTTCGGAGCTTGCTCTTGCAGCTTTTATCGGCCCTCCTGAAATTAGACGCGGTCACTGTGGGTCAGGAAAGTGTCCGTAGAAAGTCAGCAGAATATAAGTCTGTACACCTTCAGGGATTATGGGTGTACGGTACAGGGTCAGCGTGGGATTTTTGTCAGACCATCATTATCGTCCCAGTGGAATTCTTAAAAGGTCACTTTAACCGTGTAGCTGTACAAGCAGAGGACACCAAGCTTATTATAGCTTACATAAATGTTGATAAAGGTCTTTTGGAACAAGCATTTTTGGCAAAAATAACTAAAATGTTTCTTTGTAAGTTGAGTTCAAGGTAATTTACTTATTTGTCATAAAGAAGAACACAGGCGACTGAACTCAATTCAAGAGACACAGAAATAAAATGAAGAGAAAAAGACAATTTTAGCTCTCTGCAGTCTCTTAAATTTACAATGTTGCACACTTGGACATATAAATTCCTTGGCCTGCCAAACTGATCATAAACATGTTTCTGGAAGTATACAGAAAGGCAAACACATGAGCTTAGCTTTGCTGCTCGCTGCCAAACATCCCACTCACAGCTCACTCAAACATGATGTCAATAAATTTCAGCTTTCACTGTGAGTCTCATTCAAACTTTGACATGTTCTGCACACTCACACAGTTATTACCCAAGCAGACCACAGGTGATGATACAAGGGTATCAATTAACATGATGTAAATGAAGTGAATCACACTTTGCTTAACAAGTGGTCTGTTTGTCCGACTGCTCATACTTGACTATGATTGGTCAAAACCCTGTTATTATGGTGATTAATTTCTCCATGGAGTCTGGCACTTTCACCGCCACCTGATGATGCTGAGGCAAATATGTTAGCGCCTATTAGCATTCGAATCTGGGGAACAGCATGAACGATATCTATGATCATTTATTTGGAGAGCAGGTCACCACCAAAGTAAAGACACAAAGGAGGGTGAAAGGTGCAAGGAGGTTCATAAAAGATCAGTGTTGAAAAATCAAAGGCTGGCAAGAAGCAAACACAAAGAGGGAGAGCACACTAATGTTTTAACTTGCGCATGAATTCAAACGTTTCATATAATGTTAATTGTGCATGCAAGTAGACCTTTGAAGATACAGTGAGCCAACTGTGGATTTAAAGTGAAGCTTCTTAAAGCTGGATCGATCAATCATAGATCAAACAGTCTTCTTAAAGCAGCAGTACTCTACTCTTCTTTTTTTAGGCTTTGCACTGTCCCTCTGGTACCCCCATAGTAGCTTTACATGACTTACAGCTAAAAACAATAATAACAATGGGAAAAAATCCTATTTTTCTCATACTGGTGTTATAGAAAACCCTTATCTCAGCCTCTGTCTGAAATGCTTTGTATTAGCTACTGTCTTTTTAAAGGTCCCATATCATGCTCCTTTTCTGTAGTTTAATATGGATCATTGATGTCTTCATGAAATCGTAGTAACATGTTTTGGTCCAAAAAAACAATAAATCAAGCACATCAGCATTGTTTCCAGGCTCTCAAAGCCCCTCTGTTCAGAACGCTCTGATTTAGTGGCCGTGACCTTCATATGTAAATGAGCCACCGCTGATACCGCCCAGCTCGTGGCGTCACTGAGAGCGGCGCCACGAGCTGCAAGTGCACAATGTTTAGAAAACAGCGAAGCTCGTTTACCGTAACATCACAGGCTAAAACAACAGGCTAACCGCAGATAAAGTTTGCATCCTGAGGCTAACACAGAGACAGGGGGGACACTGAGGAAAAGCTCTTACATCTGCCCCACAGCACACAGCATTTAAAATACTCACATTTCTAGGGTCTGAGGTTTGTTGGTGGATGGTTGGTAATACGCCTGGATTCAGGACCAGTCCATTCGCTAGCCCTGTGTTGTAATGTCCAAAGTTGGAAAAGCAGTCGGCCGTGAAGTGACTAGCACACACATGCACAGTTTTACTGAGTGTAGCTGGCACATTTCCTTGATAAATGAACTCTAGCCACTTGGTCTTGTCTTCTTCCGAGATAGGAAGCTTGTGCATGGAACTATGTGGCTGTTTACAGCCAAAATCAAAGCAGTGATGGCAGTGATGGCTGCTGGAGCAGCAGTGGGGAGGGGAGTGGGCGGGGAGGGGGTTTGGGGGTATCTGCTCCGGTTGACCAATCAGGTCAGACTTGCTTCTGATGGGTCAAAAAAGGGAATTGCTGATGTCGGCAAATCCCCAAATTACAAACAGCTCATTTTAGGTCAGGATTTTACATTCACATGCACTACTAAGTACAGGTTTTGTCATTAAATATCACATTTTGTGGGCTGGGAGGAAAGCCTCAGACCCAAAAATTTCACTAAATGGCTTAATAAAGTCATTTTTGCATAATTTGGGACCTTTAAGTCTCCCTGCTCCACAAACCCCCTTCCCTCTGGTTGGCCAGCCTTCTTGAGCTATGGTCAGACCTTGATGTTTGAGGCCCACCTGTCCAACATGTCATGAACCAGTTAGGAGATCCTCATACCTTATCAATACCTTATCAGATAACATTGCCTCATAAACATTGGTTTCTGAGTAAACGTGTTCATAGTTGATTGTCAGGTAATAAGTGGCATGATGATTTTAGATATTTTTTTGTGGCAGACTGGAATCCAGATAAGGCAAGCCAGCTGTTGGTCACTGTTTTCTCTTCTTATGTCACCGTCAATAATATAGGTTCTGTAGGTCCAAACTGACAAAACTGTCTGTCAGTTGATGTCAGTAGGAGTTTTATTAAGCACAACTTTCTTTGACATCAGAGTATTAAAAGTTAGAGATGTCTTGAAAGTCTTAGAGTAAAGAGTAACGTTAGTTCAATTTATTAATAAAAAAACATGCATACATGATCGAAAGTCAAATAAAAACTCAGCTCAGCCTAAAAGGAGGTGATACTCTGTAGACCCATGCAGAGAGGAAAATGATTCAGAAAAATAATCACACTTAAATCAGTTTAATATGTTAATCTTCCTCCTCAGCAATCACTTGTTTGATATTCTTGGTAAGGAACAAATTTCAACCTGCAGACTCCTGAAACTTGCCTGCATAAATAAAGTGATCCATCACGGAGCTCAAATTAATTCATGTCAAGGTGACTCCAGCATCGTGGGCACTGATGTGAGAACTCAGCAGAACTTCAGCTGAATGTGAAAGCTGCTGAGATGCTCAGACAGGTGGGACTAACGATCAAACAGCCGTAAAGCGTGTTGTATCTGTGTGCGGCTGATACAAAAACAAATCCAGGAGAGAATAAAAATGAGCTGGGAGAAGGAAACATGACTCTCCTGCCAAATATAACTTATCTGTGCCTGTCTTTAAACAAAGCTTGCCTCTTCTTCCTTCTGGCAATCATGTGCGAAATTCATCACACTAACTTGGAAGTCTTGATCATGGGCAGTCTGTTCTTGTGAGGGTGTGTTATGTTGGCGGTGATATTGTGAATTATCAGCCTGTAAACCTGCGTCTAAGACTGGAAACATGAAGATGCTGAGAATAAAATCAGGCTTCTTGTCAAGGTTACCTTCAGTATCATTTATATAACCATCTCCAGTACAGACTTAGACTGAATCTGACAGAGGATTAGAAATAAAAAGATGTGAGGCTTTTAGACAAAAGTATTAACATCAAGAGAATAAAGTCAGAAAATTAAAATAAAGCTCTAAAGAAAAAAGGACACAACTTGACATGAAAGAAGGTGTAATTTCAAATGGAGTCCTTGCTTTACAAGGATAAAATGTTCAAAAATGAGAAAAAGTTTTGATTTTATAACAGGTAAAGTTTTATTTGGAAAAAAAGTGATAAAGTTTTCATCAAAGAAGTCATAAGTATGTGGGGATATTCAAAGCTCTGTGAAGATTTTTTATTTATTTATTCATTTATTTATTTATTTTGCATTAGGATGATTTTTGAAAACCCTATGGATGGGAAGGGTCTTGGTTTTCCAGCTTGAGGACTGCATTTCCCATGAACACCATCACTCAATGCAGTATTAGTGCATTTTGTGCCCAAGATTTGAAGAATCCTTTGCAGGGTGCAGCGATTATGCCATGTATTGAATTTTACTTTCTTTATTAATGAGGATATTCTACTCTCTCTTCACTGAGGTGAGCATTTTTGGATTGAAGATGCTATGAGGAGGATCTGTTTTTATTGCACTCCCTCTCCACCTTGTGGCCCAGGGTCTCCGCACACTGTTGTAAATTACTTTTAGTGAGGCGTGTGTTTGTTTTGGAATTAAACGGAAATCGGATTGAAACAACTTTTCTTTGTCCAAGACAACTTTTTACTCGATACAACCCGCAGAGGTAAGGTATTTACCAGTACAGTTACGTAGCGATATGGTTTGAAACGTGACGTCACGCAAACGTTGTAGCAGCCGGCTATATGTAGCGACATCGGCAGCCTGGTGCTCCGACGTATCTGTAGACTAACGTAACAAGTAATCACTGTCAGTTTGTATGTAGTTTAGTAGCTGTTTATATTTAGCACAGCTTGCAGCCTGGTGCTCTAAGACATGTCCTTCATGTGTACCCTCAGTAAATCCTGGTTAGCTGTGTCCTGCCAGTCATCTACCAAGCAGAGCTAACGTAACCTCACTCTTCATTTTATTGATAGACTCTTTAGTTTGAACAGACCACTGCAGAATAACTGCTGACTGTGGATTGGAATGAACATCAGCACAAACAGCTTAGCCCCTGTGTTATAGAGTGATACAGCCCAAGCCCAAGCTGTCTAGCTTTCTTCTGTTCTTCTGTCCTTTTTCTGTCTGAGAGTTGGACTCCTGTGTCCACCATCATTGTAAAATTAGTCACAGAAAAGGTTTTCAGCAGAGAAAAACACAGATCTCTGTGTTTCATCTCTTCTCACTTCTAAACTTCATCATCCAGCGTGGTGTTGGCGTAGAGACCCTCAGTCCTGGTGGACCTGATCTGGAAGCTAAGAAGTAGCAGTTTAAAATAACCCGTAACCAGCAATATTGGCTCTGATAATCTCATTTTAAAATGTGGATTACGATCAGGCATATATCTAGAAGGGAGACTTTTTCAAGATCACTTTCAAACTCCTCACAGCCCTTCTAAGATAGAGGACAGAGATTATCTTAAACTATTTCAACGTGTCATATATAATCAACAGCTGTGCTGATCTTGGAAAAATGATAAGCACTAGCAGATGAAGCAATAGTAGGAAATGGGTATCACTATTGTTTACCTCCAACATGTCATCAACACCTCTTTACTTTTCTGTGCTGTTGACAACACTAACAGCATGACAGTATCGCTTCAGCCATTAAAGCTGCTCTCTCTGGGAAATGACACATGTGCACCCAGGAACCAAAAGGCTCCCCTCCTCTTCCAAAATGCTGGCTGATGTTTTCGTGATAAGCTTGGGCCCGGTCTACATTTTCATGCTTTTCATCTGCATCCAAAATGCTACTCACAGATTTCTCTCTGTGAGTGTGTGACATGTTTGCACTTTCACCCACCGATGACCACTGCGCTTCAGGGCAGCTTCTCTGACGTTTTGCTCCACATGGCCTCCATTTCTGTCACCTTTCATCCATGAGGAGTTTCTATCATACTGCAGGGAGCAGGAGGGAGGAGCAGTGACTGACTAAATGAGTAGACACACACACAGACACACACAAACAGAATTTCTCTGGACATGTTACACTCACACACAGCTTTTATGTTTTTTGTATCAGAAGCCTCAGGTACTTTTAAAATGTCACTGATTTGATGTCAGTCCTGGGTTTAACTGATTGTAACCATTTTCACTAAAACTCTGTCTGATGTTGATGCTTTTGATGACTTGTTTTTAAGTGTCTTATTGCATTTCCTTCTTCCACGCTGTCCTTTCTATCTGCTTATTTAGTGTCGTGCGCACCTGCAGCACTCTTTTCCCCCATGAAGACTCAGGTCTATGTCAAGGTCCAAAGTCAAGGTCCAATCTTTTAAAAGAGTAATTTCAGCAACAGAAAAACTGTATCACATAAACTTTAACACAAATAATAGTAACAAAGTAGAGGTGGGCGATATGGCCCAAAATTGATATCACGTATTTTTCCTTCATATTGCGATCATATCGCAGTTTTCCAACATGTAAAAAAGTGAAGTCTTTTCAAAACATGATTCTGACTCTGTTCTGTGTTACAAGTGTACCCAGCAGGTGGAAAATGTCTAATACTGTGATAGAAAAAGGTTTTTGCCCACAATGTGCTTTTGGAAAAGAAGCTTGTCCTATTTCAAGCTTAAAGTGCACTGTACTGGTGAGCAAACTGGGTCTGAGGAATGAAGAACACTTAGTGAATAAAAAATAACTTTTTGCATATTATTTTAAAAAAGGTGAGCAATTAACTAATAACATTTTGGAAGCCAATTAATTTTCAAAAATTAGCATTACTAGTTTTTCGTTCCATGAGTTTTTCTACATTTATATTCTGTATGTTTTCTGAAGCCTGTAAGATTGTCTAAGGTTGTCTAATGAAGCACTTAAAGTTTCTTCGCTTTTATTCCTCTAAACACTGCTGCTGTAATACAGACAACTGTGGCATGAGACAGAATATTTCACTGATGTTTTTTTGTTGTTTTTTTTCCCACAGCTTTTGTGATTTTTGGGCAAAAAACAGACAGACACAGAGATACAGACAGATCGGTGATTTTGACTGAAGAACAGGGGGCGAGAGTTCAGACTCAGAGCCTGAACCACGACCAAGAAAACAAAAACTTTTGAGGCAGCTCCTCAGTCCACAGCTTTATCAATCCAAGGTAGGATTCGTGAATCATTCAATGCTGTTATAAGATATTTATCATCGTTACCCACAAGGAGTAAAAGTAATAACCTGTACTGATAGAACAACATGATGTGGCACTGGACAGCGCTCAGGCTGCATCCTCAGAAAAAGAGTCTATCAAAGGCATTTTGTAGCTACATGTTTATTGGTCAAAAAAGTGAAAAACTTAAAGCAAACTAACACAACACTTGTACCTTTCCCATCAGCAGAAACACCTGCTGACATGACAGCGCCCACTCCGTCCAGACACACCGGAGCAGGCTGGCTATTTATGCCTAAAGTCTGCAAAAGCTCGGCAAAACTCATATTTTTCGTTGGCATTTTATTGATAACGAAAATAATCGAGAAATGTATTGGTTTTGATCCTACAAGGGTATGAAGCTTGTTAGACCGTAAAAATCTGTGATTTGGGTGCACTATTGTTTAAGCTGCAGGGTTCAAAGCATGTGAAAAATGTAGTGGCTCACAGTCCGCAAACCCCAGTTTCAGTCTGTTTCAAAATGTTTATTTTGATGCCACTACTTTTGTTAAAAAATGGTGCTGTCACATTTTAGGTTTTGAGGTTTGACCATAGACACTTACCTATGGCAATGTACAGCCTGTGTCCAAAACAGGGCAGCCGCCGTCATGCACACCAGATGTTTCGCTTTCTGCACGCGGTAAATGTTTACTTCCTCACGTCACTGACTCGGTGCTACTGGTCTTAAAGGTGTATTTTCAGAATGGCTGTGGCAGAAAAGTGTCTTCTCACGTCGGGAGACATAAATCTCCCACATAGATGAACCACTACTTGGACTAAATTATGTGCAATAGTGCTTTACCGGGGTAATTACGGTATAGCAAAATTCATTTCGTGGCGACTTATGATACCGGTGACGGTGATGAAACCGATATGCCGCCCACCCCTATAACAAAGCTTTCCTACACATGCAGAATCAGACTTATCTTCACACACACAGATGAAAGATAAGCTTATAACTCCAAGGGGAAAAAAGTGAGCCTCCAAATGTTTATTTTCTTCTTTTTTTTCCCACGAGCAGTCCAGAGGTCAGGCTGATCCCTTGTATAGGTTATTTCAAAGTCTTGGTAAAGCTACAAAGTAAGTCTTAACTAGAGGTTTTCTATGTGGTTGTGGGATGGTTAAGACACCTTGATCCGACAATCTGAGAGGTCTGTCTGTGCTGAAAAGGGGTAAGAGTTCAGTAATCTATCTCAGAGCATGGCCATGCAGAGCTTTAAACACAAACAGGAGCAGTTTGAAAGGGATGCTGGGACATAATGTGCTTCCTTCTCTAAATCTGGCTGAGGCATGCTGTAATGGTATGGAGGCCTGGCTGATGAAAAAATGTTCCTTTTTGTGCCCATGCAGGAAATCCTGGATCACTAAAGTGTTTGTCATTTATGAATTTGGCACTCACTCCTTGTGTTCATTAGTTTTGGCCTTTTGGTGTCAACCGGCCAATTCAAACTCCCCCGTCTGAGCAGATCCTCTCAGAAGGGTCAGTCAGGATATGGGTCACGTCTGCAACTCAGTGTATTTGTTGCTCCTTTCCACTTGCTGTTGTGAGATCAAATGGTGTGTAAAATATCTTAAAGTGTGATGTCCCTGAATGGGTCAAGTGGTTATCTTGTTTCTTTTTTACAGCTTTATACCCCCCAGGGAGGATGATGGTTTTCATGCATCGTACAGCATCACGTTGGAAAAATCACACATGGGAGCACAGCAGGAAGTCAGCTTCAGGAAAACAGTTGTTGAATTCTAAACGTGTCCCATCAGAGTTATTGGAGGTTACAAACACATTGCACTAAACTCTTCCAGTGGAGGAATAAACCGTAATGCAATACGGTGCACTCAATCACAGCAATGCCATCTGACCTTCCACCCTGACCTTGTTTTTTCCCTCTCTTGTCCCCGACCTTGAGCACTGGAGGCTGCTGGTGTGAATTTAAAGGTGTCAAACGCAGGTTTGAGCGGTTGAGAGAGCGTCTTTTTCCACTTTAGAGTACATCCAACTACAAAGGTGTCACATCCTTATGGAATAAATCTATATTATTTCCTGCCTATAGCTGAGCGCAGCCATCTGTTCAGTAGTGTAGCGCTCATTGGAGGTGCTGGTGGACCCTACATCATCATGACGGGTGTGAAGGCAGTGGGAAATGGAAAAGAGGATAAAATACTCAGTAAGGTTGTGATGAGAAGGAGAGATGGAAATTAAAAGAGATAAACATGCGCATTCTTTCGACAGCTCTCTTTTGAATTATATGCCAGAAAATGGACCCTGTCCAAAGGCTGAAAAGAGGATTTAAAATTTGTTCTCGCTGTGGTGAAAACGCTGTAAATATGAAATGGTGACATGTTTGCTAAGGCAGCACAAACACAGAGAGTGGAGCAGTTTATATATGAGGAGGACTTCGTGTCTAAAAGCCCACTTCTGGCCCTTTCAGGCTCTAATGTTCACTGCACCACTAAGGATGACTTATGGTTTCTTACAGACACCACAAAATCTGTCTTCTCATTGGTCTCTGCAGGGTCGGGATAAGGGGTCACGGAGGCTCAAATTTTGGGCGTAAACTGTGAAACAGAGAAGCTAAAATGCAACATCCTGAACAACATTTGCCAAATGTTACAATGCCTCACACTTTACATTAAATGACTCAAGTCCACGACACTATTTGTTAATCAAATCTTTTATTTATGAAGGCACAATAAAAAACAAACAAACAAACAAACACACAAAAAACCATGTTTAACACATGTCTTTAATGGAGTAGAGTTCTTCTGTTCTCTGTATTATGTTCAGAGTCCTCCTCCACCAATGTGTAACCACCTATAAGCAGGTCTGATGGAAACCTTCTAAAAGCCATACATCTGCTAGGACCAGGAACTCTGTTCTCTAACTTTGAAACATCATCAAGCTGCGTTCATGAATATCCTTTTTTCAGACTTGAAAACATTCTTCGAATATTGAGGATGGTTTTATTTTGTTGTATAAATGCTTTAAAGCTGATTTCAGCCCCCCCGGTCAGATCTGTTCAAGCAAAGTTTTTTTTTTTTTTAAAAGCACTAAACACTCTATTGGCCCCTTTTAGATGAATTCAGGAGTTAAATAATTTTGTAAGTTCAGGACTGCATTGAATTCAAACTCTTTTTTAAAAGATAAGTTTTGTCCCACAAAAGACAACAATATATATATATATATATATATATATATATATATATATATATATATATATATATATATATATATATATATATATATTGCTGTTTGGCCAAGCAGAGACTAGAGTGCTGAGTCCCTCCATCCCAAACTAAACTTCAACAGACAAAAAAATATATATTTTGTAACATTCCATCTCCAGAATCAACCACCAGTGTCCAAATCATAATGTACTGAAAGTATTATCAGTAAAAAAAAAAAAAAAAAAAAAAAAAAAAAAAATTAGTTAATAAAAAGAGATGTTGCTGCCAATAACCCTGTTTTACTGTGCTAAGCCTAGTAAATTCAAATGCTTTGCTCACCATTTGCATCTTGAAATGACTCTTTTCATGGGAAACAAACAAACACCCCACTCTTGTTCATCCTAAAATGATGAATTAATCATGTCATGAGACAGCAAAAGGAGATGGGCTGTATTGTGTCACTGATAACTGAAGGAAAGAAAAGAAAAAAAAAAACCCTGCAAATTACTCAACGTTTAAGAAACTGGACACAGAGGATATATTAAACTGCAGCTTTTTGTGAATAAAGGACTGATCCATGGTTTGTTAATTCTAACCCTATTCGAAAAGAGGATCTTCTGAGTACATCAGTGCATCAAGGTTCTGAAAGGACTCACGGAGGATTTTCAGCTCTCTTTGACTTTAGTAAAAATGAGGTCAATGACAATTAGTTTGGTCATTTCTAATGCTGAGAATGAAACCATGATTACAACATCATGCATGCATTCATTTCACTTAAGCTTCATTTATCCAGGTTAGTGCCGTCGGGGCTGCAAATTTCTTTCCCAATGCAAAATTGAATCAAACAACTCCAGCAGCCTATTGAATTAGAGACTCAGCAATGACAAACACATTCAGCCAAAGTCACAGCAAAGTAATGCAAGGATAGAAAAATCAACTCAGAAGGTGTTTTATTTTTTGAACAGTCTAATGTTTGTTAGACTGTCACATATACACCAAGCCAAAACAAGACGTTTTCAAAGCAGAAATTAACCAATTTACAGTCTGGTTCAGAAAACGTCTTCTGTCTGTGTCGCTAATTTTACTATACTTTCTACTATAAGATCTGGAGCTCGCCCAATCAGAGGCAGGGCTCGGGACATGTGACAGACAGGCGCCCTATGGCTGTACGCGAAGCCCTTACCACTACCAATATGGCCGCGATAGCAGATGTGCTTCATTTTCCATTTCAGAAACAGACAGGTGACAGTGGGGAGACTACGTCGATGTTTTATACAGTCTATGCTCTGCAGCAGGCCTCCAGAGGGCTGGCCAGTCAGAGAGGAGGGGTTTGTGGTGTTGGCAGCTTTAAAGAGATTCAGTGTTTCACACAAAGGATAAAATAAGGGTATTCTCAAACACGAGTGGGAGACCAATAGTTTGAAGCTAAAATAAACACAACACCCACTCTTTAGGTGTCAGAGTTGTTAGAATGTTGTTTGCTCTAGTTCGATACCCCGCAGCTTTGCTCATCAATAACAGACACAGCGCCTCCTATTGAAGGGGAGTGAGACGTTCTCAGCCCAAAGTCTTATTCTCCTTTTTGCATGTATATACAGACAAGACAAGATTCCCTGCTGTGACTTTACGATCGAGATATGACCTTAGTCATGCATGTAAATGTACTGACTGTCTTCTTAAAGGGCCTCAGATGAACGTGTAATTAAACTATGTAGCGTTTTATTTTGTCAGTGTTTCACTGTCTTATTCCTGCTGAATACCGTGTCTCATGATGCGGGCATTTCTCATTTCCTCTCTTTTCTGCTCCGCACCCACTGATACGGCTGTTTACCCATGCATGTTTGCTCTCTCACACACACATTCTGACGGATATTTGAGTGCAAAAATTTTTTTTTTTGTGTGTGTGTGTGTTTACAGAACCCCCGTTTGCCCCTGTCTTATTTATCTGCTTTGATTTATCCCATTACTACCTGCTGCTGCTGTGTGCTCTGCCTCCCCTCAGGGACGACAACAACTAATCTAGTCTATTGATATTTTCCAGTCGCTTCATCTTGTATAATCCAAGCAAACTGCTCCGAGCGCACTCCTGCTCCTTCCGCGGTCTTCAGTTTGTCAATCCCTGAGGCCTCAGGATTTACAGATAGAAAGTGTGTGTGTGTGTGTGTGTGTGTGTGTGTGTGTGTGTGTGTGTGTGTGTGTGTGTGTGTGTGTGTGTGTGTGTATGAGTGTGTGGTGTGCATTCTTATCTGGCTGTCTTTGTGCAAATCATCTGTATTATAGTTCTTCGTCCTTGAAGAAAATGCTGCACTCAAAATCTATTACTATGCTAGTTTCTAGTGTTCTCAACACATCATAAAGTTCACATCAAAGTGAATTGTCATCAGCTTTATCAGCTTTATTTATTTTTATTAGAATAAATTAAACATTCATTAGTCTCAGAATATTGTTGCTGTTTGTATGAACATTAAAACAGCTGGATATTCCTCTTCCTTATGTATCCTTGAGCCATACAACAACCCCCTTTAAAATGAAATATGAAGATTACAGCTGCAAAGTAAATTCTAGGTCACACACACGTAGTCTTCTGTCTGCTCCTGCTGCCGGATTTACAGCCTTAAATGTTCAGGAATTGTAATGCTGCAGGGATATGTCACACAGCTGACAACATGCCCACCTTTTTTGAAGAAAACCTCCCATTCTTGTTCTATTTTCTTGACATATCGTCAGTCTTTTGAGGTCAGCCATGAATAGCTTGACAAATAGGAAGCCGAACGTAATTTAGGCTTTCATTTTTAAGTTTCTCTCATCTTTGTCTCACCCGAGCCACCAGGGTTCATTTTCATGCAGTGGTTTGAAAATTACGGGATCATATTCAGCATCTTGCACAGCGCTGACACATTCAGGGTTACAAAGTTCTATCCCTGCTGGATTGGCGCTGAAGCTTGAATGCTTAAAAAAAAAAAAATGCATACAGAATGGAGACCCAAGGGATCAAAGTTGCAACCTAACAGCAGATTTTTATGTTAATTCGCATTCACAGGACAACATAGCTAACCTTGAAAGAGCTTTAAAATGGTGGAGCAGGGGATTTGGTGGGTGCAGAGAGTGGGATTTGTTAAGCCTGCAGGGACCTGCTGAAATGACATCTACATTCAAGACAGCAGAACTCAAGGAAAAGGTTAAGAGAGATGTATGTTGTGCAGCAAACACATAATAATATCCTTTTAAGGATATACATGAGATCATTTCAAGGCCATGAAAACTATATAATGTGTTAAATCTGAAGTGAAACCCAACAACAATTTGAGAACATGTTTTAAGTACAGACACAAACTCTTTAAAACTGAGATACATCAATAATTCACCTTCCAGGTTTGAAATTGACGATAATGCCAAAAAGTTTTCTGCATGGCCCAGAATAAATATGTTTGCATGTCTACTTTAAGCTTAATAAAATTTATGTAATATGATCTTTTACACTAGTTTTCCATGACTGATTTGACACAGCTGATGATTTCAAGCAAGCCCACACTTAAAATGACCAAAGCCTCATTAAAAAAAAAGAAAAGAAAATGTTAAGTTTCTGAAACATAATGTATTAATTTGCATAATTTATGCGGTGATTGTTGATTTA
This sequence comes from Halichoeres trimaculatus, assembly GCF_033239565.1. Classification (NCBI taxonomy): domain Eukaryota; kingdom Metazoa; phylum Chordata; class Actinopteri; order Labriformes; family Labridae; genus Halichoeres; species Halichoeres trimaculatus. The sequence continues at coordinate 13,455,129 of NW_027437186.1, read as the reverse complement.
ATTTATTAATACAAATTTTTAATCATGCTGAAATGATGAGCATTTGGTGTATTCTTAAAAACACCCAAGACTTTATGTGATTTCATTGTTTAACTTTAAAACAAAGAGCTGCAGGAGTCAGGCTAAAACACTGGAGATCCCTCAGGTGGGTTCAGTCCATGATCTCATGATGACTTGGACCAGGCTCTCAGAGCTGTGAACACGATGTGGGCGTTTCGGGAAATTTCAAACTATGAAACTTCTAAAAGATGAACTCTTGCACAAGTTGACGTAAAAATAATTAATTGTATCAACAGAAATCAGGTTTTGGGATATAGTTCTGACATTTTTCAATAGTTTTATCCACTTTCAATCTGTTATCATAGAGGAGGCAGACTTTACCACTTGAACTACTCTCTGTGCCCAGAGTCAAAGCCAAATGCAATGTACATCTCTAAACTGTTCAGTAACTCTATACTTGTATTTTAAAATGTTTTCTATTATGTTAAACAGTCTGTTCTGAATGTTGGTGTTTCTTTTTTTGGGAACTGTCATGACATCCTCTTTTAAATTATTGAAAGAGGCTGTGAGGAGTTACTACATAATATTAAAAAAGCTCTCCCTTCTAGATATGGGCCCGACCAAAATCTGTACTTAAAAATTACAGTATGGGTGCCAATATATGTTATTTAAAAATGCTACTTCTTAACTTCCTGATTGAGTCGGGGAAGACCGGATTGATTTATGACCAGCGTTGCCAACTCCTCAGCAGCGGAAAGAGAGTAAACAGCGCTTTTTTTTTTTTTTTTACTTTTCTCCCGTGATCTTAGAGCTTCCGACCACCAAAATAGTCGCTAGATTTGTTGCTAGTCGCTTTTCTCTAATTTTCTCGCTGGGGGGTCCAGAAAGTTGCTAAAAATAGCGACAAAGGCGCTAAGTTGGCAACACTGTTTATGACACAACAAAGTCTCTGACAACAGCACACCAGTTGACAAAGTTTAGCAGAGAGAAGAGAGATCTGTGTTTTTCTCTGCTGTAAATGATTTCTGTGATTAATTTTGTAGTTATTCTGCAGTGGTCTGTTTAGACCTGAAAGTCAGTCAATAAAAGGAGAGTGTGGTTACATAAACTCAGCTTAGTGGACGACTGGCAGGACATAACCAGGATTCACTAATATTGCGCAGTACGGACATGTCTTAGAGCACCGGGCTGTCAGTAAATATAAACGGCTACGAAACTACAAACTTACAATGTTTGCTCGTTGTCACTTTAAGTAACTGTACTGATAAATAAATTACCTCAGTCTTGAATAAAGAAAATTTGTTTCAATCTGATTTCCATTTAATTAAAAAAAAAAAAAAAAACACGCCTTGCTAAGTAAAGTAATTTCTTCATGGCAGTGTGTGAGAGTCCAGACCAGGAGGTGACAAGGCAGTCCAATTAAAACAGATCCTCCTTACAGCATCTTTAAAAAAAATGCCCAGTGACCAATCCATTATTAACTTACTAGCTCAGGGAGAGTAATGGCTTTACACCTACTTGGAAACTCTTGACTTCAAATACTCATAACATGCAAAGCTCAAGTCAAGCAAGTTGGCTTTAAATGTTACCATCCATCCTCTGACATGTGCAACACAAACAGAGCTGGTGTATCTTCTAGTTAAAAATCTACTGAGTTCCTGGGATGACTTATGATTTAACCAGTGTTATTTCTCATGGGGGGTAAAAAAAAAAGTTGAGGTCGAAATCACAGAGCTGCAGGAGACATTGTCACATTGTCCAAACTTCTGGCAACTTGTCTTGTCTGGGCCTCGGGGTGTTTTCTGCGGGCAGGTGGCTTCCACAGCAGGGATGTCACAGTCACTCTCATGCTTCAGGATACTGAAGGCAGCTGGGACAACATATCATTTTTACACGTCCTGCGTGGTGACACTCAGTGAAAAAGTAGATTCCCTGACCATTGCCTGTTTTTTCATTTTCAGTGTTGTCTTGGAAAGTAACTTCGCACCCTTCAACAAAAATAATAATAGAAAAAACCCTCTTATTCCCTAGTGTCCTCTGTCTGAATCCAAATAAATGCTGAACGAAAAAAGCTCTGAAATGCCAGCCAACAGTTCACTGGTAACTGTATACGGGAGTCTGCAGGAGGTAGAGGGAGACCAAATCAGGGCGAAGTGAAAAATAATCATTTTTGTTATTGAGGAGTTTTTAGAGCCCCTGCGGTAAAAGCTGTCATGACATTCAATTACTACGCCACTGTGTGCACTGCAACAACAATTTCTACAAGCGTGGGTCACTGTCGATTTACTGTTTACCACAAATGACAAACAAAAAAAAAGAAAAAAGACTATGAATATTTGGTGGAGCTAATGCTGGTGTGTTTGAGGACACTGTTATGATTCATTTCTGTCCCTTTGGGATGTGATTCTCTCTGTTGTTTTTGGATCAATGACAAAGCGAGGTTCATTTGGCAAAATGGAAAAACAAAATAAAAAATAAAAATAAAAATAAAGCCACAGAGAGAAATTGAGTGACTGAAAAAAAAACATGCAATACCACTGGTTGTATAAGGGAAAAAGTGATACTGTAATGAGAAAAGGAACAAGCTTTGATTTGAAACAGGGTTCTGGCTGCTTTCAAATTTCACATTGACTGGGTTATAAATTGGTATTAAATTTGATTTGTTCAAGGAAAAAGTATTCCCTATTTAGACTAAAATATGTTTTATTCTTTTGTTTACCTGTATTGTACATTTGTTGCTGTCAACTCAAGGTTTCTTTTATCGGGGGCTGGATGCAAACCGTAGTCTTATTTGATTTATCACTTCTCAAATTCTAATATTGATTTTTGTTTTGTTGTCTTTTGAAGGTGGACAAACAGAGAAATATTTCACCTAGACTTTGCCAAGAATTATTCCTGCCAAAGTCCAGGACAATTCGTATGAGGTCATAGTATGCTTATGTGTGAACACAGCAGGAAATGTTGAGGATAATCTGCTGCCAACGAGCAGGAGTGGGTGATAATAGAGGGTATACATTTACATCACTTCCCCTCTGGGACACGCCCACCTCGGTCGGACTGAGTGGCAAAACAAACCCCACTTAGCATTGTAGAGTACGCCAGTAGACGAGACTGGTTAAAATGTGGAATATGACATAGAATTGTGAAAAATTGGTTTCAACATTGATTTGTTACAGCTACGAAAGAACCAGGGGTCCAGGAACATCGACATGTGGACAGAAATCACATCATGACATTTATTTGTACCTGATTTCAACGCCAGGAAAACACACAATGTAAAGTCTGAAAGCTTCGAAAGCCTCTATATGATTCAATTTACAGTATTAAGTGTATTTACCGAAGTGAATACATGTATAATCTATTTGTACTTTTGGTATTGAACATAGACTGTATTATTAATGAATGTTTAGTCTCCGCGACAGTATTTAAGTAAAGTTAATATCAGATACTTCATACAGCACAGCTACAGCTGCGCGTGCTGAAGTTCTTCCCTTCTAGAAAACTGGGTTAGCCTCCATTTGAGTTAGTTTACCAATCATGTCGAGCAAAATGTTCAGAATCACACAAAGACAAAAATGTTTCAGTTATGGAAAATATAATAAATGAAAAATGCTAACATTTAGAGATTTCGTAATTTAAGGAATGATTTAACTCGAAAATACAGCATAAATTCATGTTAACTGACATAAAATGGGAACCACAAATCCAGCTTTAGTTGCCTGGATTGTTTCTGAAAATTGCAGCAATCATCAGTTTCTCTTCTCTTTGCCTTTCAGTAGCCTGTCAAAAGATAGCTCTGATTGCTTTTCAAACCTGTTAGTTTAATCAATCGAGCATCAGCTCGTCCCCGTTTTTATTGTTGTTTTAGAGTTTAGATGGTATTTAAGCCAACGCTGCCACTCATCTCCCTCTTTCTGCCACTCAGTGGGCGTAACGGCAGCGACTTTCGCTTGCTGTGTGTCAGGGACCAAGCAGTAAGGACACAACAAAGGAGTTTCTTTGTTTGAAAAAGTGGGTTATTTTTTATTTCACCCAACAAAAAAAGAACTGTAAAAATCAAACTGCTAACAATTCCGCCTATAAAAGAGGTCAACTTAGTATAACTGAACTCAAACTGGACATAACGTGCAAACATAACAAACAGACCTAACCATTGAAACAATAGGACGACTTATATAGTGGTTTGGCCAAACCAATTCAAACACAAGGGGAAAACATAACAGGACAATGTGCAACCTGATACAAAACTAAACTAAGAAACCCTAAATCCCCCCCGTGACATCGGAGCAGTTGGAATCTTCCAATTTGCCAGCCTCCAGCATAAAAGCATTGGCTGCCCTTGGCCCCGCCTTTTGCTCCCTCCAGGAAGTGCCCTTCCCCAGCAGCCAGGTAACTCAAAACAAAGGAAAAATGGTTAGTGCAACAGAAATGTGTCTAATCTTGCATTGTACAAATGTGCGCGCTAAATTTAAACAATGCAAAACTAAATTCTGAAATAAACTAATGTTAAAGCAACCTAATGTGTTTGTGGTTTATTGCAAAGAAAAGGTGTGGTGAACTAACTGAGGAATGAATTGAGTGGAGCTGTTACCCCTGTGTGGCCCTGGCTATCACACTGTGACATCACATGCATACCCTCTATCCTTTGATCATGGGACTGGTGTTCTGTTGAGTTTTGCTGCTTTGCTGAAATTTGTTACCTTAACTTGGACGGGTAGCAGACGCTGTCAGTTCTTGATATTTGATCCTTATTTTTCATTTCAGATGTACATTACGTACTGTATGTGTGATGTAGGAATAGGGTAGGCATGTTTGAGTAGATTTCAAAGCTGCTTAGTGGAATATTCAAATTGGAAGCATTATCTGAACGGACACAGGTGTGAACCTCAGAGTATGACTCATAACAGGGTGAAAAAAAGTTTCATCCCATAGTCAGGCTGCAGCAGACTCTATTTATTGATACTGAGGTTTGACTTACTGTAGCATCACTGATTCTAGGTGAAAATCAAGCTTACAATTCTCCTGCTTCATCCACCAACTTTTGTTAAATCAACCTTATTGCAATTAATGATACTACTACTAAATTCACAGTGTGGTGAGTTTTTGAAATAAAACAAAATCGGCATCAATTAAGAGAAAAACAAACATGTCTTTGAAATCTTTTGAGTCATCTAAACCCGGGGGAATGACCTGGCATGTTAAAAATTTATACTGACCTTTTGCATATATCTGTATGTATCTGGATGGAAAAAGCAACATGTTTCTCACTGGATGCCAGAGCTAAATAAATCCACAAATTCCCTGTGGTAAAGTGCAATCTATGTATTCAACCATGATTAGTTCCTGTTGCGCAGTGGAGTGAACTAAAGCCAAGGCAGAGGTAGTATAACCTTTGTTTACAGTACATTACACCACACCTCATACACTCACCATGTCACTTTATCTATAACTGTCACTTTAACCTGTCATTGCAGCATCACATGTACTTACTGCTCTACTATAGTTTTCATACGAGTGTGTAACTCTTATCTTTTATATCTGATTTGCATCAACCTGCATGCATTGCTGCAATAACTGAACTTGTTCATCTTATCCATAAAGAAGTGGAAAGACATGGTTTACAGCACCTACACTTACTGGTTTCCATAATTCTGTGGTTGTAGTTTGTGAGTGATACACTGCCCATGTTAAAAGATTCAGCACACAGTCACAAACATAGACTGTATATAGAGTGGACAACGTGGCTCCGCCATTTACCATTGTACAGTTTTTTTTACAATGCATTTTTTACAGTCCATGGTCACAAACAGTGATTTTCAGGTCCCATCTCAGATTGATCACAGCAAACATGATTGTATACATGAGCAGAGAATTAGTCATTGATAAAAAAAAAAAAAAAAAAAAAAAGTTAAATGAGTGAAAGTAAATTATTAAATTAAAGTAAATTAATTAATTGATTTATTAAATAATATTAAATCAAAGTAAATTGTTTTACTTTTGATGAGGACGCACCCACAACAACTCCTAAAATGTTGTATGTGTGTGCTCACCATTTCACTTCAGACTGCTTTCTCAACTAGGGCCAATACAAAGCAGGATTCACCAAGAACCTGAAGCTGAAGCATGGATCTGTACCAACTGTCCGTGACCCAGCTACATACGTGGGAACTTTAAGTTTTACTAATTTATGTTGCTTTACTATATGCTCTACCTAGCGCGATAGCCCGATGAATGTGGTTTTAGCATGGCAGCTAAAGTAAGGTATGGTTTGTAACTTTGTTTCCTTACACTACATTAACACACGTGTGTAAATAATATCAGGAGGCATTACAGAGAAGATATATGGACATATATTCCACGTGAAGCTAGCTTCATACACATAATGTTATGTTTTGTTTGGACGGATGTGACTACTTGTCGTGGTAGGCCCTGGTGGAGCTAATGTTGTTCTACAGGGTAGTGAACGCACTCAGCTGTTTTTATGGACGCTAAGACCACAGTCACCACTAATGTGTGTGTTACTGCTGCAGTTTAGTTTGCTTGATAGATGTCCCTCATGGTACTGTCTCGAAAAACTAACAGTCCAGGCTGCACACAGTTCTTTCTGCTCGGTATGGTCATATAACTCTAGTTAGCACCGAGCTACAAACGTTGATTTTGTTTACCTGATGGTAACTGCTGCAGCATATCAAGACACATAATATTTGTTACTAACCACTCAGAAATGTCCTGCTGCAGCCATAGAGTTTGGATTTCTTTAGGCGCCTCTCCTTCTGGGTCAAACTCTGGATCAAACTGGTATAACTGAACCACGGCGCTTTTATGAGCCATATCTACTCACTCTGTGTAAACACTGCAGCATGGTTATGGGAGCAAAAGCTACACCCTCGTCCAAAGAAGTTGTCAAGAAGGCGTGGACAGGCCAGCTCATTATCATTTTAGAGCTACACCCACAGAAACAGATTGTTCTCAGGAGCGCTCAGGAGAGGGGATATACAGAGTGGCTGAAGTCCAGTAAATAACTGGATTTTGAGGCAAAGCACTTTAAATTGACTGTACTGGGACCTCTGAGATCTATTTGAACTTGTTGAAAAGTTGCACAATATAGGAACTTTAAGGCCTCAAATTACAACTTGAAAGAAACAACACGGACTGTAGTAAAATGCCAATGCTGCTAGTTTATGCTGTGCACTGTTTTGAACCATGTCATGGGAGACATGTGACTGCAAATGGTGGTATGGTAAGCACAAACAAACTTACCTCTGATTAAAGTTAGCTGAAACATACCGGCATACTTTTTAAATTTAGAAATACTATGTAGTGTATAAAACAAGGCTTAGTTGGGTTACAAGCAGTGGCGTTTTCTCCCGCAGGCCAAGGGAAGCCATGCTTCCTCTCTTTTTTTAGACTGTAGCTGTGATTTAATGAAAATATTCCTTTTTAACAGTTTCGATACTTCTTCTGTGTTTTGTCACCGTCATCTCTTCCTTATTCCTCTCCTCTAGTTATTGAGCATTTTACAATGTGTAAAACAGCGCCCTCGTAAATGTTCTGTGGCGAATGCGTGGTGAAAATACGATACTGCACGCTGTTGTCCGCAAGGAAGCCAAGCAGAGTTGGCATCCCTTGGTGAAAAAAAACAAGAATGATTAACCAATCAGATGAGGCCGTGGTCATGACACTGCTCATCTGTGATTGACCAAGACTGTGCCAAGGGAAGCCACCCCGTCTTTGGCCTCAAACCAATCAAATCACAGTATTGTCATCCTCGAGCCACTGAATGAAATCAGGGAGGTTAGCACATTAGCAGTGTGCACAAAGTGGCCGGTTGTGTGTTTAAGAGGGCGGTTGAATTAATTAATACGATGTTTAAGCTAAGTCAAGAGGGCAATGTACGTGTGTGAATGAGTGAGTGAGGGTGGGAGAGCTAAAGGGCGTGTGTCGGTGTTCAAAGTAAGTAAAACAAGCGCTCTCTGGGCGCTCTAACAGGTCCGTTACATGGAATAGCGATACAAACTGCAACATAGCCTTTTATGTACCCCACTCCCTAAAAAAAATACAGATAACAGGCTTTGTCTCACTTGGCTTCCTCAAAAAAAATCTCCATGCCACGCCACTGGTTACAAGAGGTTTTAAAATCAACAGTGAAAGCAAGAAAAAGAAAAATAAATATGACAACTTAGAAACACATCTTATTTTAGACATTCCAAAAGTTCAGATTGGGTATAAATCAAAGTTGGAATTCTAGACCCATGGCAGTCAGCATTCATCAAACTGTTCACACTCATGTAGACATATTCTTGCACAGCAGCAGCAGCAGCAGCATCTAAGGGCATCCTATTTCCTGACTTTGACGCCTGTCAGCTTCCAAGACATGCACCACTTTCATTAAATATGCCCCCCAGAATTCCACTGTACTGAGCAAAATTCTTCTGTATGTACGACATGTCTGGAGTGTGCTACAGGCATCAATCAACACATGTCAAATGAGGCTCTGCTGCATGGCCACTGTGCTCTGCAGCTGAGGGATTTATGTTAAAAATGGCAACAATAGCTTTCAGCTGTCAGGAACAGCAGAGGCAGCAAACATGTCAATCATTTCTGGACACCATCAACTTAATCATTTATGTGATATACTCTACGTTTGAACACAAGAACAAGGAGCTAGCAAGTGTTCTTTCAACACAGAGGGCTTTTTTGTTAAAGGGAAGCCGTTTGAGCACCTGCCAGTTTTCTGGACAGTCTTCTGTTCCCAAATCACGCTGATGCAATCACTGTTTTAAAATAAATATTTATACCAACATGGAAACCAGTCAACAAAAGCAGCCAATTCTTCTGGCCTGCTTAAAGATGTGATCCTGGCTGTGCTGTTCTCTTTCTCTGTCCGTGAATGCAGCAGCTGCCTGGATTAATAAAGTCTCTTTTGGCCAGTCTGCTGAATCTAATGAAAAGGTGTAAAGCTCTCTCATACATCCAGCTTAATGTTCACTGTATTCCACTCTGGACTGTAAATCCAGGCCACTGCAGTCATACATACGGCTGCTAATGCAGAGACAAGGCTTCAAATCGATGAACCCCTTCAGCTAAATCATTGTAAAATATTCATCATTTAAATAAAAGAACTCTCCAGTCAGGAAAAAGCACCTGAGGGAAAGTTGGATTGAAAATAATGGCATTTTTCTCCTCTTTTATGCTCTCTAATTTAAGAATAATCACATTAAGTTTGAACTAGTTCCAAAAAATGACAAAACTATGACTTAGAAATCCAATTAGATGCACTTAAAGTAACAAAAAAAATTCTTGGTTTATATTTTTAATTTTCAGGCATTATTTTTCATCAAGTAATTTCTTATCACAACTAATTTGAGAGTCCTTGATTTGTATGTCACGCAAAAAGAAAAAGATAAAGAAAGATTACTCAGTGATAACACAAAGGATCTAAATGCAGAACAGAAAGTCATTGCTCTAGACATTTTGTCAGCTCTGAGAAACAAATAACGTGCTCCTAGAGCCAGCAAATAGTGAAACATCTGCCAAATTTGGGGTAAATGAAATTTAACTGATTTCAAAGGGATTTTAGCAGATGGAAGGGATGCTGGTAACACCAAACTCTTGACACAGTGAAAAAAAAAATCAAAACTAAGAACCCACCAAAAGCATGCATTGCTTGGCTTCAAGCCAAACTTTTCAAATCTATGACATGGGCGTGTTAAATATGACATACATGCTTCAGCAAAATCAGCTTTAAATTGAATCTCCCTGTGTTGCACTCAGAGGACATCCATGTCCACTTTGAAACTTTAACGTGATGTTTGTGATGTGCATTATTCTGAACCCATGAACAGGCAGAGGAAGCAATTGAAGGAGTCTGACTCTGAACTGAGGTGAAAGGGAATAAATCCAGAGTGCAGGTGAATGTCCAGAGTAAGAGAGCGGCAGCGTGGCAGAGTTGGGCTGGAGACAGGAGGCTCATGGAGGCACCTGGAGAAAGAGGAAGAAGATAAATGATTAATTACAGAAAACATGAAACTTGCAATACTTGTTCCCTGAAGAGTCAGCCGTTATTCCACTTGTTGAAGCTGGAATACTCTGCACCTGATTACAGTCTCCCAGACTGCACATCCCTCTTCCAGACATGTTTTTTTAAAGCGCCTTCTGGAGATTCCTGAGGCCTTACCAGGGTGGAAAGGATCTATAACCCCTCCACTCACCTGGGAGGCTTGTTTTCTAACTCTTACCCAACACAACACCCACATTAATGCTGATACAGCACCAATACTCAAACTCCTTCACTTGGGGCAAAGACTTGTTCCCCATTTAAAGAGGAACACTGGACTTAGAGGGGACACTGCTAGACCTGATCTAGTCTATTTGCTCTTGGGGTTTCAGAGGAGACTGAATTAAATATTTGAGGATTATTTGTCCCTCAAACTGATTCTGAGACTTCCTTTTTTACATTTTACTCTTCAAAAAAATAATTCCTAAACTCCTGATGTAAGTCTTACTGCAGGTTTTCCAACTTTCCAAAAGTCACACACTCCCCTTGTTCTTTACTGAGCCATTTTTCTGACATCATGGATGAATGCATCACACACACACACTTTCATTAAAGACCTCGTTTTGTGTTTTAATCCAATACGGTGCCCTGTTTGTCCTATAAAGCCATCCATCATTCTCTGAAGCTAAAAATTGCATCATGTGTCTGTTTTCCATACAGCTGCCGTGCACTGTGACTTTATAACGTTACCAACATATAAGGAAAATTACCAGTCCACTTACAGTGATGGATTACACTCATCAGTAAAGAAGGATGTCTTGGAACAATAGGTTCTTTAAAATGATGGGACCTTGTGTCTGTTTTAGGACAGGAACAGCATGTTCTAGAGGTGGTAAACTGCTGTTTAGGCTTTTCATAAACACAAGGATGAAATACATTTTACTCAGGGCCTTTCTGTGTAGAGTTTGCATGTTCTCCCCCCAGTGTGCATGGGTTCTCTCCATCCTCTACAAACTCTAGTGTTGGCCACAGAATCTTCAACACTGTCATCACAACACTTGGTACATTTCTTTTCTAACAGCTGATTTAGCCGACTGCAGGGCTGGCCAACCATTCAGAGACCAAGAGCCACAAAATGACCGTCGTACTACAAAGAGCACGTCACACGTGGTCTTACCAACACACTTCCTCTCCCTCACACATAAACGAAATGACATAAGATGAAAAGCAATACTTTGCTATCTATCTAGATAGCTATGAGCACATGTAGAGAAGAGAAACCGAAACTTAAGTATCAATCTTATCACCCAAGTATTGATCAATACTGATCCCACAGTAGGCATCAATATATCAATATTTCAGATTGACCAGCACACCACTACTCATAAATATATATAGATCTATACATATATTTTTAGGAATGGATCAAAGAGCCACACACTAAAAGGCAAAGAGCCGCATGTGGCTCGTGAGCCACTGGTTGGCCACCCTGGCCTACTGTGTTTGACACTTTCAAAACCAAGCTTGGCTGGATCACTTCCTCTAACATTTATTTGGCTGCTCCTGGCAGGGGGGAGTGTGAATTTGCATATTAGCTTATATTTGGTTTCGTAATATTTCGAAACCATAGCTAAATGTTTAGAATGAAAACTGAATTTTTAGAAATGTAGCTAAATATTTAGAATCAGGACATTCATTTTTAACATTTAAATATAATATTTAACATTTATATATAAAATAATATTTGACTAATATATTTCCCAAATATTTTTCTAATTCTGTATAAAAAGTGATGTTTTACAGCTAAATGTGGAGAAATGTTGTTATTTGTAGTGTGTGCAACTTTCAAATCGGCACCCCATATGAGATAGGCTCCAGCCACCCGTGAGCCTGAACAAGATAAGCAACAGAAGATGGATGAATGGATGGATGGAAATTTCCCTTAACCTTCCTTAATTTTAAATTACACCCTGTTTTCTGTTTGTTCTACCTGCTGAGTCCGACCCTAAGCTCCCTTTCATTCCTCTGCAGCTGAAATTGTGCCAGAACTGTGACTGGAGAGGAGCACAATGGAATAATGAACTCAATCGTTTTAATTAATTTGGTTGTCCTGAGTGTGAAAAATAAATGGGAGCTTGTTTGAGCTTCTATTGGCTGTTGGCAGTAAATAATCGGCAAACTCACTCACACAAAGCAATTGGCTCTGTGCTGACCTGTTTCAGGTGCTGAAAATAGGACAGAGAAGTAATGCTGCCTTTACACACCGTGGTGTTGGGATCATGGGTTCATACCTTAACTCAGACCTTACAGTATGTTGTCATCAGTGATGTCGGAGCCCTGTGAAAGACTGATCATGACGTAGCAGCAGTTTATAGCAACATTCTGTTATTTCAGCAGAAAACCCTTACTGTAACTACAGCCTGCCACCCCATCCATGCCCAGAAAGGAGTCATGTTAGTCTCATCTGACTGAATAATGGGAGGAAAAATTATTGAACTGGAAACATCAGCGTTCACTATGAGGAGAGAAACTCAACTTGATACAATCATTCATGCAAACTACCTGAAGTTCATTGTTTTAAAGGTCTCATATTGTGCAAAAATCACTTCATGAAGTCTTTTAGTGAAATTTGTGGGTCTTTGGCTTTCCTCCCAGCTCATAAAATGTGATATCTAATGACAAAACCTGGACTTAGTAGTGCTTGTGAATGTAAAATCCTGACCTAAAACGTGCTGTTTGGATTTTAGGGATTTGCTGATGTCAGCGATTCCCTTTTTTGACCAATCAGGAGCAAGTCTGAGCTGATTGGTCCACCGGAGCAGATACCCCACGTCCGCTACTGGAGAGAAATCTATCCAGCAGCAGGGAGGAGAATGCTGAAGTTGAAGGGCCATCACTGCTTGGTTTTTGGCTGTAAACAGTCACATAGTTCCATGCACAAGCTTCCCATCTGGGAAGAAGACAAGACTAAGTGGCTAGAGTTCATTTATCAAGGAAATGTGCCAGCTACACTCAGTAAAACTGTGCATGTGTGTGCCAGTCACTTCACAGCCGACTGCTTTTTCCAACATTGGACAGTACAACAGAGGGCTAGTGAATAGACTGGCCCTGAATCCAGGCGCATTACCAACCATCCGCCAACAAACCTCGGACCCTGGAAATGTGAGTATTTTAAATGCTGTGTGCTGTGGAGCAGATGTAAGAGCTTTTCCTCAGTGTCCCCCCTGTCTCTGTGTTAGCTTCAGGATGCCAACTTTATCTGCGGTTAGCCTGTTGTTTTAGCCCGTAATGTTACAGTAAATGAGCTTCGCTGTTTTCTAAACATTGTGCACTTGAAGCTTGTGGCGCTGCTCTCAGTGACGGGGAAGAGCGGGACGGTATCAGCGGTGGCTCATTTACATATGAAGGCCACGCCCACTAAATCAGACCGTTCTGAACAGAGGGGCTATGAGAGCCTGGAAACAATGCTGCTGTGCTTGATTTATTGGCTTTTTGGACCAAAACATGTTACTACCATTTCCTGAAGACATCAAAATCCATATTAAACTGCAGAAAAGGAGCAGAATATGGGACCTTTAAATTACTTAAAACAGTACATACCAACTCAGGCAGCTCAGATGTTTATGCATTCCACGATCTTTTCTGATTTCTCTTATTATATGACAGTTTGGGCTTGAGTTTTATTTTGAACTATTTCAGATCTCTTCTCCTTGTGCAATTAAACTCTAAAAATAATGGACAAAAACCCATCCGTTGGTATCACCGCTAGATTCTGAAAAAATACAATCTACTGAGCTTTGAGAGCTTCATGCACCTCTCTTTCATCAAATTAGATTTTAAATGTGACAATAATCTGTCCCCTCAACCTCTTTCCAAATTTGTTCAAAGGCAGAGCAGCAGCAGCTGCTGCAGAATTACAAGGAGCACAGTGAATGGAAAGTGTATAATTTAAAAACATAGATCGACACTTTGAATTTCATTACCAACTGAAATCAAACTGAATATCTATTAAGGTCGAGTGCTGGCTGAAAGCAAAACAGAGCTGTAACCATTTTTAGTCTGCCATGTTTTTTAATTTCCTGTTTTGAACAGGGAATTTGTTTGTTTTTTGTTTGTTTTTTTTCAAGTTAACCTTTGTAATTTTACTGTTATCCTGTGATTTTTTCTTTCCATTTTACTGCTGGTAAATGCACATTTAATGATCTATTTTTTTTTAAAGACCCAACTAGGGAAAAGATTTGACAATT